>NC_030823.1:3920345-4226450 GCF_001704415.2 Capra hircus
GGTAGAACCGCCCTGTGCCTTGCCACAATTCTGTCCCAAGAGTGGAAAAGAGATGGGGAGCCGCGTGGGCCTGCCTTGTGGAATCTCAGCTTGCTGGACTCAGGGTTCAGCCAATGTGCCTGTCAACAGGGTCACCACGACAGTAGCAGGCAGGTCAGTGATGAAAGCAGGGAAGGTAGGAGGGTGCCCACCCGGAACCAGGGGGCTGACGACCTCCACCAAGAACCCCTCAGGGCTTGGCCCCTGCTTGCTCATTTGCAGCTATTACTTCAAGGCTGATAACGGAGTTTCATTTCTTCTTCTTCAGGACATCTAGAACGTACCACAGTTTCCCCAGCGTGAAATTTCTAGTATTCCCTTGAATAACCCCCCTCGGCTCCCTGAACCGTTGGTTCCTCAGGGGCTGTGCGGCAACAGGCCCAGTCCAGAGCACAGACTATGGCTTCACACCCTCCACGTGCAGCGGTGGGAAGGGGGCCGGGGGGGGTGGGGGGTGGTGCCCCAAGGGGACAGGGTTCTGCCTGTGACTTTGACCTTGTGGTTGAGGTGCTTCAGAATAAAGACCTGGTGGGTCAGAGCTTTAAAAGGAGCCCCAGTTGGGGCTGGCCCCTCGGCTGAATCTAGCAAGGGTTATGCAAACTGGAGTGGGCGCCCGTCCGAGGACCTAGGCCGGCAGACACTGCAAACCACAGCGGAAGGGCTGATCTTTGGACAGCCAACGTGGAATTCCCCTTTGTGCAACGGTGGCGCCAGATCAAGCAACTTGGATTTTCCTTAGGGGACGGACACTGTGTTCTGTAATTTCTCACGTGAGAAATTTGGCTACAGGGGCCAGGACACAAGGTGTCGGAGACCCTGCCACCCAGAGAATGCAGCTGTCTCCGCTCAGTCTGCATGACCACCTGGAAGAACGAGTGGGTTCCTGAGCCTGGGGCACAGATGGATCCCTTTAGCTCCAAGGCTGTCCCTCTGGTGGGATTCAGTTTACTCAAATTCCCCTGAATGGCTGACACTTCAAATGTATCGTGTCTGAGAAAGTCACGTGACTTGTGTGGTCACTCAGGGGCACATGCTTGCTCCGCTGTCACTGTCTTGAGATTCTTAACAACCGTAGAACATTTTCCTTTTACACAGGGACCCAGGATGATGGGGCCCATTTTTATCAGAGACGAAATACATAGCTTCCCCTCAGCTTCATCCAGTGACATGGTGCCCTCACTCAGGAAGGGGACCACCATCTAACCTAACATACATGCCAGATGCCTAGGAATAACTTGTTGGTTCCTCTCTCTCTCTTAATAACCTATGTCCAGTCTATTAGAAGGTCTTGCAGAATTTTCTTCACAAACATCCTTTTTTTTTTTTTCTTAAGCTTAAGCTGCCCTGGTTCTTCCTTGCAGTGTGCAGGCTTAGTTGCCCTGTGGCATGTGGGACCTCAGTTTCCCAACCAGGGATCAAACCCACACCCCCTGCATTGGATTCTTAACCACTAGACCCCCAGAAAAGTCCCCACAAACATCTTCCTAATCTTCTAACTTCTATTTGCATCAGCAGCAGCAACTTCTGGTTCAAGCTAACATCTTCTCTCTCCTGGGCTCCAAACAAGTGCCTGGTTGATATTCTAACATCCGTTTTGCAAACTGTTCTCCTCTTTGTAGCCCAAGGGATTATTTTCAAAACACCACTCTGATCATGACTCTCCCCTTCAATGACGTGCCACTTTCCTTTCCTGGGTAAAATAAGGACCCGTGTTCTTAATGCTGTTTACAGCCCCCTGTATCCTCTGACCCTGAGCGTTCCTTCTGCCTCACCTTCCAGCGCTGTCCACTTCTCTGTGCATCCCAGCCTTACTGGCTTTCCTCTTTTATTTTTTCTCAAATGATCTGTGCTCTCTATCCTACTACAGGGCCTTTGCGCATGTAGTCTCCCCTTTCTGGATGGAAAGAGATTAGAGAGAGGGGATTCCGCTCTCTTTATCCTTCAGTTCTCAGCTTAGAGCTTACTTTGTCAAATGAGTTTTTCCTTATTCCCCTGTCAAGGTTGAGCCACCTGGGTGTATCTCCTCAGGACACCCTGCTCCTTTTCTCTGTAGTACTGATGTCAGCGTGTAATTACTCACATGGCTATGTGGTCACCTGCTTGATTTCTATCTCCTCCATTAGACCGCCCTCTGCAGGGGCAGGGCGCATGTCTATTTTCGATTATCGCTGTTTGCCTGGTACTCAGCACAATTTCGGGCACATCCAAGGCTCTCACTAAATATTGTCGATGACGGAGCATGACGGAGCGTGTGCCTCCTGAACTCTTTGTGGCTGTAAGTGGCTACATTTGTCTACTATCTCACATAAAGTAGAGGGTGAAAGTAGCCTAACAGGCTGCGGTCCACGGGGTCACGAAAGAGTCGGACAGGGCTTAGTGACTAAACAACAACAGAACAAAATCCGTGTCCTTCATTTTACAGGTGAGCAAACTGAGGCCTCGAAAAGAAAGTGACTTTATGCTAAGTCACTTCAGTTGTGTCCGACTCTTCATGACCCCATGGACTGTAGCCCACCAGGCTCCTCTGTCCATGGGATTCTCCAGGCAAGAATACTGGAGTGGGTTGCCATGCCCTCCTCCAGGGGCTCTTCCCAACGCAGGGATCAAACTTGGATCTCGTATGTCTTCTGCCCTGGCAGGCGGGTTCTTCACTGCTAGTGCCACCTGGGAAGCAGGCGCCAGAGATAGTTAATAACAAAGGTGAAATCAGAACTCGATTCCTTTTGCATTCTTCTTCTCAAATCAGTACGTAATTCCTTGACTGACATGAGCGTTAAATCACTGAGTTCTCATGCTCAGCACCAATGGCCAGGGGGAGTTGTCTAAGATGTGAGCAGCAGTGATGAGCAGAAGCGGAAAGTCTGTGAAAATGAGCTTTTCCTCCATAAAACAGTGATAACTCTATTATGCACTTGCAGGGTGCATAGCCCTTATGCTTAGGAGCTGGAGATGGGGGTGAGAGTTACTTAGATACTTTTCTTTTAGGGAAATATATCAGGCCCTCGAGTATTTGCAAACAGGAGTTTCTTCTGTAGATTGTCTCTAAGATGTGACTGCAGTGACATAACGGCATTGTGTGGTTCACCCTCCTGCCTGGCACCCTTGAAGCACAGTCTCCTTCATGGACCTTATTTAAGAGAGCTGAGGGCCTGCCTTCAGCTTGCCTGCTCTGACCTTCATCTGTACGATGGACCCCGACTCTAAATCCTCAACCCCACTGCACATGTGCTTAGGTGCACAGCCGCACTAACATGGGACAAGCCGCCTGCTCCCTCAGTCCTGGATCTGCATCACTTCTACTGTGTGTCATTTACACGCCAGCCCGAGGCTGTCCATTCTCCAGGGCAGGGAGTGGGAGTGGGTCACTGTGTTCAGTGTGATCCTGGATTCCCTTAGTCAACTCTTCTCAAACTATTTGGATTCAGGACTGCTTTACCTTCTTAAAAAGTATTGAAGACCTCAAAGAGCTTTTACTTTGTTAGATTATGTCTGTCTATATTGATCATGTTAGAAAATAAAACTAAGACATTTTAAAAGAAAATCCATGTATGGCGTTCTAAAGAAAAACAATAAAAAACCCACTACATGTTAAAATAAATAGCCTATTTTTAATGAAAAATAACTGTGTTTTCTAAGTCGGAACACATCTAGTGAGAAGAGTGTACTGTTCTGACACAGTGTCACAAATGTCTTTGCATACCGGGTTTAACAGAAGAACTTACGCTCTGACATCTGCTCCCACAGCCAACCCACTGTGATAGGTTTTTGAGGTGGAGGCATATGGAGAAAATCCAGCCTCACAAAACTATACAGTTAGCAGACGAAAGTCCTCCTACAACGTGTCCTTGGACCAGCCTTTGAGAGATGCTGGCTTAAGGAGCTGAACCTTAATTAAGACATTTAACAAAAATGTCCGTGAGGATGAACGGGAGGAGGGTGATCAAAGTCTGGCCTCCAAGGAAGGAGTAGAGGACTTACGTGGAGGCCCCTGACCTGCAGCAAGAAGGGAGACGCCCATTGCTTCACTGCTGTCTCCTTCATGAAGAGTTTCCCAGTAGTCTGTGCGGTTCTTCAGCGTGACATCGCCTCTGAGCATCACGTGTGTCCTGGAAGCGGCAGTGTCTCACACGCGTACCTGTGGTTTCAAGTCAGAACCCCTAGGAGTCTGGGGGCTGCTTCGCCGTGCCCTGCTTGTTACTGTGAATCCCCTTCACCAAGGGGCTGGGGCCCCGGGATCACGCTGCGAGGGCTGGGGGCAGTCAGGGGCACTGGGCAGTGGGAGGGACTCTACTGCAGACTTATTTTTGACTCTACTTTCCATTTGCACTTTTAATTCTTCTCTCTCTCTCTTGCTCTCTCTCCTTCAGTTCTGAGGGCCAGTTAAAAACCCTGCTTTCTCTTTGGCTGCTGCTGCTAAGTTGCTTCAGTTGTGTCCGACTCTGTGCGACTCCATAGACGGCAGCCCACCAGGCTCCCCCATCCCTGGGATTCTCTAGGCAAGAATACTGGAGTGGGTTGCCATTTCCTTCTCTTTGGCTAGACTTGGGCTTTCTCAGTTTTCAGAAAAGCTTGGAAAATAAAAGCCAATATTTCCCATTCTAACAGGCCAGGATTCATTTGATCAAATCAATACAATTTGCTTTCCATTCTCTTCAGACCAACTGCACAGTTGAGTGGCAGACAAAGGCAGAGGGCTTTGACTGATCTGGTTAATTCAGAAATCGCTTTGAAAGGCAGGCACCCTTTGAGGAACTGGGTCAGACGTGGTGTGCTCAAATTAAAACTTGGTCCCTGCTTGCTGTCTGACTATGGGACACTCTATAGGCTGAGTGGAAAGAGGTTCTTTTTTTTTTTTTTTTAAATTTTTAACAGAGGTGGACTAAAAAGTCCTAAGATGCTTTAACCTTCAAGTGTATTTCATAGTAACATATTCACTAAACCATAAAAGATATTTGAGGAAGTCCAACAAGGTTCTGATACTTTTATGGTTACACACATCAATGCTTAAGAACATCATTCTTTCAAAAAATCGAACAGCATCTCTTTGTGCCTGGATTTTGGGTAATCCCGGACTGTTCCTTGTCATGTGCTTCAAGCAGAAGTTTGGATGTAAAGTAGTTGACGGACTGGTTTCATGGAAGCGTGGCCAAGAATCTTGCAGTCAAGCTTCCTGGTGTGGCACAGCTCATATGCCTCTGACAGCAAGGCCGGCTCTTTGACAGCAAAGCACCCAGCTTGCCCACTTGCCACCACACCCCCTCGCTGGGTCCAAGTGTTCAGTTACTGGAAACCACTTGATGTACCCTGCCTTTGGGCTGGTCTTTGCAGGAGGCAGTGGTGGTTAAATGTGTAGGCCCTCCAGTCTGACTGAATTTGCAATCCAGCTCTGCCCTTTAGCACTGGTGTGACCCTGGGCAAGTCACCACACTTCCCTGGACTACAGGGTCTCCAGCTGGTTGATGCTTTTCTGCGGGCCTGTGCCCCTGCGAGAGCCGGAGGTATCTCTTCATGGACCGAAAGTCTCAGAACAAGACAGATTCTTCACCCCAACGTTCTGAGGCTGTTACAGGGGGCAGAGATGTCAACCTCATGGTGGAAAGAGCTCTGGCTGGTGTCCAGAGGATGGGTTCCAGCCTTGGCTTCCACTGTGAATCCTGGACCTAGCCTTTCCATCTGTCAACTCTGCTTTCGGCATTGGTGTGTGGGAGGTTTGACAGAGCGGTTTCCCTAGGGTACTTTTCAGGCATGTTGTGATGCTCCTATGCCCCTCCCCTGCCTCAGCTACCCTCCCTGGCAGCAGTTAGCTGGCACGGGTGACAATGATGCACACTTTCCCACCCACTCACCAGATCCGCTAGGTCGGCTCGAGAAGGGGCCCCTCCGGCCCTTTCCGGAGGTGCTGCCCAGCTCTGGCAGTGCCATTCTGTAAGAGAAACAAAAACCTTTCCCTTGGGCAGCTTTTGCGTGTGTTCACCTGTGTTTCCTTCTCGCAATCCTGGCCCCCAGCTTTCTTAAGTTGCAGTTTCATTGTGAGTCAGAGATGCTGAGAGCAGTGGAAATGCGAGAGGCCTCCGCTGGTCGGGGAGGACATGATGCTGCCTTTTCCTCAAGAGCGAGGCCTGGGGCGGCTGGTGGGGGCGTGGGAGGGGAGTGAACACCTTCCGGAAGTGGATTTCTCACAATGACTGTCCCTGGGAGGAAAGAATATTACTGGAAAGCCCTAGAGATCGCTTCGGCTCTCTCCGAAGGGCCTTTACGTTTTCAGCTTAGCTGCCCCGCGAGGTAAAATGTCTGTCCTTCTGAGGCTGGCCAGGAACAGGCCGTGGCCAAGGAAGCGGTGTCCTTGGTGTGGCTGGCTCAGGACCGGAGTCTCGGAGGACGGGTTTTCTCGGTGGCAGGGGGCCCAGGCAGGCTGTGGTGGATGCCCGTGGCAGCCGGGCCGGGTGCTGCCTCAGGCTGCGGGTTCCCAGCGCTGCAGGCTTTGAAGCCGAGAGGAGGTCTCTCGGACCCTTGGTCACAGCTCACGGGGAAAAGGAAAGGAGGCGAGGCGGAGGGACCAGAGCTGGAAGCAGACTACCCGACCGCCGTGGAAACCTCTGCGGAGGAATACTCACCTCATGCAGGCGCCAACGCGGCCACTCACGGAGCCAATGAAGGCAGCTCCGCGGAGCGGAGAAGCGAAGGTCCGTTGGTCAGAAACACACGGATAGGGCCAAGGGACAGCCGGCCGCCCCCAACTTAGGAATGCCCATTTCTACAAACTCAGATGGCGTCCATACATTCGTTCTTGCCCTGCTGAAGTCAGGAGCGCCTTACTGCAGGATTCTGCTGCTGAGACCTCTTTAATGAAGTGACCAGTTCCTCTGAGGGCCTCTGGGGCAGATTCAGGGCCGGGAAGGGGCCATGCGCAAGGCGCCGAGCGGTTAAGGGTGCTGACCCCGGGGCTGGGCTCTGTGTGCGCCTGGGTCGTGAGCTGTGATGGGTTGACCAAGACCGAAGGTCACCTGGGAGCTCTGGGTCAAGCAGGGCAGAAGGCAGGGGTTTCGCCCGAGCAGTTTCAAGTGAGGGTGGCCTCAGAGGGGAGGGTAACAGGAACCTCCCAGAACGGGGTCTCAGGGCGAGGGAGCAGAGTGTCAGAGGTGAGACCCAAGACAGCCGAGGCTGTTTCAAATGTTGTCTGTGCGGGCACGCTAAGTCGCTCAGTCGCTCAGTCACTCTCTGTGACCCTTCGGACTGTAGCCCACCAGGCTTCTCTGTCCATGGGATTTTTCAGGCAAGAATATAGGAGTGGGTTGCCATACCCTCCTCCAGGGGATCTTCTTCACCTAGGGATCAGATTTGTCTCCTGTGTCTTCTGCATTGCAGGTGGATTCTTCACCTGGGAAACTGTGGGGAAAGCCCCCAAATATTGCCCGAGGCTGATCATATATCCAATAGGAGAAAGACTCTTTCTTGTCAGTCCTGTAGACCCTAGCTCCCAAGAACCTGAGCTGAGGTTGGTGCGATTTATAGTATAATACAGCTACATACTAGGCTAAGAACAAATCAGCATTTGAAAAATGAGTTTCTATGATGACATTGTTCCAAAAAAGTGACTTACAAACAACTATGTCTAGGCCAAAAGCTGACCTACACTGAAAAGCACAAACACGTACCTAGTCAAAGGGGCTGCCAGGCGTGCTGTGTTGGGGAGGGATGGCGATGGGGACTTGGGGCTGGGCTTATGGAGGGCAAGGGACAATTGGATATCCTCAGTGGGAAGTCATAGGCAACCTGGCCTGGCATCTCTGCCACTGGAATCCAGAGCCCCGCCTACACGTCTCCCAAGGAAGCCGTATCATATCTGTGAGATGGAAGAAATAGTAATACGCATCTCCTGTTGATGAGAAGAAAGTGGCATCAAAGCTTGTCACAATGCCTGGCCCGTATAGTCCATGCTCAAGGGCCATTACCTGGCGGGCAGTCCAAGGCTTCTGTATAGCCCTGCTATACCTCCTGCCCCACGACTACCAGGATAGCTATGACTGGTGATACTCCCACAATTTCGCTTTCCCTTCTGGGCCTCTTGAAATGACTCTGAACGTCCAGACAGTGGTGCTAGTGGAGCAGGGCGGGTGGGGGGAGGGGTGGGGAGTGCCAGGACTAGGGAGGGCCTTTGGTGGAGGGAGACACACTGGGGAGTAGCATGTGAGAGCTTCTGGTCACTATGACCACAGCTGGGGCTTCTGTTTCATTTCAGATAAAAGCAGAGGGTTTAGAGTAAACTGGAGGTGAGGAGGAGGAGCTGGTGGCATGTGAGAGGCCACAGGGAACCCGGGTTTGCTCCCGCACTGGCTGCCGTGGTGGGAAAGCTGGGGTTGAGGCTGCTGGGGCCACTGCAGCTGAGATCTAGGGCTGCAGAAATGGTGAGGCTGCTGCCCGTCACACGGACTTCATGGCAGTGCGCTGAGCTACAGGCCACATGTGGGTTCAGCTACAGGTGGTAGTTACTGCTATCACCATGCTAAGGACAAGCAACTTAACCCTTTATGTTGATTGCTCCTAATCAACCCCAGGCTGCCAAGAGAACAGATGGAGTTCTTGATGTCATTTTTGATTTTTCCAGAAAAACTTTTACAGGCTCATCTCCTTAATGTATCAGTATCATCACCAAACTCCCATTTGCAGGAAGCATCAGTGGCTGCCCAGGTCCTTCAGAACAGACCCCAGCCGCCCAAGCTTGGCATTCACACTTCCAAATGCCTTTGCAGCCTTTTTTCCCACAGATTTTCTGCACGTGGTCTCTGGGCAAAACAAAGAAGCCTGTTGTCAGAAGATGCCCTGTTTGCTCTCAGCATCTGGCTTCCACTCGTGGCTTTACTGGTCTGCAAAGACTGCACCCCTCCCCACGTTCATCCAACTGAATCTTCCAGAGCCATCTCTTCTGTGAGCCTTTCTTTACCAATCCAACCCCACGGAACTCCCTTCCTCTCTCTCTCTTTCTTTTAAACCCTCTACTGCTTTTGCTGTTGTTGTTTAGTTGCTAAGTCGTGTCCAACTCTGTGCGACCCCATGGACTGGAGCCCGCCAGTCTCCTCCGTCCATGGGATTCTCCAGGCAAGAATACTGGAGTGGGTATCGGGGTGGGTTGTTGCCATTTCCTTCTCCAGGGGGTCTTCCCGACCCAGGGATTGAACCCGCTTCTCCTGCTCTGGCACGTGGATTCTTAACCCCTGAGCCACCAGGGAAGCCACTGCTTATGACCATAGATGGCCACTCTTGGTACCACCACCTCGAGTTGTGAATACACACACCACCTTTCCGTGTGTATGTATGTTTGTGTTTTGTCCTTGGGTCTGGGACCCATGTTGACACATGCCAGGGATAGGGAGGAGAAAATCCAGCTTGAACAATCTAGCAAAATACTTTGCTCATTTTGGCTAGCAGAAGAGTTTAAGATTCTCAAATGGCAACGATTTGGGCCCAGGAGAAGGCGACCTGTTTGAGTTTTAGCCTTTCCTCTGTGTGGGTATGGAGATGTCTTCCAACTTCATGGAGCCTCAATTTCTGTCTCTGTGAAATGGGGAGACTCCTCCCTTGCAGAAGATCAAAGATGCCTGCCCATAGGTTGAAATACTTTAAGGCCACAAAATAGCCAAGGATATGGAAGAGTTAGCCCCTTTGTGGTCTTCTCCTTGACCCAAGGAGGGAGGCCCTGCTGGCTTTTCCCAGAACCAACAGCAGGAGTTGGACCTGGATGTGTCTCCTCCCTCACTAGGTCCCAAACCTCTAAGTCCCACAGCCCTTTCCTGGGTTTTAGCCTTCCCAGTGCCTTGTGTGGCGGTCTGTCAGACCTCCCTTTCCTTTCTAGGCCACATTACAGCCATGGGGATTTGAGTTTTTCAGAGAGCTTCCTTCTAAAATCCCCCTCTACCCAGGGTTCCCAGGGATGCCAAGGACCTTCCTTCTTGTGACAAGGCTGGGGAAACACACTGGTCTGCAGACTTCTTATTCATCTTCTTGATCTGAGATGGCAAGTTTGAGCAATCCAATCTAGTGTGAGTGTGAGTGTGTGCTTGTGAGCATGCACGGGCGTGTGACTCTGCAGCTCTTCTATGACTAACTGATGCCAGCTGTGTGCTGCCATATCGTGTGTGCCTACCATGTACCGTGGCCTTGACATAGCCTGACCCTAGGGAAAGAGCTCTTGGAGCCCTGCTGATGCCCGCAGTTGGCTATGGCCTGCCCGCATTGGTTTCCTTTTATTATTCCTCGATTCCTTATTTTGTGCCAGGAATTTCATCAAAATTATTTCATTTTAAATTTCACAACCACCTCAAAAGTTCAATCAAATTCTCAATCCTATTTTATTTATTTATTTTTTAAAAATTATTTGTTTGTTTGGCTACGCTGGGTCTTAACTGCGGCACCGTGGATCTCCCATCTTTGCTGCGGCATTGGGAATCTTTAGTTGTGGCACGTGGCCCTGCAACTGGCCACCGATTGAACCCGGGCCCCCTGCGTTGGGAGAGCAGAGTCTTAGCCCCTGGACCACCAGGCAAGTCCCGTCAACCCGATTTTAAAGAAGAATAAAATGAGCCTCACCCTGGGTCAGAGAGTTCACAGTGATGGAGGCAGAATTGTGAACCCAAACTTGACCCTGAAACTTAGACCTTAATAAAAACTGTACCATGTAGAGTCTTACAAGAGCAAGAATTTTCTCAAAGTAGCCATGCCTGCTTCCTGAGCTTCCCTCTTGGGAAACTATTAAACTGTTCCTCTACATTCCTTCTAAACTGCATTCACTCCCACTCCACCCACCCTCCCAACCCAGCACTTCAGAAAGCATCGCCCGTGCAGTCAACAGCCTCTCTAAGCATCTTCCAGGAAGCCTCTCCCAAAGAGGCTTACCTCTTACCTCTACCAGTAAGCGGCAGAGATAAGAACTGGCCCAGTTCAAATCCAAAGGGCTACTGTCCATGTAGATGATTTTCCCAGCCTAACCTTTAAACATTCTTACACTGAAGAAGAAGTAGGAGTCATCCAGTCTGGATCCTTGCCTTCAAGACATGACCAAACACCAAGCTCCTTAGCTCTAGTCTTTGTCCAGTTTTTTCCTAAAGTCTTTCAGAAAAGATTTCATAGTGTCTGTGATCTTGTTGGTCAGAAAATTTTCTTCAGTCCAACAAACCTACTCTTCTGCTTTCTATCATCCTGTTGCTAGCTTCATGGAGCAGCAAGTGGAACAGATAACCAAAACCTTCTTCCATTGCTGTTTGCCTTGGTAAGTGGGAATTTTACAGTCTGCGTGCATCTAGAGTGTGTGTGCCGTGCTTAGCTGCTCAGTCGTGTCCCAAGTGCCCTTGCAGGTATGGTATCACTTGGCCCTCCCAGCCACCCTAGGAGGGAGGCCAGGTTAGGGTTCTTGCTGCATGAAGAAACTATGGCTTAGAGAGGTTAGATAACTTGCTTGAAGTCAGATAGCCAGGATGTGTAGAGTTGAGACTTGACTCTAAGTGCTTAGCACTATTAGAACTGGCAGGGATTTTGGAGTTTATTTTCCAGTTGACTTCCCTATTAATCCTTTCCTTTTACAGATGAGGAAACTGAAACTCAGAAACTTTAAAGAATCTGCCTGAGTGGCAGAGTGAGAATCAGAAGTTTGTTCTAGTCAGTTCATTTCTTTACCCCGTCACCATACTGAGATAAACAAAGTAGCTTTAATAATTTAAAAAAGTTTTTAAAACACCATTGCACCTGAAATTAATATGAAGTTATATGTCAATTATAGCTCAATTTGAAAAAATGCTGGGAAAAGAATCTGAAAAAGAATGAATATATGTAAATGTATAATTAAATCACTTTGCTATACTCAAATAAAATTGAGAAAAGAAAAAAGTAAAAATGTGACGGGGGTTTGGTCTTCCCCTCCCATCATCCTTTCAGTACCCCGGAGGAAAAGCAGGACCCCTGATCATCACAGGCGCTGGTCAGCCCCTTTCTCTGGTTGTGGCTTCCAAAGGCATGGAACAGCAGCCCCCTCCACTGCAGTGAGAGGAAAGTACGTGCCACCTTTCAAGTAGAAAAAGAGTAAGAAAAAACCCCAGGCTCGGCAACCATAAAAGATAAACAGCATTGAATCTCAACGTGGTTCATCGGCAGAATTTTCCC
Organism: Capra hircus; assembly: GCF_001704415.2. Taxonomy (NCBI): domain Eukaryota; kingdom Metazoa; phylum Chordata; class Mammalia; order Artiodactyla; family Bovidae; genus Capra; species Capra hircus. The sequence continues at coordinate 3,932,535 of NC_030823.1, forward strand.
CAGAGCCAACGACCTGTGGCAGAGTGATATTTTCCACGTTGGCCACTGTGATTTGGTTGTGGTGCACTTGCTTTCTTTCCTTTCGATGGAGTCAGGCTCTGACGCAGGTTCAGGGCCCTGGCAGGTGTCTGGGGTTTACATGGCCATCTCTGGCCTCTGACACCTCACCCTCGCCCCGCCTCCTCTCGCTCCCTGACACAGACCTGCTGGGGCAGAAGCAGCTCGAGGTGCTGGAAGGCCGTGAGGGTTTGGCCATCTCTAGAACCCCTTAGAATATGCCTGCAGCCTGAAGGCAGACCGGGGCGGGATGGAAGAACAGAGGCTGGGTTCCACAGGAGTTTCTCTTAGAATACAGTACAGAAAGTTGAGGGGATTTGATTGATGACATTTGATCTTTACTCACTCCTTGCTAAGTTCTTCTGTCTCATGTGGTGCTTGTGTGTGAGACATTTATGGGCCAGAGGGCTTTTCCAGGGCTGGTCAGATTTACCAGGTACTGTAAATCATTGTCTGTGCTGGCCACCGGATGAACTATCGTCATGCCCAGCAATAGTCAGGCTCCAACTGGAGGGCCGGGGTGACCTCTTCCACTTGCTCCTTGGGAAGAAGACTGTTTCCAGGGGTGGTGATGGCTCAGGATAGAGAGATCAGAGAACTTTCGTTCACGATTAGGGCAAGGCTGGCTGCGGGCTGTATCCAGGGGGACCTCAGGCCCTGGCTTTAGTTCTCTTCATGCTGTGTTGGGCACCAGCTCTTCCTGGGTCCTGTGCCCAGCCCTCCAGGGCCCTCTTCTTGGTGTGTTTTCCTTCACCAACACCTTCACAGGTACCAGGTGTGCCCTTTCCTCCTCCTACAAAACCCCCATTTTCTTTAAGGTTATTAATCAACTGAACACTGAAAAATAGGTTGTAACTGCAATTTCTCACCCTCCCATGAAAACTTACGCAGTTTTCACTGGTAGGGTATCTAAGTAAACAGGAACATTCTTGGCTCTGTGTGTGTGTGTGTGTGTGTGTGTGTGTGGGTATTTGAGGGCAGGGTCGGGGGAGGCCCAGGGCCTTCCCAGGCTGGTTGGATTTATCATCTCAGTCACCCTCCCCAGTATGCAAGATGAGTAGTGCCAGTCATAGGCAGTTACCCACTTCCCTGGAATTGCCCTGTCCTGGTGACATCTGTGGCTTTTAATGGCCAAGTTTGTTCTATGCTTTTGAGGAAGCCTGGGAAAGAGAAAAAAGTCCACCCTGGAAACAATATACAAGCAAACCACCCATCCACCCACTTCCTGAGTGAACGGGGCTGAGTACTCCTGAGCCGGAGGCAGGGCTGAATTCCTTGGCTTCTCTTCTTGACCAGTCCCATCCTGGGTGTGGCCTTAGCCCCTTCCCCATCACTTTAAAGGCTATGTCTACTTTGCCGACTAAGGTCCGTCTAGACAAGGCTATGGTTTTTCCAGTGGTCATGTATGGATGTCAGTGTTGGACTGTGAAGAAAGCTGAGTGCTGAAGAATTGATGCTTCTGAACTGTGGTGCTGAAGAAGACTCTTGAGAGTCCCTTGGAATGCAAGGAGATCCAACCAGTCCGTTCTGAAGGAGATCAGCCCTGGGATTTCTTTGGAGGGAATAATGCTGAAGCTGAAACTCCAGTACTTTGGCCACCTCATGTGAAGAGTTGACTCATTGGAAATGACACTGATGCTGGGAGGGATTGAGGGCAGGAGGAGAAGGGGACGACAGAGGATGAGATGGCTGGATGGCATCACCGACTCGATGGATGTGAGTTTGAATGAACTCCGGGAGTTGGTGATGGACAGGGAGGCCTGGCGTGCTGCGATTCATGGGGTCGCAAAGTCGGACACGACTGAGCGACTGAACTGAACTGAACTAGTTAACAGTGATGGCTGCTCTCAGAGCCGGCTGGCCTAGGAAATGTTTGGCGATGAACACGGTTGTCCTGGCCGCCCCTTCAAAGCAGCACATTAATGTTACTTCTGTCCCGTTTGCCGTCATTCGGTCAGGAATGGTGTGCGTCCTAACGACAGCGGGGTGAAGGGCTCTCAGGACCGATTACAGAGCAGACGAGAAGGCTTCGTGCTGAGAGTGGGTTTGTGGGACACTCAAGCTGGCTACTGAAAATTGCTTGGGAGGTCCCGGAGTTGGCACCTGACTGGGCCTTCCACGCATGACTTTTCTGGTTCCCGACATTTCAGTCTCTCCATCTCAGGTGGAGTTTGTTGTCCGAGGTGTTCATGGGATGGTGACTGTATTAAAAAGAATGTGAGGCAGCACGTGAGCTGAGTCCCAGGAGGGGAAAGCCATGAATCAGGAGTCATGTAGCAAGACAGGGTTTTCCTGCATGCTGCCTTTGGTCAGCACGGGTCCACGGTTCCTTTGAGGGATTCCCCGACGACACGACGCAGCGGCCACACTCTGGTAGAACACCTCCAATTCCCCCATCTGGCCTGACTCATTCCAGCCCCCAGATTGCTCAGACCTCCAAAAGGTGCTGCTCGGAGACTCAAACAGGGCCCCAGCAGGCACCCCCTCATCCACCACGAGACTGAGTTGGAGGCTGAGCAAAATGGCTCATCCTCTCAATTCTGGGAAAGAACGATTGGGTGTCCCGTTGACTCTCCAGTTCACACCGGGAACCTCAAAAATGGGAAAAAGCACAAGGGCTGGAAAAATATTATAATACTTATCAATGCTTTCTGAATCTCTGACACTGCTCGATTAGTCATTGCCGCAGTTTGGGTGGCTGAGATGATAGCACCTCGTTGACCTCCTTAACAGTTAGTTGGTGATGATTAATTAACCTCATCCAACCTCTGGGCAAGGGAGAAGGGCATCTGGTGACTAGATGCAGACGCTGAGCCCCAGGCAAAGGAGAGTGGGACCAGCTTGAAACCTAGCGTGGCAAAGGTCCTTAAGAGAAGGCTCGTTCTAGTGCTCCTGAGTCATGCGGGTGAGTCCCAAGGTCAGAGATCGTCACTCAAGGTCCCGAAGACCTCCGGGGGGCTTCCGGGCGGTGTCTCCTCCTGATGTTAGGATGCAGATGGACAGTGTTTTCGTGCACCTTGGGTGCCATGGCGTAGCCAAACTTTTCCTATCACTGTTACCCTCAGGCTCCTCCCCAGTTTGGCCACTGACAGAGATGCCTCATTTATCACCAGGTCATATCCAAATTCATATAAACACCTCATTTTCCCTCCCTGCAACATGGAAATAAAGTTACCCACCACTCTTGTTGGGAGAAGATGAAATAACAAGTAGAAAGCGCTTGGCACCTTGAGTGGTACAGAGTGGGCACTCAGCAAATGGTGGTTTCTTTCATCTCAGTTTCTCCCTGTCCTGTCCCTTGCTCCCCCAGCCCCTCTTCCTGCCTTGCTGCCTCCAGACGTTCACTGATCACCAGCTGCTGGGCCACTGCCTCAGTTCTCAGTGACGTGCCCATCTCTGAGCCGCTTACATTTCAGTTTGGCCCTCGATTATTAAATAATAACTTCTTGGGTCCTTCCTACTTGGGGCGTGACCCCCCCATGTAGGCTGTAACTTCTTAAATTAGGAACTGGGCTCATTGCCTCTTTTGATGCATGTACCCAACAGGTCACTAAGAAAGCAGTAGGTATTTTAGAAGAGACCTAAGCGGGTAGGGATGGGTGTGTGGCAATGGAAAGTTACCTAAAATGATGGGGAAACCAGCTGGGGCACTTCTGTTTGGGGATTTCCCCGGACCACACTTCATGACCTGTCCCTAGCCCCTTGGGCTTTATTGAGCTGTAATCCTATCACACTCCCTACTCTCTACACCTATTTCGCCCATGGTGCCTGTTTGAACTGACAAAGATGTAGCGGAATGGAGAATGTTGGGATATCAGGGCAAAGGCCAGTGAGTGCATCTTTCAGGGCAAGATTCCCGGGGGGTAGGGGGTGGGGATGGTGGGGCAAAACCTTGTGCTCTGCTGGTTTTGAGCACATTGAGTGCTGGTTTCACTCAATGCCTCCCAAGCTCTACCCCATCTCTGTGCCTACTGAAGCTAGGCTGGCTGTCCTGTTCTGGACCATGCTGGTCTCTTGGGAGGGTCTCTTCTCTCTGTGCAAACAGCTCAGACACAGGGGCCAGTCTAGATCCAGGCCTTGGGGCCCATTGAAGAATTTGAAAATTAGAGTAACATCTGGCCTCCAGGGCTGTTCACTGGGCAGAGGTCTGTGCGGAGGGGTCTGTTGTCAGAGGGGAGGAATGAGTCATCTCTAAGCCGTCGTGCATTGTTTGACCCAGCCCCATGTCCCTGGTACATGTGCTTCTTTGCATCCAGGTGTGTTTCTGTTGTCACTTACGCACATTGCCCTCTGCTCTGGGGCTGCTTGACAGAGAAGAGGCTGGAAGGTCCTGGAAGATGCTCCATCGGGGTGGGTTTTGAGTGTGTTCAGCTGTAGCTGATATGCTCAGATTATGCTCAGATGAGATGCCTCAAGAACCTGGCCTAGCCCCACCTATTTTCCATCTGTTTTCTATGCTACTCAACCCAGCCCACGCACGGACTCTTCCTTAAACGTTAGGATTATAACATGTAGAATGCTGGAGCTTGAAGGGACTGTAGAGACAAGCTAGTTTATCTTCTTCCTCATTCTGTGGGTGGGGAGACAGACCCAGGACTTGAGCATCACTTGCTGGGAACCCATATGGGGCCCACACATGGAGAGCTGTGAGTTTGCCTCCCCTGGGATGAGAGCCCACCCTCGGGTTATGTCCCACAATTCATTCTCATTTTATCGGTTGTGCTTGAAACAATGCCTCTTACTCCTTATTCCTTTTACTACCAGTCTTAAAACTCACCTTCTCCAAGAAGCCTTCTCTGGTTAATTCAGTTCATTCTCCATCCTTTATTAGGTGGGTGGCCTGCCTTATGTTAATTTTCACTTAGTGTCGTTTTCCCTCCAGGAGCTGCTATAGGGTTATTTCAGTGTGTTCTTTATTATCTTCTTTAGTCTGGCAACTCTTAGAGGGTAGAGTCCATTGGCTTGCTTCCCCCACCATTCTAGGGGCCCTTGAAAGGCACCATTTTCTTCCTGAGGGTCGCTACCCTTTGCCCAGAGCAGGGCTACAAACCCGGGATGCTCAGAGTCCAGGAGCTGGCTGGCATTGCCTGATGACCCGGATCACAAAGACTTTCTGTGCTGAGGGTGAGGCTGGGGTAAGACTTCTAGGAAAACAAATCTCTGACTCCTACACCGGGGTCAGGCTCGAAGCAGCAGGGCCCACCCCCTGCAGGCTTTGTTGCTGGGCAGGATGTGAACATCCTCGATTTTTACTTAATGGTCAAAGTTAAGTAACTTGTCTGGGGTCACACTGTGACACATTATTGCCAAACCTGTTCCTTTTGCCAAGTCAGTCCTTCTTCGTACTTTCGTGCCCAACCCATGTAGAATTCTAAAATTCTCAGGCCAGAAGGGAATCTATGGCGGGGTCTGAGAGGGATGGGGATCTTGTCCTAAGCAGAACACATGGAAGTCGGGTGCACCAAGCGATTCCGCTTTTACCTGTGGTCACCCATCTCAGCACTGCATGCTTCAGAAAGCTCAGCTGTTCTTGCAAACGACACTTCTGCTAGTATAATTTGATCTTGAGTTCCTTATTGTGTTTTTCCCGCCAAATATGGGAATGGGCTGGTGTCTGCTCAGGTACCTAAAAGTATTCATTGAAAAGTTGCCTTCCAACTTGAAGCACCTAAGTGCCCTGATTTTATTTTCCTTGCTCAAGGCCCAACAAGCCTGCCCCTTCCAGACTCACTGCACTCACTCACAAACCCGGCCGCAGATGACGGCAGATGACCACGTCAGGCCACATGCCCTCACGGATCGGCTCCCTGGGACATGATGGGGGCCTTCGAGAGGATGTAATGGTTTGTAGGAAGTGCAACATTCTGGGGTACTGCCTCTCACTCTTTCTCCAAGTGACTTGGAGATGAAGCAATTTCTGGAGAAGTTTAAGAAACTTGAATATCCTTAAGCCCAACCTCTGACCTTAGTGATAAGAGCACTCATCTCAGAGCAAGCCAGTGGCAGGGCTAGGGATTGGCCAAGGCCACACACTTGGCTACTCAGAGAACCCAGAACCTGCCATGCGTGGTTGTGTTGAGTTGGAGCTGAAGGAGGAAGCGGAACACAGCTGCCGTGGGCTTTGGGGACAGGCGACTCCCCCTGGACCACCTACTGCCTACCCCCGCCTCTCCATCTGGGTCCTTGGCAGAGTCCAAGCTTCCGTGGGGACAGTCCTAGCTTCTTCCTGATCCAGAGAATCGTACTGAGGGGCCATGCGGTTTTGGTTCCACCTGTAGACATGCTTTTGCTGTTTCTGAATCTTTGACCCTGCCTTTAGCAGGACTGGGCCTTACCTTGATCGGCTGTGAAATGGTGAGACCTCTCTGAAGTTGCTGTCTATTGCTCTGACGCAGGACCCCTGACAAATGCTTTAAGGCCCACAGAGACAGGAGTGAGGGGAGCGGCTTCTCTGACAAAGAGGCACGATCCTCAGGAAAGTCGGGGGCCAGAGCATTCAAACCCAGCAGCTGTGTCTGCTGTGCTGACTCCCATAGCGCATGGGCGTCAGCCTGACAAGCATTTACTGGGTTGGACATTTTTTTCAATTTATTTGCACAATAACTCTAAGAGATGGGGTCTATTTTTATCTCAGTTTTACAGAGAGGAAACTGGAAATTAGAGAGAAAGCTGAAATAACTTGGCCCTAGCTCACTCAGCTAAGAAGTGGTTGTGATTCAAGCGCAGGCAGCCTGACCCTCAGCTTTCACTCTCGCTATGTTGCGTCCCTAGACCACGGCTCGAGGTGTCCTGCAGGATGGAGGGTGAGTTCCACTTGCCCCCTGGAACCACCACATAAAGGGGTTGTGTGTCCTAGGAGTTGAGGAAGGGGAGTGATTTATGAGAGGCAGAAGCAAAGGGATCAAGCTGAAGCGGTTTGGCAATGGCTGGGTTAGAGGAGAGCCAAGAAGGGGGGGATAGCTCCTTTCCCTCCCTCTCCAGCGGCCTTGCTGATGCTCTTCACCTGGCCCGGTGTCTCCCCCGGGCTCACCTCTCTGGCCTGCAGGGGTCTTGTCCCAGGCATCACTTTCATGATGTAAGTGCTACCTTTGTGGAACCACAGTCCTCTGGGGACTTCAGTTGGTATGGAGGTGACAAGGACGGAAGAAAGGAAAGAAGTTTAAGTTTGAGCTTCTGCCTTTTCTGAAGCCTTTAGGGTCTCCCACTTGCACTAGCCCTTTTCAAAGCCCTGGACCTAGTTTATATTAGCAATTTTATATATATATATATATATTTTTTTTCTTTTTTTCCTTAAAGAGAGCACTCCCTTCAATTGTATATGCCTCAGGGCCCTATCAAACCTGACTGTGCCCCTCTGTCACCCGCTCAGCCAAATGTCAGAGTCCCACAACCTCCCTGAGAAACACCGCAGACCCCTCTTTTCCTCGTGGAGCCCTCCCACACAGTATGAACCTTGATTGAAGGTGTGATTCGCCTCTGAGTAGCTGGGTTAAGTTTTTGTAAAGAGGTTGCTGTGTGAACACTTTTGCAGACCTCAAAGCCACCAGAGGCTGGGAGCTGAGTCTACTTTCTTTGTGATGATGACTCTCTATGATTTTTCTCCACAGATAGACGTTTGAGTGTTCTCATAGGATTCCAAGAAGACACAGAGGGAGCATTTATGTACGAGTCTATATGTCCTCACCATGGACACCTGTGGATGTGTGTAAGCTTGCATGTGTGCAAAAACTTCTGCACTCTGTTCCATGGGGTGCGTCACTTCTGTTATAGGGATCTTGGATGTAGAGTCAATGTCAGGGACATGGGATACCCAGTTTATTCTAGAGATTTGAAAGACTGGGCATCCAGATACCTGTACATCGCCGGGAAGGGCTTTGCCTGGGCCACGCCAGTCTCTGGCTGCTGGGCTGCTGGGTAGGTTTAGAACCGGGGGGACCCCTGGATGGGAGATGCTGAGGGAAGTGAGGGAATGTGGAGTGAAGTGAGGGTCAGTAAGCTCTCCACTCACACCCCTTCTCCAGTAGCCCCACCCTGGCAGAGGCCCATTTCTGCGCACCTACAAAGACATCTCCAAAACGTGTTGGCCACGGTGGCACAGTCTGGTTGGCTGAAACAAAAAAGAGGGGTGTTTACTGTAGGGCGCCAGGGGTGTCTCAGAATACCCAAGGGCAGGAGCGGCTGCTGGTCCCCAAGGGCGGAAACCAGGAGCTGAAGCCGCCAGAAAGCAGGCCTCTGCCTCTCGCTCGGCGAGGTCACCCGGCCACCCCTTTCTGCTTTCCTTGCTGCCCAGGCATGTTGCTCTCTCCCCAGACCAGCTGTCTCTGCGCCTCTGAGCAAAGGCTACAGCGACACAGCTCTGCAGACGACTTGTCTTCAGCCCTTTAGTATTTGGTCAGTGCTCTGAAGGCTCCATCCTGGCTTTGGGAGATACTGCAAGTGGCCACCCTCCGATCAGCTACATCCAGGGGACCCAGGTCATGTGGCTTCCAGGGTCACAACACACTGGGAAGACATTACAAATGGTTCCCCAAGTCAAACAGCTCGGCCTCCCTGAAGACCCCTGCCCAGCTGACGGAAAAAGCTCCTCTCTCCTGAGTTCCCATGGCACTTTATTTGCCCCCTTCTATGGCACGTTTGTTTCCTACCTTGTGTGAGTATTGCTTTTACAAACATCTTATCCCCCATCCCATGTATCGCTAAGCTTCTTTCTTATCTTTATATACCTCACAGCTTGTGCAGAAAACCTGGGCAGGTACTGAAATAAAGAAAGTTTTTAAGAGGCTGAAGTAACTTGGCCAAGTCATTTATTTCGCTGCACTGTGTTGAGTTGATTCAATTCAATTCATTCAATCGATTAACTTATACAACCAAATTTTATTGAGCGCCTTCTGGATTCTAGGCACTGCCCTGGATGTGCAGAAGCTATAGCATCAAACAAGACACGGAGAGTTCTCACCCCACTGAGCTTTCAAGTGAGTGGAGATCATCAGCAAACTAGACCATGCACAGTGCCCAGGCAGAGATGTGTCAATCTCTGGCACTGCCTTGAGGAGCCCACCTTCCTCGGGGGTCTCAGACGAATCATCGGATATATTCCTGGGTGACAGGACAGGGCTGTCAAAGGAAGAAGGAGAAGTGCTGTCAGACTTCACAGAGAGAGTGATTTACCACCCGGGGTAGAAGGAGGGAACTGAGGGAGGTTTCACTGAGAAGCGGGCCATGTGACTAAACGTGCAGAGTGAGTGGGAGTATGCCAGGGAGAGGGGTGTGTGTGTGTGTGTGTGTGTGTGTGTGTGTGTGTGTGTGTGTATGTGTGTGTGTTGAGGGGATTGGGGGCAGGGAAAAAGAAGGGAGAGTGACAGTGATAAAACCCTTCCAGATAAGCTGATGCAAAACAGATTTTAAGCATTATGGAATGGATGGGGATGCTGTTGCAGAGACAGCTGCAGTTTGAAAAGGCACGTGCGTCCTCTGCTCTCTGCAGCGCTGGTCACGACAGCGAAGACATGGGGGCGGCTGCAATGCCCAAGGACAGGTGAGGGGCAAAGAAGATGTAGCGTGTGTATGCATATAATGGGCATTGCTCAGCCCAAACAGGGTGAAATAATGCCATTTGCAGCAACATGGATGGACCCAGAGACTATCACACTAAGTGAAGGAAGCCAGGCAGAAACAAACATCATGTGATATCATTTATATGCGGAGTCTAAAAAAATGACAGAAATAAGCTTATTTACAAAACAAAGATAGACCCACAGACATAGAAAACAAATTTACGATTACGAAAGGGGAATGGGGGGAGAGGGATAAATTAGGATTTGGGATTAACAGATACACACTGGTGCTTAGCGCCCAGTCTCTCGGTCCTGTCTGGCTCTTGTGACCCCACGGGCTGCAGCCCGCCAGGCTCCTCTGTCCATGGGGTTCTCCAGGCGAGAGTACTGGAGGGAGCTGCCAAGCCTTTCTCCAGGGAATCTTCCAGACCCAGGAGTCGAACCCATGTCTCCAGCATCTCCTGCTTTGAAGACAGATTCTTTACTATCTAAGCCACCAGAGAAGCCCATGAATACTGGAGTGGGCAGCCTATCCCTTCTCCAGGGGATCTTCCCAACACAGGAATCAAACTGGGGTCTCACACATTGCAGGCAGATTCTTTACCAGGGAAGCCCTCATCTACACACTACGATATATAAAATAGATAACCAACAAGGACCTACTGTATAGCACCGGGAACTATACTCAGTATTATGTAATAACCTGTAAGGGCAAAGAATCTGAAAACGAATATGTGTCTGGATCACTTTGCTGTACACCTGAAATGAACACAACATTGTAAATAAACTATACTTCAATTAAAAAACAAAAGAAGGAGCTGCTGCTTCTGGAATATGGTGAGACATTCAGTGTTTATAGAGCACAAGGAACATGGGGAAGAGAACGAGGAAGTTAGCCAGAGACCTTGCCTAGCCTTGTATGCCGAACCAAGGAGGTGACAGGTATGTATCAACGGCCAGCTGCCCTGGCAACTGGAGGGCAAGGATGTTGGCTGATTCTGGCATGGGACCTGGCAGAGCCTGGGGACCAGCAATAACTCTAGGCCAGGAACATATTCTAGAAGGCCCCAGGATGAAGCATTACACTGGCCTTGGGGTTGCTGACCTCTGGCTCAGAGAAAGAAGGCTGGATGATGAGAAGAAGTTTTCACTCCCAAATTGCAACCTTCCTCAGAAAGCACTAAATTTTCCCACTTTTATTCCCTGACGAATGTAGTGAGATTTTCTAAATCTTGCAATTGAATTTCAAGAGATCAAAAGAAAAGCTGTTCATTTGTAGTTTTTCTTTTTTTTTTTTTTAAAGCCAGCAGAACTGGGGGCTGCCATACTCACATGTCTTATAACCCTATAGTCCATGACCCCTCGTCTCAGTCCAGTCACCAAGTCCTGTCTGACTCTTTGCAACCCCATGGACTGCAGCACGCCAGGCCTCCCTGTCCATCACCAGCTCCCACAGCTTACTTAAATTCATGTCCATTGAGTCGGTGATGCCATCCAACCATCTCATCCTCTGTTGTCCCCTTCTCCTCCTTCCTTCAATCTTTCCCAGCATCAGGGTCTTTTCCAATAAGTTACCTCTTTGCATTAGGTGGCCAAAATATCCGAAAAGACAAAAAAGTTCTGTAGAAACTGCTCCTGTCCTGGGATGCTGTTCCTCATGGGACCTCAGGGGTGTTCTCCCTTATCCCAAGATACCTGGGCAGAGGTGGATCGTGGCCAACTTCTCGAGACCGTTCCATGGTCAAAGTCACACCCTGGGTCCCTTCCACCTTTCCAGCTCTGCCTCCACCCCCTCCCAACTCCAAGTTAACCTCCAGCCGTATTGGCTCTCTTGCTAATTCCGATGTTCGGGTCTCCAGGACACTTGTAGACAACTTTCCCCCTCGTCTCTGTCTGTCAAATATCCTGTTCCTGTCAAATACTCCTGTTCCAGGTCAAGCCCAAATGTCCTTGTCAATGTGGAGACTTCCCCAGCCCATCTGACCCAAGAGCTCCCCCTTCTGTATTCTCTCAGCAGTTTAGACTCACCTCTGTTACTACATATATTACAGCCTTTTGTTCTTATGTTAAGTCAGCTGAATTTGTTGACTAAATCTCAATCATCTCTGTATCCCTAGGCCCTAGTAACTGTACCTGACAACCAATAGGCTCTTAATAAATACTGTTTTTTTTAAAAAAATAATTAATTTTAATTGGAGGACAATTACTTTACAATATTGTGACGGTTTTTGCAATACATCAACAGGAATCGGCCATGGGTAAACATGTGTCCCCCACCTCCTGAACCTCCTCCCACATCCCTCCCCACTCTATTCCTCTGGGTTGTCCCAGAGCCCCGGCTTTGGGTGCTTTGCTTCAAGCCTCGAACTTGCACTGGTCATCTCTCTTACATATATTTCAGTGCTATTAGTTCAAGTCTTCCCACCCTCGCCTTCTCCCGCTGAGCGCAAAGGTCTGTTCCTTCCGTCTGTGTCTCCTTTGCCGCCCTGCTGGTAGGATCATCGGTACCATCTTCCCAAGTTCCATACAGACGCGTTAATATACGGTATTTGTTTCTCTTTGCGACTTACTGTGTTTGTTGGTGAGGGGTGGTTTATCTCAGCATCTCATCTATCAGGGTTGGGTAGTATAACGATGACTTTGGGAAGAATTCCAACAGCAGAACATGAGGAAAGGGCATCACAGGTGGAAGAAGCAGTATGAGCAAACTCTCCAAGGAGGGAAACAGGCAAACACGGGAGCCTGGAGGGAAGGAGAGGAGAGGAGAATGACAAGGGCCAAGCTCCATACGCCTTGCTGGACCAGGGCATTGTGATTTTGTCCGAGGGGGCTGCGATTCCCAGAGGAGGAGACTGAACCATCGAAAGGTCAGTCAGCTCACGGGCTGGGGATGGAGATGGGATTGGATCAAACCTGTTCGGCTCTGAAGCCCATGACCGATCAGAGCCTTTGGGAAGAGTAAGCCACTCAGGTTGGCTAGAGCCTGGAGTCAGCGAGGAGGAGCAAGAGGAGGGAAGCGTGGAAGGACCATCTTAGAGAGCTACATTACTAACGGTATCTCGTGTTGTTGGGCTGCCTATCGTGTGCCACAACCTATGTCAGGCACTTTAAACATGTTATTGCAGGAAAACGATAGCGGTGCTATTACGTGATCAAGCCCACCTTACAGGTAAGGGAACTAAATCTCAGAGAGGTTCAGTAATTTGCCCAAGGTCACACAGCCAATATGTGATGGACTAGTGACTAAACTCGGACCTTTCGATTCCACAACCCACTTCACTGCGAAAGAATTTAGCGAGTGAATCATCACTTAATACTTCAATTCTGAATGATATAATGGGGTATGGACTTTTTCTTTTTTTAACTTTACATAAGCAAGTTCCAAGCCTAGGCTTTTCTTCCAACACCATCCTTTCCTTCCTGTGTTTCTGCTCACTAAGCCTATTTTCTTGCCCTGTGCCCTCTGCCCAGATGGATAGAGCTGGACTCCAGGCAAAGTGAACTGCTCGCTTTAAAAAAAAGACCAATTTTCTGGCAGATTAGAACTTTTCTTGAGAACGAGAATGGGCAGGAAGGTGAGAAAAATGTACAGAAAAAATAGGGGACCTTGGCCCAGATCTCAAGAAGAGATGGAGAAATGGCTTTGGGAGGGCGGGGGAAATTGTCACTGTTTTCATATACATTTCCTTTTTAGGCATTTAGTCCTGAATGGGTGAAGTTCAAAATCAGCTTCAGTCAGAATTACCTGCTCCTGCTTGTTCACAAGGCAGGTTTTCTGCCCCTACCCCAGATATTCAGATTTTTAAATTTTTGGTGAAGCCCAAGAGTCTGTCTTTCTAAACAAGCACCCCAAAGATTTTATAAATAGAGAACACAGCCTTCAGTGACATGGTTACACCCATGGGCTTTAGCCATTTAGTGTGGAGAAAATGTGAGGTGCCAGGAACTTGGGGCTGGATGGCTTCCAGGTTCCTTCCCCAGTCACAGGCATTGACCTGTAGGCTTGTGTAGGAGTCCAAGTCTTTCGGAATTAGTGATGTGGTTACAGTAGCAACGTGACTCTGTGGATGGAGGAAGGTGCGTCGGATGTGAGAGTCTCCCTCCATGAGCCCATGTGCGTCATCTCAGTCACAGCTTTACTCTCAAAAACAAGTCATTTTTGCTCCTGTCAGCATCTTGGCCTGCAGTGGAGGGCAAGCTGAGATGCAGAGGCCCAGACACAGGCTTCAGGTGATGCTTCGGGGCTTGGCTGCGGCTGGGGGGAACAGGAAAGTATTAGTCGCCTGGCTCTAGGTGATTAAAAAGTATGACTTCAAAAAACACTGCCAGAGGAGATAAGAGCTATCCGCTTACATGAATTTTAGGGACTGTAGTATTTGGGGTTTTACTTTTTATTACCAGAGATTATAGAGGTCAGAGCTCTCCAAGGAAGTCAGTTTCAACCTGGATGCACTTCCAAACAGTCTGAAGCTTTAAAACATGGAGCCGTCCAGACCTCACCCCAGATCTACCAAATTCAGGGTTTCAGGGCCGGTACTTAGGAATCTGAGTGAAGCTCCCTGGATTCTGGAGCAGCTGCTGGACTGTCACTGCTCCAGGGACTGGAAGACACTCCAGAAAGGTGAAAGAGAAAATCAGTCCAGCTTGAATATTGCAATATCAAGTCATCTGTACTTTCCTTGCCCCATCTTTGTCCTTTCCTTTCCATCCCCACCATTACATGGCAGGAAGCTCAGAAAAGCCTCATCTCTCATTTCTCCTATAAGGCAACACAGGGATTTATCTAGCTGTGTACAATCCAGAAGGGGTTGATGCATTCGGATATTGTACATATATTAATTTTCGTTACGTTTAAACATGGCTTGCTTGCTAATAACACTGGCCTGCTGACTTTGTGGATGACTTTGTAGGATGTGGGCTCCCAGGCCCTGGAAGTCACAGAACCACGTTGGGCGACTTCTGTTCGAGCCATGGTTTGGAGAACCTGTGCTGGAAGAGCTGGACAAATGAACCCTGAAGTCCTTCCTGACACAGGCATCCCACAGCTTCAGTGTCAACCATTTCAAGTGTTCTTTTCTTGACTTTCGTGTTTTCTACACCTCCATAGATTCTTTACCCAGATATAAGCCCCAGGTTGGGTTCATCGTAATCAAATGGGTAGTGAGAAACCGAGAGTGACTAGCGATGGAAGGAATTAGAGCGTATGAAGTCTCCCGAGGGTGCATCACTTGAATCACACGCTGCATCTTTCGTCTCAATAACAAGCTCTTACCGATGTCATCATCTTTCCAGGGACGACTCAGCCAGGAAGAGCTTTGGTGTACCTTGAGAAAGTCACAACATAGAGAGGCACACGTACCTGTGTTCGTTGTGATACTATTTACACAAGTAACCTAAATGCCCACTGACAGGGGAATGGATAAAGATGTAGAGCATATACACAGTGGAATATAGCTTAGCCACGAGAAGGAACGGAATCGGGCTGTAGAGATGTGGATGGACCTCAGAGTCTGTCATACAGAGTGAAGTAGGACAAAGAGGAAAACAAATACATACTAATGCATGTATGTGCATATATTTTTCTAGATCTGGAATCTAGAAAAATGGTACAGCTAAACCTACTTTCAGGGTAGGAATAAAGATGCAGACATAGAGAATGGACGTGTCATCACAGGGAGGAGGGAAGGGGAGGGTAGGATGAATTAGGACGGACACATATACACCACCGTGTATAAAATCAATATCAAGTGGGAAGCTGCTGTATAGCACAGAGAGCTCAGCTCGGGGCTCTGGGATGACCTAAGGGGTGGGATTAGGGGTTGGGTGGGAGGGAGGCCCAGGAGGGAGGGGATGTGTGTATCCATATAGCTGTCGTTCAACAGAAACTAACACAACACTGTAAAGCAATTATACTCTGTTTTTTTTTTTTAATGGTGTTCCTGATTAGAGATGCTTGATGCAATGACTCAGGAATCAAATAAGAGAGCAAACTGCCAAAGAAACCCCCTCAAGCAGGCTCCTTGTTTGCTTTCTGAATCTTCACTGGGGGGTGGAGGAGAAGATGTGCTGGGATTTTTTCCACCTAAAATTCTCTGTTTGGGCCCTGAAATTCCATTATATCATAGGGAAAGTAACCGTGCCCTTGAAGGACTGAATGGGCACTGACTGCTGTGGGTGGGGTGATCTGAGTCCCAGGGGAGGCTCTTGGGAAGAAGACTCCACCGGCCTCTTTCCTTTCCAAATCACACCCCTTCCTCAGAGCTGCACTCAATCCTGAGCTTGTCTGTGAACATTGTTCTGATCATTCAAGCCCCAAATGATGTCCCTGCCCACACCTGGTTCTGATTCTAGAGTACACCTGTATTCTTACAATTCTTAATCATTTATGCTTTTCTAATAGTTCTCAATTAGCTATTTTGGATTTTTATGTATCTTTTCATGCTCATTTACTTTCTCAAGGATACTGTGAACAAGTTAATGCATGTACATAATTTATTTCCATTGAAATAAACTGTTGAATTGTTGAGTGTCAGTTTATGGTAGCCATTGTTCAAGGTCCTGGGCAATATACATATATATTTTTCAGATATATATATATATATATATACACACATATATATACAGATATATTTTTTCAGATAATAGGTGCTATAAAGACAAAGAGTCTAAGGGAAGTTAAATAATATGATAAGAAATAATTGATCAGGAAAATGAATGATAATTTCACTACTTTTTGTTTACTTATCAAAAGTATCATATGCTAGATGCTTTAAAAAATTTACGTCTCTGTGACTAGATTAAACCATTACAAAAAGGAAACAATCCAAGCGGAAAAAATACTATTAGGCTGAAAACCATCGTTATTGAATTAAACTGCAAAATGGAAGCCACAAGTTACAAATGGACACTGCAGGAAACTAAGTTAGTGAGTAAAAGATCAACTCAAGATAAATTTCCTAGAACACAGAAGAAAAAGATAAAGAAATGAAAATGAAAGAATAGAATAATTGCGAAAGACAGATATCAAAGAGCCAACCCACAAGTAACAGGAGTTACTAAAATAAAATACAGAATAATTTGTAGCAGAAGCCATATGTAGAACATTATTAACCTTCAGTAACATTTTGTTTTTGAAACTGAGCCTGCTTACGGTATTAATTAAGAATCTTTGCTTTGTGTTAGGGTCCCAGCTCAAACTGGCTTAAATGAAAGAAGGGATTTTATTGGCTCATATAGTGAAGCCCACAGGTTCACCAGGAATGTGTCTCTCCAGCTCTGGTTTTCCTCTAGGTTAGCTTCATTCTTGGGTACTTTGTTCCCATGGGGTGGCTCCCTTTTGCTCCTATATTCTTCTAGGTTTCCAAGCCCAATGGGAAGAAAAAGGTGTGTATTTCTAATACTTGTGACATTAACCTTGGGTTAATCCTCCCTGATTCTGGTCTGGCTTGAGTCTTGTACTCACTCTTGAATCGATGCAGGTGTCTGAGAAGGGCTGTTGCGTTCGTTTCATTGGCAGCACACTCTCCTCCCTAGAATGAGGGGATGTTCAGATCTGTCTAGTGCCCGCAAGGACTGCAAATTAGGGAGAGACAGGTTCCCACAGGATAATGTGCTTGTGGATTCCAGAAGAGAGGGGAACACATGCTGGGCAAGCTAAATAACATCATCGGGGGGTAGATTAATAAACGAATCTAAAAGATTACCAAAATCCTATAAATAAGTATGCCTCAGATTTCTCCTTCTAACTCCTCACTCTAAACCCGATCTATGTGCTGCGTGTGCCAAGTCGCTTCAGTCGTGTCTGACTCTCTGCGAGGCTCCTCTGTCCATGGGATTCTCCAGGCAAGAATACTGGAGTGGGCTGCCATGCCCTCCTCCAGGGGATCTTCCCGACCCAGGGATCGAACTCAAGCCTCTTACGTCTCCTGCGTTGGCAGGTGGGTTCTCTACCACTAGCTCCCCACCCTGGGAAGCCCCTGAATGCTATGACCCAGGGGATTTCCTTCCTTGAATTGTGGAGGAAAGGTTGTGTGACTCAAGAATTCTTGGGCAAACTGATGCTCATAGTATATGTACTCTTAAAATAAAGTTCCTAGGACACTCCTTGGAGAAGGCAATGGCACCCCGCTCCAGTACTCTTGCCTGGAAAATCCCATGGATGGAGGAGCCTGGAAGGCTGCAGTCTATGGGGTTGCGACTGAGTGACTTCACTTTCACTTTTCACTTTCTTGCATTGGAGAAGGAAATGGCAACCCACTCCAGTGTTCTTGCCTGGAGAATCCCAGGGACGGGGGAGCCTGGTGGGCTGCCATCTATGGGGTCGCACAGAGTTGGACATGACTGAAGCGACTTAGCGGCAGGACACTCCTTGAACAAACTGGTAAAAATGTGTTCCAGAACAATAAGCATAAATTAAGAGTAAGTATATATCATCACCAAGTCCTGTAGTTCCACTTCTGAAATGGGTTCCCTTTCCACCATCACCTGTCACTATCATTTCTCATCAGGACCATCGCCAGTCTGTGAACTTGCCTTTGTCTTTCACTCTCAACCCTTCCAAGCCATTCCCTATATATTACCCAATGGTCTGCTAGTAAATTAGATCACATGTCCTTGCTTAGAATAATTTATGGCTTCGTGTGGTGTGTAGAATACATTCAGGCTCCTCACCATGGCTTTTGAGAACTAGCCTGTGCAGATTCAGCCTCCATGCATTATCCCCAACCCACTGTCCTCTGCTCACCTCACTGCAGACACATAACCACCTGTCTGTCCTTTCTGTTAACGTGCCAGACTCCTTCCTCTACTGACCTTTCCTTCTCTCCATTCTCCTTGGTTGGCTCTTCTTTCATGGTGTTTTAACTTACTTACACCACTTCCTCAGACATTTTCTGATATCATAATCTAAAAATAGGCTTCCTTCTATTTTTCTTGGCATCCTTATCTCAAACCACTAAACACAGTCTGCAATCATACATTGCCTTGTGTTTACTCGAGTTATATCTATCTTTTCTGGGAGCCTGAATCCATGAAGGCAGGGACCTATTTTGTTTGCCGCAGAATTCACAGGTTTTAGTACTTTGTGGGATACAGGAGTGGTGCAAAATATATATGTATTTTAGGAGGCAGGAGAGAAGAACCATCGAAATGAGGCAGCTACATAGAAATAATTATATACTAAAAAGATGTTGAAGTAGTCAATTTAATTGTAATTTGCAAACATTTTTCCTATTAAGGAGATGATGTAAAAAAAAAATGGAGCTGGGGGCAGATTTTAAAGTTCTGAATTAAATGAACAAATTCAGTATATAATGCCCTCTGTTCCTGATTTCAGGCCAGAAAAGTGGATACAGACTAATGTGGTGCTGCGCACACAGTATTTGTGACCTTGAGGGAAGGATAGGATTCAGTAAATCAGGGAGAGGTGAGAAGCCCCTTCCTTGTGAATGTGTGAGTGTGTGTGAGTGTGTGCATGTGTGTGCTTAGTGAAAGACTAAGCAAGCAGAGCTTTGCACTTGAGATGAGCAAGCGTCGGGGGAGCGGGCAAGGAGCCCAGCGAGGCTTCCATCGCCAGAGCGCTCAGCGCGGGTTAAAACTCAGGAAATAAAAAGCTGCAGCGACGAGGGCAAAAGCGGCTTCCCTGGTGGGGCTCGGTGGTCCGGCCTAGCGCCGGCAGCAGCTGGGGCCTCTGGCCCCTGGACACGGAGGACGCCTTGTAGGGCAGGATCGAGGGCTGGGCCGAGGCGGCTGGGAGGCTGCAGACGCGGGAGGGGCTGCTGCCCAAGGCAAGGCTGAGGGCGGGGGCGTCGCAGGTGAGGAGCCCTGAGAAGCCCGGAAGACAGGAGGGGAGCTAGAAGGCTCTGGAAGCAAACTCGCACAGGTCCTCACGAACCCGGGAGTAAGTCTTCTAGAGGGAGCAGGCAAAGCTGCTCTCTCGTCCCAGACAGCAGCCTTTCTGTGTGTCGGCGTGTGTCCCTCGAGGCGAGCCCGTGGGTGCTGCCGTCTGCAGCCCCGGGCACCTGAAGGAACAGTGGAGAGAGGGCCTGGAGCACCCTCGGGGCTGGCCCACCTGCCTCTGCCCTTTCCTATCTCCGTCACTTCAGCTAGTTCACATCTTAGGACGGCTCTCCTGGCAAGGAAGGCGGGATAACGTTCCCCACAGTCTCCCGTGTGACCCCCACCGTAGTAAGCTTTGTCAGCTGTGATGTCAGTTACGCTCGGTCCTGGGTGGGGGGATGGCAGGTGGGCATCAGTCTCTGGAGATGCCGTCTGTGGGCCTGGGCTCCGCGGCTTTTTTTCCTGCCAGGTCCTCGCTTCAGTCCAGCCTCGAAGGAAGACTGTGCTAAGCTAAGCTAAGCAGGGCATTTCTCCGTCCAGTCTTCAGCTCTGGCAGGGAATTCTAAAGATGATTTCATTTGTCACCCTGCCTCTGAGAAAGTCTGCAGCGCCCCCATGCCAACTTCTGGGCATCTATCTAGTTTTAGGAGACTCACCAGAAAAGGCGAACCTGGGACCTCTTCACCAGTTACAGCAGCCTGGGAAGATGGGGTTATAAAAACATTTGCCACCAGATGGCAGCATAGCAGGCCCTGCCCAGGACGTGAGACCCACACAGACCAGAGACAGCCAGTAGCCGTGGCAGTGGGCTGGCGGTGGTGAGAAGGATACCTTTCCAGTAAAGTGGCTTATAAGATGCGTTTCTTCAAATCTAATGAGATCGACGGGAATTTCCTCAGATTAATCAGTGAATGGTGAATTGTAGCTCTGCAATCGCCATATATGGACTCAACCATCTCATCTGTGCTTTTGGAAACCTTACTGCAATTTTATCTGAGAGCAATATCCTTCAAGGGGATGCCCATTCCTCTCAAGACCCATCTCAACCACACTTTACGGCCCCTGGACTCAGAATTAGAGTCAGATCACAGCTTTGCCTAGAGGAGATGAGTACAAAACCTGACTCAGGAAGAAATGGTTGATATACCACAGGAAGTGGCAAGATTTAATGTATATTGGAAGAAACCTGGAAAATATATGTAGGAGTATATCCTAAGGATGCTAGACTAAGGATGATAGAATACAGCACTTTACCAGATCAAATTTATTGGGTACGTTTGTTAAATATTCTGGATTTAATGTATTAACCCTTGCAACTGGAAATACCACTAAAATTTTCTTGGTTGGCTGACTGAACCTTTTAGACTCAATAGTGGCATATCCTTAATAAAGCTAGAATGCTAGGATTCCCTGATAAGATGCAGAGAAAAACATTCAAGGCTTAGAGAGACAGGAATGATGAAGTGACTTTATCACACGCTATCCACACACCTACCCCCCACCTCTATCAACCTGAGGGCCCAGAGGACAGTTCATTAAGACACTGAAAAATACATTGCTGATGGTAACACTTGCATCTCTGAAAAACTCCACAGTGGCTGCTTTTTCTAAGCCAGATGTAGAGATGAAAGATGCCTCCACTGACTCAGGCTCCATTCTGACTGGGAGGGATGGAGCTTCCTTATAGCAGAGTCCAAATAACAGAATTCAACCACCAGAGACAAGAGCATACTTATCCTGACAAGCGGCAGGGGCATAGAGGCAATCACTAATTTGAAACCTAGGGATTTTTAGTGGGACTAGTTGATGACACATCTGGGAATGCAAAAGGTGACCGCCTACTAAAATGTTGTTTGATCTATACAAAAAGCCTGTGTGTGTGTGTGCTTAGTCGCTCAGTCGTGTCCGACTCTCTGTGACCCCATGGACTGCAGCCCACCAGCCTCCTCTGTCCATGGGATTCTCCAGGCAAGAATACTGGAGTGGGTTGCCATGCCCACCTCCAAGGGATCTTCCTCACCCAGGGAGAGAACCCAGGTCTCCCACATTGCAGGCAGATTCTTTATTCTCTGAGCCCCCAGGGAAGCCCCCCCCAAAGGCCTAGTGACCAAAAACCTGACTTGAATGGCCTCTCATTCAGTTTACAGACCTCAGGCAGTTCCAGACTCAGAATCCCTTGATTGAAGGGGCACAAAATGACCCCCCTGTGTCTTTCAGTTAGGACTCCCCCAACCCTACCCCCCACCCAGCTACTCTAGTGCTGGCTTAATGGATCTGAGTAGCAAGTGAGCACAGTGGCAGGGATGGGGACTTCTATGTGGGCTCAACAACATAGACTCACCCTAATCAGGGCTGCTGTCAATGCTGCTGAGTGCCTAACTTGCCAATTAAACTAAGCCCCTGATGTGGCTCCATTTTCCAAGGGGCAGCCCCTAGGGGCAAGTTGACTGCATTGCACCCCTTCTGTCATGGAAAGGAGAAAAAATTTCCTCCCTGGAGGAGACATGTATTCTAAGTACATATTTGCTTTTCTGCCCCAAAATCTTCTGCAAGCACCATCTGTGATTACAAAATATGGTGTACTATACACAACATTACTTCTGATCAAGAGAGTCATTTCAAAAGAATTGCAGCAATGGGTTCATGCTCTGGGGATTATACCACATACATACATACCTCATCCCCCAGAAGCAGCTGGCCCGCTAGAAGATCAATAACCTACTGCAGTTACAGTACCAGTTGAGAAATTACACTCTGAAAGGACAGAGGTTCTTCCTCAAACAATGGAGATGACATTTAAACAATCAGAGGCAGATAAATAGTCCTGTGTTTCCCACAGCTGGACTACATGGGACTGGGAGTTAGAGGTGGAAGCATAATGGCTCCTCACACTTTTAAATCTCATAGTCTGCCCACAGATTTTTTTTTTTTTTTTTTTTACTTCCAGTCCCTGTGACTTTGAGCTCTTCTGGTTTGGAGTCTTGATTCCCAAGAAACAAATGCTTCTACCAGGGCGTGCCCCATTATTGCACTGATTTGGAAGATGAGATGGCCACCTGGTCATTCTGGGTTCCTTATGCTACCTAACCAACAGGCAAAGGAAAGAGTTACCCTGCTGGCTGGAGTGATTGGCGCTGACTACCAAAGGAAAACTGGGTTACTGCCACTCAGCGGGATCAGGGAAGACTGTATCTGAAATGCAGGGTGCCTTTTTGTATTTTCACTTCCAATAGTAAAAGTTGATAGAAGATGAGCATTTTCCCGCTCCACTGTGAAAGCCGTAACCAGTGATGATTCAGACCTTTTAGGCAGGATAGATTACTCCATCATATTAAGAAAAGCCTCAACCATCTTAGCTACTGGGTGAAGACAAAGGAAGTATGAAATGCAATATGAAAGAAGGAAGTTATAAATATCAATACGGCCTGATGACCAGTTATGGACCTGCTTATTATTTGAATGCGTGTGTATATAATTGTGTACACTAGCCATTTTATTCTTCTCTGTCTTTCTTATTTTTTTATTTTCACGTGTTTTGTTGGAAGCTTACAATTTGGCTTTTAAGAAGCATGTATTCAGATGAGATTGTGACTGAATTTGAGAAATAATGAATGTTGCTCAGAGACGGGTGTAATGACAGTCGGGACTTAAAAAAAATCTAAATTTGGGGGGAAGACAACACCGTCTTGGTTTATATGAAGAAAAGTTACATTTTGAGGAGTAAACAAAAAGGTTTTTTGTGGTTATATCAAGGTTCAAATTTTTGTAGTGCTGTGGATGCTGAATAGTCGAAGATATGGCCTGTATCAGTTATTAGGCCATTGTATCTCAACCCCAAACTTTTTTTTCTGAATGGGAAAACAACTTTATTTTGTTCAGGAGAGTGGGCAAGTGTCCAGTCTCAGAGTGTCTAACATTGCTTCTTGGTGCCTTGGTCTTGGTAACCTTGAGCATCTAGGATCCTGGAACTAAGACTCTGAAAATCACAATTTGCTTTTCCAGTTGGATCACCTGATAAGGACACTCGATGGAGACTGCAAAGCTGAAGGAGGAACAAATGGATTTTTCCTGGCTGTGTGATTCTTAAGTATTTCCTGTCTGATTGTATTTCTTATGAATATTACCCCAGCAAACTTCTTCACCGTAACATAAGCATTTTCTTCTTGTGGCAGTAGCTGAATGAATCCAGTTGGTGGTTTTTCTAACGTCTGCAGAATCAGCCTTCTTTGCTCTTCCCTGGGTATACCAGCAATAGCTAGTGTGTGCCCCATCCACAGAGATCTGGGTCCCAGTCCCCTGTGTCCCTTTTCTGAACTCAGACATTTAACACTGGCTGAGCAATGCTTCCTACTAAGAGGTCTGAGTTTCAGTTCCTCAGGACCTCTCTACTAAGTTTTAATAATTCCAACCTTTTCCCTTTGCATCCTTATATCTTAACAGTTGCAACTTCTATGATTTTACAGTTCCCTTTGAACCCTTTTAGTTACTTTGATGGTTAGTTTTATATGTCAACTTGGCTATAGTGCCCAGTTATTTAATGAAACACGAATCTAGGCACTGTTGTTGAGGATATAGTGTAGATTTGGTGAACATCTGTAATCAGTTGACTTTATCTTTATTGTTGACTTTATTTTATTTTGGCTGTGCTGGGTCTTTGCTGCTGCATGGGCTTTCTCTAGTCGTGGGGGGCTGCTCTCTAGTTGTGGGGCCTGGGCTTCTCATTTACATTGTAAATTTATTTACATTGTAAATCAACTATACTTCAATAAAATAAATAAATAAAACTAATAAAACTTTGTTTATACATTAAGAGATTTTAGTTCCGTTTCTCTGGAGATCCCTAATAGTTATCTACTTAAGATCTTTATATGCACTAACATGTATTAAACTCTCTCTATTCAAATAATGGGGGCTTCCCTGGTGGCTCAGTGATTAGTCATGGGGTTGCAAAAGAGTCAGGCGCAACTTAGCGACTAGAAAACAACAACAACATTCAAATAACTGGTGTGGTTTTGATTTCCTAACTGAACCTTAGCTGATTCAGTGCTGAAGAATTGGTGGAAGTTTTAAAGAAAGACTCCCATACTAAATGGGAATTTAAACAGCTAAAGTTGGTAGAGAATGCATCCAGTGAATAGAATGTTGCTTAGGCAGAGAAGACAGATGTCAGGTGTGTCTGGTTAGAAGTGTTCTTCTAACCTAGTGTGTTAGGTTAGAAGACTAGCAAGAGACAATGATTACCACTTCAAGCAGTTAAGCAGTATTTTGCAGAGTGTAATGGAGGGAATCTGAGTTTCAGAAGAAATCAGTTTAAAAGCTCCAATTAGAATACACTTGGAACATAAACAGATGCTTGAAGAACAGGTGCTGTATACAAACAGCTATGAATTCTCTAGAATGGAAGGATTATCCTAGTGCATAAGAAAAACAGAACAGGACACTTTGGATCATATAAAAGGCTAGAGTTGGATCAGAGTGGATCCTCAGTGGATCAGAGCAGAGGTTGCTTACCTGAGATATTGATTTAGGGTTTAGTTCTTTAAATGTTCTGTTTATATATCCCTATGCATCCAATCATCTAAAGATACAGAAGCTTAAAATAACAACCACCAGCAGTTTAGCTGCTGAAACACTAACAGGTTGACGTTGTTTCCACGTAATGTTAGCTGAAACAGCTAGCTTTGGGCAGGTCCATCTTTAGATGTGTCCATTCATATGGCTGGAGCTGTCTCTCCAGGCGTCTAGTTTCTAGACTTGTCTAGGCTTTCTAGTCTAGCCTCTCAAGATGCTGGGCTATGAGCCACCTCTCCATGTGGGCTTGTCTCCAGCAATTTGGGGTCACCTATGGCATAGTAGTTGGGAGTCAAAGAACAAGCATCCTCAGAGAGAAAGTAAAAAGTGATAGAGTCTCAAAGTCTGGGCTCAGAAAATGGCACAGTGTTGCTTCTACTGAATTCCATTAGTCAAGTAGTTACAAAATCCAGATTCCAGGACAGGAGATGTCTCACTTCTTAGTGGAAAGAAGGTCAAGGAAGTTTGGGAGTGATGTCTTTAAACTACAGCAGAGGAAATATAAAAAGGAGTAATCAAAATTTTACTTTCAAGAATGGCTAGCTGACCAAATTACCTGGTCAAATATATGTGGTTTTCTTTCCATGGGATGAGTTCTTAGTCATATAAGTCCTTTTGAAATACTGAGTAAAGTTACCCCTTTCTTTGTGGTTATACATGCGGCTTTCTGAATTAGGTCAATTCTACATGATTAGCAACATGATTTGGGGATTAGAATGAGCAAAATGGAAGCAAAACAATTCTATGTAACACATAGTCTTAACAAGAAAATGACTTTAAGGCAAATCATAAACATGTCTTGGAAGTAGTCAGATGGAAAGGATGTATT
Source organism: Capra hircus (assembly GCF_001704415.2). NCBI lineage: Eukaryota > Metazoa > Chordata > Mammalia > Artiodactyla > Bovidae > Capra > Capra hircus. Next base: position 3,958,383 of record NC_030823.1, read on the forward strand.
ATGTATTGAGGGAAAAGATGAAATTGATACTAGATTTCTCCTTGGAAACAATGCAAGTGAAAAGACAGTGGTGCATTATCTTTAAAGGACTGAGAAAAAAATCTGTCAATCTACAATTATATAACTAGTGCAAATAACTTTTTAAAAATGAAAATAAAATAAAGACTTTTTAGACTTACAGAAGTTGAAAGAATTCATTGCCAGGAGGCCGTGTTAAAGAAACTCCTTTAGGCAGAAGAAAAATGATACTAAATGGGACTCTGAATGCACACAAGGTTTAAAGAACACTGAAAATGGTGCCGCATGAATAAATGTATTAATTTTTTTCTTTTAAAACCCTCTTTAGACAATAATTGTTTACATAATAGAAATGATGTATTTTTGAGTTGATAAAATAAGCATGGGCAAAATATGACAAAAATAGCATAAAGTCTGGGAGTGGAGAAACGGAAGTACACTATTGTAAGGTTTTATATTTGACATGCAGGAGATTTCCCTGGTGGCTCAGACAGGAAAGTGTCTGCCTACAATGCAGGAGACCTGGGTTCAATCCCTGGGTCAGGAAGATCTCCAGGAGAAGGAAATGGCAACCCACTCCAGTGTTCATGCCTGGGAAATCCCATGGGCAAAGGAGCCTGCCATAATACGATTTGGAAGTAGACTGTGATAAGTGAAAGATGTCTATTAAACCTTCAGGCAACCACTAAAACAACAAAACAAGGAGTTATATGTAATAAATCAGCATGCTAAATCCCTTCAGCCATGCCCAGCTCTTTGTGACTCTATGGACTGCAACCTGCCAGGCTCCTCTGTCCATGGGATTCTTCAGGCAAGAATACTAGAGAGGGTTGCCATTTCCTTCTCAGGGGATCTTCCCAATGCAGGGACTAAACCCACATCTCTTACAGCTCTTGCATTGGCAAATGGGTTCTTTACCACTAGTGCCACCTGGAAAGACCCAAAAACCAGCAAAGGAGATAAAATGGAATTCTTCTCCTCCTCATCATTATTGCTATCATCACCATTGTATGAATTCAAAAGAAGTCAGAAAAAGAAGGGGTTAAAGGTATTAAAGAACAAATGATACAAATACAAAACAAACAGTCAGAAAGTCATTAAGGTCTTTTTTGTATAGTTCTTCAGTGTATTGTTGCCACCTCTTCTTAATATCTTTTGCTTCTGTTAGGTCCATACCATTTCTGTCCTTTATTGAGCCCATCTTTGCATGAATGTTCCCTTGGTATCTCTAATTTTCTTGAAGAGATCTCTAGACTTTCCCATTCTGTTTTCCTCTATTTCTTTGCCTTGATCGCCGAGGAAGGCTTTCTCATCTTTCCTTGCTATTCTTTGGAACTCTACATTCAGATGTGTATATCCTTTCTTTTCTCCTTTGCCTTTTGCTTCTGTTCTTTTCACAGCTATTTGTAAGGCCTCCTCAGGCAACCATTTTGCCTTTTTGCATTTATTTTCCTTGGAGATGGTCTTGATCCCTGCCTCCTGTACAATGGCACAAAGCTCCTTCCACAGTTCTTTAGGCACTCTGTCTATCAAATCGAATCCCTTGAATCTCTTTGTCACTTCGACAAAGGGATAATCGTATAATCATAAGGGATTTGATTTAGGTCATACCTGAATGGTTTAGTGGTTTCCCCTACTTTCATCAATTTAAGACTGAATTTTGCAATAAGGAGTTCATGATCTGAGCCACAGTCAGCTCCTGGTCTTGTTTTTGCTAACTGTATAGAGCCTCTCCATCTTTGGCTACAAAGAATATAATCAATCTGATTTCAGTATTGACCATCTGGTGATGTCGATGTGCAGAGTCATCTCATGTGTTGTTGGAAGAGGGTGTTTCTATGACCAGTGCATTCTCTTGGCAAAACTCTGTTAGCCTTTGCCCTGCTTCATTTTGTACTCCAAGGCCAAACTTGCCTGTTACTCCAGATATCTCCTGACTTCCTACTTGGACATCTTGTTTGGGTGTTAGTTCTAGAAGGTCTTGTAGGTCTACATAGAACCATTCAACTTCAGCTTCTTCAGCATTAGTGGTTGGGGCATAGACCTGGATTACTGTGATATTGAATGATTTGCCTTGGAAATGAACAGAGATAATTCTGTCACCATACCATGATGGTGTGATCACTCACCTAGAGCCAGACATCCTGGAATGTGAAGTCAAGTGGGCCTTAGGAAGCATCACTATGAACAAAGCTAGTGGAGGTGATGAAATTGAAGTTGAGCTATTTCAAATCCTAAAAGATGATGCTGTGAAAGTGCTGCAGTCAGAATGCCAGCAATTTGGAAAACTCAGCAGTGGCCACAGGACAGGAAAAGGTCAGTTTTCATTCCAATCCCAAAGAAAGGCAATGCCAAAAAATGTTTCAACTACCACACAATTGCACTCATCTCACATGCTAGCAAAGTAATGCTCAAAATTCTCCAAACCAGGCTTCAACAGTACGTGAACTGAGAACTTCCAGATGTTCAAGCTGGATTTAGTAAAGGCAGAGGAAACAGAGATCAAATTGCCAACATCTGTTGGATCATAGAAAAACAAAAGAGTTCCAGAAAAACATCTACTTCTGCTTCATCGACTACACCAAAGCCTTTGTGTGGATCACAACAAACTGTGGAAAATTCTTAAAGAGATGGGAATACCAGATCACCTGACCTGCCTCCTGAGAAATCTGTATGCAGGTCAATAGCAACAGTTGGAACTGGACATGGAACAACAAATTCATTCCAAATTGGGAAAGGAGTATGTCAAGGCTGTGTATTGTCACCCTGCTTATTTAACTTACATGCAGAGTACATCATGTGAAATGCTGGGTTTGATGAAGCACAAGCTGGTATCAAGATGGCCTAGAGAAATATCAATAAACTCATATGCACAGATGGCACCACCCTTATGGCAGAAAGCGAAGAAGAACTAAAGATCCTCTTGATAAAAGTGAAAAAAGAGAGTGAAAAGGCTGATTTAAAACTCAATATTCAAAAAATGAAGATGCCATCTAGTCCCATCACTTCACGGCAAATAGATGGGGAAACAATGGAAACAGTGACAGACTATTTTCTTGGGCTTCGAAATCACTGCAGATGGTGACTGCAGTCATGAAATTAAAAGATGCGTGCTCCTTGGAAGAAAAACTATGACCATCCTAGACAGCAAATTAAAAAGCAGAGACATTATTTTGTTGACAAAGATCTGTCTCGTCAAAGCTGTGGTTTTTCCAGTAGTCATGTATGGATATGAGAGTTGGACTACAAAGAAAGCTGAGCACCGAGGAATTGATGCTTCTGAACTGTGGTGTTGGAGAAGACTCTTGAGAGTCCCTTGAACTGCAAGGAGATCAAACCAGTCAATCCTAAAGGAAATCAATCCTGAATATTCATTGGAAGGACTGATGCTGAAGCTGAAGCTCCAATACTCTGACCACCTGATGTGAAGAACTGACTCATTGAAAAAGACCCTGATGCTGGGAAAGATTGAAGGCAGGAGAAGGGGACGACAGGGATGAGATAGTTGGATGGCATCACTGACTCAACGGACATGAGTTTGAGCAAGCTCCAGGAGCTGGTGATGGACAGGGAGGCCTGGCATGCTGCAGTCCATGGGGTTGCAAAGAGTTGGACCTGACTGAGCGGCTGAACTGAACTGAGCCGAAAAGTAGACTTAAACCTAACCACATCAATAATCACATTAAATGCCTAAATGCCTTAATTTAAAAGCACAGCTCATCAGATTGGTTTAAAAAATAAGACTGAATTATATGCTGCCATCTACAAGAAAAATATTTTAAAGATTAAAATAAGTTAAAAGTAAAAGAATACAGAAAATGCCAAAAAATACACCATACTGTATACTAGTCGAAAGTAAACTGGAGATTACACACACAGACACAGACACACAGACCCACATTATGTTTACAACAGAATTAAATTAGAAATCAATAGGAGAAAAATATTTTGAAAATCCCTGAATATTTGAAAACTAAACAACACAATTCTAAATTTGTGGACTGCTACTAAAGCAATACTTAGGGGGATATTTATAGCACCCTGTGAGTGAGTGAAAGTTGCTCAGTCCTGTCTGACTTTTTGCGACCCCATGGACTGCATAGTCCAAGGAATTCTCCAGGCCAGAATACTGGAGTGGGTAGCCTTTGCCTTCTCCAGGAGATTTTCCCAACCCAGGAATTGAAGCCAGGTCTCCCACATTGCAGGTGGATTCTTTACCAGCTGAGCCACAAGGGAAGCCCACCAAATTCTTGTATTAAAAGAATTTCCTCAATCTGCTAAAAGGCACCTTTGGAAAACCTATAGCTAAAATCATACTTAGTAGAGAAAGACTGAATACCCTCTTCCTAATACCAGAAACAATAGATTGATATTAACTCTCATCACCTGTGTTTAATACTATATTTGAGATCCAAGCTCTGCTACAATGAGGCAGAATAAATACACACAGAAACAGACAGACAACAACTGAGAGGAACATTGGGAAGGAAGATAGAAAGCTGCCTTGTTCATGGGTTGGAAAACTCATGTTATTAACTTAGCGATTCTCCCCAAATTAATCTATACATTCAATAAATAACCAAAATTTCCAACAGAAAATTCCAAAATTCATGTAGAAATTCAGAGGACTGAGAATATCCAAAACAATTTTGAGAAAGAATACATTTATAGGGCTAACACTTTCTGATTTCAAGATGTGTTACAAGTAGTTATCAAGGCAGTGTGTGAAACAGAATAGTATCTCCAGAAATACGCCTGCGCACATCTGAATAACTGGTTTTCTAAAAACTGTTTTTAATTGGAGGATAATTCTTTACAGTGTTGTGCTGGTTTCTGCTGTAAAACTGAATCAGCCATAAGTATACACACATCCCTTCCCTCTCGAGCTCCCTCCCACCCCATCCCACCCTCTACTACTACTGCTAAGTTGCTTCTGTCCGACTCTGTGCGACCCCATAGACGGCAGCCCACCAGGCTCCCCCATCCCTGGGATTCTCCAGAACACTGGAGTGGGTTGCCATTGCCTTCTCCAATGCGTGAAAGTGAAGTCGCTCAGTCCTGTCCGACCCTCAGCAACCCCATGGACTGCAGCCTTCCAGGCTCCTCTGTCCATGGGACTTTCCAGGCAGGAGTGCTGGAGTGGGGTGCCGTCGCCTTCTCCAATCCCACCCTCTAGGTCATCGCAAAGCACAGAGCTGAGCTCTCTGTGCTACACTGCCTTCTCCCGCTAGCTATCTACTTTACACGTGGTGTCAACGCCTCTCGCTCGGTTCGTCCCTCCCACCCTCTCCCTCCCCCTGCTGAATCCACAGGTCTGTTCGCTATGTGCGCATCACTATTCCTACCCTGCAGATAGGTTCATCAGACCATTATTCTAGATTCCACATATATGCTTTAATATACAATGCTTTTTTCCCCTTTCTGTCTTACATCACTCTGTATAACAGGGTCGAGGTTCATCCACCTCACCTCACTACAACTAACTCAAATTCATTCCTTTTTATGGCCAAGTGCTATTCCATTGTACATATGTAGCATAATTTCTGTATCCTTTCATTTGCTGATAGACATCTAGGTTGTTTCTGTATCCTGCCTGCTGTAAATAGTGCTGCGATGAACACTGGGGTGCAAGTATCTTTTTGAATTATGGTTTTCTCAAGGTATGTGCTGAGTAGTGGGATTGCTGGGTCATATTGTAGTTCTATTCCGAGTTTTTTTAAAGGAATCTATATACTGCTCTTCATAGTGAGTATCACATTGCATTCCTACCAACAGTTCAACAGGGTTCCCCTTTTCTCCACATCCTCTCTAGCATTTATTGTTTGTAGATTTTTAATTTTAATGACAACCATTCCGAACAGTGTGAGGTGATAGCTCATTGTCGTTTTAATTTGCATTTCTCTAATAGTGAGCAATGTTGAACATCTTTTCATTTATTTGTTGTCTATTTGTCTGTCTAGGTCTTCCACCCAGTTTTTGATTGGGCTGTTTGTTTTTCTGATGTTGAGCTGCATGAGCTTCTTGTGTATTTTGGAGATTAATCCTTCGTTAGTTGCTTCAATACCATTCTGAGGGTTGTCTTTTTGTCTTGCTTATAGCTTCATTTGCTATGCAAAAGTTTGGATAACTGATTTTTGACGAAGATGTAAAGGCATTGAGTAAGAAATGATAGTCTTTTTGTAAATGGTGCTGTAACGATTGGGTATCCATATTTTTTAAAAATAGACTTTGATCCTTACCACACACTGTGTGTAAAAAGGGATCATAGATTTAAGTGTGTGACTTAAAACTATAAAACTTCTAGAAGAAAACATGAGAGAAAAATCTCGTGACCTCAGCTTAGGCAAAGATTCCAAAGATTCATGCCAAATGCCCAGTCCATAAAAGAGTAACTTGATAATTGGACTTGTTTATCTGAAACAGATAAACCAGTAGGTGTTTCTCAAGCAAAGAAGGGTTTATTTGGGATCAGCGGAGAATGGCAATTCGAGGTCTGCCACCATGGTAGGAAAAGGAAGTTGGGAGGGATATAACACATAGAGTCCATGGCTTTTCACTGGCTAACTCCTTGCTGGGAAAGAAGAATGTTTCTTCTTTCTGTTGGGCTCTGTTACCATCACAGGGAATGGGAGCTCCCCTTTCTGGACTCACAACTCCATTTAGAGGTTTCTGCTTATTAATCAGGAAATAATTTTGTCACCAAAATAAAAAATTTTTGCTCTTTAGAAGGTACTGATAAAATAAAGACAAGTCACAGAATGGGGGGAAATAGTTTCAAAACATGTATGTGATAAAACATGTGTCTTCAGAAAACATAAAGTATTCTTAAAACTTTGTAATAAGAAAGTTCGATTTTAAAAATGGGCAGTTAAGGTCAGAAACTATAAAGCTCTTAGAGGAAAACACAGTCCATTCTTTGACATACATCACAGCAAGATCTTCTTCCACCCACCTCCTACAGTGGAAAAAAAAAAAAAAGTAAACAAATGGGACTTAGCTCAACTTAAAACTTTTGCACAGCAGAAAAAAACAATAAACAAGATTAAAAGACAGCCCTCAGGATGGGAGAAAATAATGGCAAATGAAGCAATAAAGGATTAATCGCCAAAATATACAAGCAGCTGATGCAGTTCAATATCAGAAAAACAAACAACCCAATCAAAACATGGGTGGAAGAGCTAAACAGAGAGTTCTCCAAAGAATACGTGAAGATGGCCAGCAAACGCATGAAAAGATGCTCAACGTTGCTCATTATTAGAGAAATGCAAAAATCTATGTTGAGGTATCACCTCACACTAGTCAGGGTCAGAAAGTCCATTATTAAAAAATCTGCCAACAATAAACGCTGGAAAGAATGTGGAGAAAAGGGAACTTCCTTGCACTGCTGATAGGAATGTAAATTGATGCAGCCACTATGGAGAACAGTACGGAGACTGGAGGTTCCTTAGAAAACCAGGAATAGAACTACCATATGACCCAGCAATCCCACTCCTGGGCATATACCCTGAGGAAACCATAATTGAAAAGATGCACGTACCCCAGTGTTCGCTGCAGTACTCTTTACAATAGCTAGGACATGGAAGCAACCTAGATGTCCACGACAGATGAATGGGTACAGAAATTGTGGTTAATATGTACATTATACCACCCAGCTATAAAAAGGAATGCATTTGAATCAGTCCTAATGAGGTGGATGAACCTACTGTCTATTGTACAAAGTCAGAGAGAGGAAGAGAAATATTGTGTATTAACGCATACGTGTAGAATCTAGACAGATGGTACTGATAAAGCTTTTTGCAGGGCAGCAGTGGAGACGTAGACACAGAGAACAGACTTGGGGGCACAGTGGAGGAAGTGAAAGGTGGGAGAGAGACTGCTCTCTGCTGACTACCATGTGCAGAACAGATAACCAGCATGGATTTGCTGTGTGGCAGAGGGAGCTCACCCCAGTGCTCTCTGACAACCTGGAGGGGTGGGGTGGGTGGGAGACAGGAGGGAGGCTCAAGAGGGAGGGGGCATATGTATACTGTGGCTGATTCATGTTGATGTATGGCAGAAACCAGCACAATAGCGTAAAACAGTTATCTTCCAATGAGAAATTAAAAAAACTAAACTTAAAAAATGGGCAAAATATTTGAACAGACACTTCACCACAAATATGATATTGGATGGCAAACAGACAGTGGGAAGAGGCTCAACATCATGAGTCATTAGAAAAAGCAATGGTTACCGGCGGGGAGTGGGGTGGGGTATAGGGAGGGGGGTGGGGCAGTACAGAGGTAGGCAGGGGAGTAAGAGGTACAAACTCTTAGGTATAAGATAAGCTACAAGGAATACTCTGTAAGGGCCTATGTGGCAAAAGAATCTGACAAAGAAAAGAGTGGACGCAGGTATGTGTATAACTGATTCACTTTGCTGTGTACTTGAAACTAACGCAACATTATAAATCAACTATATACTCCAATACAAAGTAAAAAAAATAAAGGAAGCTGAAGGATATATTGTACAACATGGAGAAGGTAGCCAATATTTTATTATAATAACTTTTTTGGTTTTGTTAGTGTTTTATGCAAATGGAATATAACCTTTAAAACTCATGAATCGCTACGGTGTACGCTTGTAGCTTATATACTATTACACATCAACTATATTAAAAAAAACCCAACTTGACAGGACTTCCTTCCTGGTTCAGCGATTGAGAGTCCACCGGCCAGTGCGGGGGACACGGGTTAGATGCCTAGTCCAGCAAGATTCCAGTGTTGTGGGGCAGGTAGGCGCGTGTGCTACGCCTACTGAGGCTGCACTCTAGAGCCCTTGAGCCTCAGCTCCTGAAGCCCGTGTGCCCTACAGCCTGTGCTCCACGACAAGAGAAGCCACACAGAGAAGCCACGCAGAGGAGCCCACACACTGTAACCAAAGAGTAGCCTGCAGGCAGCAATGAGACCCAGGGCAGCCAAACACTGAAACAAAGAAACCAAAAAACTCCCTGACATCTCCAACCACACGCACTCACACAAACCCCAAGATGATACTACCACACTGGAATTTATTAGAATGGCTAAAATGTAAATAGACTGGCCTACCAAGTTTTGGTGAGGATTCCCATTGCTGGAAACATTAAACAGCGCAACCAATTTGGAAAACGGTTTTGCAGTTTCTTAAATAACTGAACAGACACCTACTGCATTATCCAATCATTTCACTACAAGGTATTGGCCCAAGAGAAAAGAAACCATCAGTTCAGTTCAGTTCAGTCGCTCAGTCGTGTCCGACTCTTTGCGACCCCATGAATCGCAGCACGCCAGGCCTCCCTGTCCATCACCAACTCCCGGAGTTCACTCAGACTCACGTCCATCAAGTCCGTGATGCCATCCGGCCATCTCATCCTCTGTCATCCCCTTCTCCTCCTGCCCCCAATCCCTCCCAGCATCAGAGTCTTTTCCAAAGAGTCAACTCTTCGCATGAGATGGCCAAAGTACTGGAGTTTCAGCTTTAGCATCATTCCTTCCAAAGAAATCCCAGGGCTGATCTCCTTCAGAATGGACTGGTTGGATCTCCTTGCAGTCCAAGGGACTCTCAAGAGTCTTCTCCAATACCACAGTTCAAAAGCATCAATTCTTCGGCGCTCAGCCTTCTTCAAAGTCCAACTCTCACATCCATACATGACCACAGGAAAAACCATAGCCTTGACTAGACGGTCGGCAAAGTAATGTCTCTGCTTTTGAATATACTATCTAGGTTGGTCATAACTTTCCTTCCAAGGAGTAAGCATCTTTTAATTTCATCACCATCTGCAGTGATTTTGGAGCCCCCCAAAATAAAGTCTGACACTGTTTCCACGTTTCCCCATCTATTTCCCATGAAGTGATGGGAGATGCCATGGATCTTCGTTTTCTGAATGTTGAGCTTTAAGCCAACTTTTTCGCTCTCCTCTTTCACTTTCATCAAGAGGCTTTTTAGCTCCTCTTCACTTTCTGCCATAAGGGTGGTGTCATCTGCATATCTGAGGTTATTGATATTTCTCCTGCTGGAAAAACCATAGCCTTGACGAGACAGACCTTTGTTGGCAAAGTAATGTCTCTGCTTTGAATATGCTGTCTAGGTTGGTCATAACTTTCCTTCCAAGGAGTAAGCATCTTTTAATTTCATGGCTGCAATCACCATCTGCAGTGATTTTGGAGCAAAAAATAAAGTCTGACACTGTTTCCACTGTTTCCCCATCTATTTCCCATGGAGTGATGGGACCGGACGCCATGATCTTCGCTTTCTGAATGTTGAGCTTTAAGCCAACTTTTTCACTCTCCTCTTTCACTTTCATCAAGAGGCTTTTAAATTCCTCTTCACTTTCTGCCATAAGGGTGGTGTCATCTGCATATCTGAGGTTATTGATATTTCTCCCGGCAATCTTGATTCCAGCTTGTGTTTCCTCCAGTCCAGTGTTTCTCATGATGTACTCTGCATAGAAGTTAAATAAGCAGGGTGACAATATACAGCCTTGACATACTCCTTTTCCTTTTTGGAACCAGTCTGTTGTTCCATATCCAGTTCTAACTGTTGCTTTTTGAACTGCACACAGATTTCTCAAGAGGCAGGTCAGGTGGTCTGGGATTCCCATCTCTCTCAGAATTTTCCACAGTTTATTGTGATCCACACAGTCAAAGGCTTTGGCATAGTCAATAAAGCAGAAATAGATGCTTTTCTGGAACTCTCTTGCTTTTTCCATGATCCAGCGGATGTTGGCAATTTGATCTCTGGTTCCTCTGCCTTTTCTAAAAGCAGCTTGAACATCAGGAATTTCACGGTTCACGTATTGCTGAAGCCTGGCTTGGAGAATTTTGAGCATTACTTTACTTGCGTGTGAGATGAGTGCAATTGTGCGGTAGTTTGAGCATTCTTTGGCATTGCCTTTCTTTGGGATATTCCATTGCCTTTCTTTTGGGATATAAGGAAACCATGTGTCTACATAAAAACTTCTAGAGAAATATCAGCTTTATTTCCAATAGCTTGAAACTTCAAACAGCCCGATGTCCATTAGAAGGTGAATGGATAAAGAAACTGTGGTATCCATGGATACTTAAACTCCGGCAGTTGGTGATGGACAGGGAGGCTTGGTGTGCTGTGGTCCATGGGGCCGCAAAGAGTTGGACATGACTGAGTGACGGAACTGAACTGAACTGAACTGAATGGATACTGCTCACTAGTAAAGAGAAATGAACTACTCATACATATAACATCATGGATGAATCTCAGGGATGAATTATAGTAAGTTTAAGGCATCAGCCAAAAAAGACAGTATCTTATATGATTCTGTTTATATAATATACTAGAAAATCCAAACTAACCTCTGTTGTCAGAAAGCAGACCAGTGGTTATCTTGGAGGAAGTAGGAGCGGGGCCACAAGTGAGAGGGGCAGGAGAGAAAGATTGCAGTGGAGCAGGACAAGTCTTTTTAGGGAGCTGGATTAGTTCATAGTCTTGATTGAAGGGATAGTTTTATGAAGGTAGATGTGTCAAAGTTTATAAAATTGTACACAGTTATAATAAAAAAAGATCAACTGATGTAGAAGTTCACAAAGAAGATGGGTGAAGGTTTTCCCTTCTTTCCAGATCCTACTTAGGTTTAGAGTTTAGCACGTCTTAACATCATTGAGACCTGGGCTGTCCAATTTGTAACCCCTAGTCATAAGTGGCCATTCACATTTAAATTAATTACAATAAAAAATTCAGTTCCTCAGTGGCAACAGCCATATTCAAGGGCTCAGTAGCCATATGTGGCTAGTGGCTACCATACTGGTCAGTGCAGATTATAGAACATTTGTGTCATCAGAGAAAGTTCCCTTTCCCGGACTCTGTAGGGATTAGGGGGTTATCATAGCTTTATAAAACACCTTAGCAAACATCTTAGATCTGTGCTGGCCATATGTTGAGCAATCACTTTGTGCCAGACACTGCTCTTTAAATGAATTATCTTTAATTCTTACAAGGAAAGACTAAGGCTCAGAGAGGTTTAAGTAGTTTTCAAGACACTAAATTTTCTAGCTAAAGTGTAGATTCTCATTTATCTCAGCCCAAAGCCTAAATTTAGTCCAAAGTCTGAACTCTGAGGTGGTTCTCATATATCCTACAGCTAGGTCACACCTTTTACATTGTATACTTGTGAAAACTTTCTTTTTAGATTCAAACATACAGTCTTATATTATCCCTCCAGTTGTCAAAATATTTTAGGATTCTCATTCCATCATTTCATATGTGCACTAACCTTCCAAGCTTCGTATTTTCAGTGACTTTGATAAGCCTTGTCTCCTAACTTTTATTCAACCAAGTGATTGATAAAAATCATTGACAGGACAAGGGGAAGGGTGGAAGTCTATGGCTAGCTATTAGAACACCCCCTTTAGGTTGACAGAGCTTTATTAGTCTGTAGCCTTTGAGCCACTAACATCCTACCTCATTCCTGTCCGTGTATACAGTTTCTGGGGATGTGCTCTGCATTTGGAGCCTAGAGGCCCCTTAGTACCATCTAGAATTATATACTAATATTTACTGGCTGATGTAATTAGCTTTCATATGTTAGCAACCAATGCATGCTTCTAACCAAACATGGGGCCTGGGAGGATCAAGATACTAGTACCTAATGATGATGCTTCTCATTTACTGACTTAGCCCTCCTTTTCCTCCATGGCTGCCCCATGTGGGACATGGATTGGTGAGAATAGCCTTTATCCCATCTGGCATCTGCTCGGATGGCTTGAAGGACAGCAGGGGCCTAGTGCAGTGAGACTTCTCTGACATAAGCTCACTAAGTGTAAATTCTGAGGATCTAGTGATCTTGCCTCATGCCTTCCTATGACCCGTCTTCCCACCCTGCTTTCAAACTCTGTCCGTGTTGGCTGACATGTGTTTCTCAGGACTTGCCATCTTCAGCCATCTGCAGGCCTCCACCTAGCATGTCTTTCTTTGTCCTTTCTTGACTAACTCCTATGTGTCCTTGAAGGCTCAGCTAAGTGTGCACCTCCACCTTCTCTGATATCCTTTCCCCCACACACTTTGATTTGCAGTAAGTATCTCTCCACTGCGTCCCCACTACATGCGGGTCCCTTTCAGAACACCTACCTGCTGTGATCATTGTCCTTTCGTCTCTCTGTCCCACTAGACCCTTAGCTCTTTATGGGAAGGAGCTGTTGTGTTTTTGTGTGGCCAGTGTGTAGTGGTAAAATAAATTTTCGTGTAGTGGCGTGGGGAAGTCATTCTGACTTGTACAGGAGTTAACTTAACTGGAATAGCTGGTTTTTTGGCCTATCACACATAGCTTGTACATCTGCTTAAATTGTTAAAGGGCACACTGACCAAAGTAAAGAATGTCCACGTTAAAAATAAAGATTAAATGCCTCCTTTCCTGGGACACAAATGCTGGTACTCTTTTGACAGTAAGACTCCCTTCCCAGGTGTCAAGGCCATACTGACTTGCTGTGTATGTGCTGATCTATTTTTTTTTTTTTTTTGGAACCTTGAAGGAGTGTATTGCTGACTTGCTTGATATTCTTTGTTCTGATAAGACATAAAACTGCTAAAAACCAGACTTCTCCAGAGCAGTTCCTCAGTTATTTGAGAGGCTATCTTCCAGACCACAGTCCTCAGTTTGGCTCAAATAAAACTCTTTTCTATTCCTATTATAGGTTATTTACTGATAATTTCATGGACAGTGGGATATAGTAGATATAACGCAGCTCAGCATGTTGAACTGATGAATGACATGATGCTAAAGCAGATTTTGTGAGTTAAAACGATGCTGTCAGAATACCAGACTAGCAACGGGACCCAACACCTGTAAGAGGGTCTAAGCAAAGCAGGTTCTCTTGGATCCAAGATTAAATGAGCTCAAGTGCATAAAGCCTTTTGGAACAGTGCCTCGCACAGAAGTGTTTGCAGCTGAGACTACCGCTGCTAGCGCAACCACGGGACCTGTGCAGCTTTGAGAGGTAGAGTCGTCCCTGTCAGAAGTCCCTTTTGTTCTCACATCCGGCTTTTCCGAGAACAGGCCCTTGGACGTCACCGCTGGCCCCCTCCCTGCTCCTCCTCCGCCCTCAGGCTCTGGGAGTTCCCTGAGGTTAGAATTCCGGAAAGAGGAATCCTCAGGAAGAGGAAGTGTGTTCAGGACTAACAGAGTATGGGGTGTGTCTTCCTTTGGCATAAGCTTAGTCCCTGCTTCAGCGCCATCACTTCTTCCCGTTGGCTTCCATTGCAGCAGGTGAATATAGGTGTTGCCACTTGCCGGGCATTTCTATACCGCCCCAGGCCTGGAGAGCTACGGGGAGGCAGAAAGGAGTCAGGGACAGGCTCCTCTAGCGTCTGCCACCCTGGGATCTGCACCCAGCTCCCTTTTGCCCTCGGAGCCTGGGGCCCTTTGGGGGAAAGCTGGTGGGAAAGTGCGCCGAGTGGAATGGACGCTAACTGCCCTCAGGGAGAGGGCTTGGTCTGCACCTTAATTTGGGGGGAGCTGCCTAGGCTCTTCAGGTTGCCTCAGGCCTTGCTCTTGCCCTGACTTTCTGGGTAGCAGGCAGCTGAAAAGTCCCAGATTTTTCCTCATCATGTCCCAGCTCCACCTTGCCTGGAATGTGGGGAAACTTGAGCATGGCAATTCATTCGGAATTGTGATTAATAGTTGGTGTTGGGAAAGCTGGGTTCTGGGCCAAGCTTGAACATTTTGAGGGAAAGGAAGGATGAAAGTTTCCGAGATTGCTGAGAAGAGGAGAAGGGGCAGGGTGCGGAGGAAGAGTTTGGAATGGGGCCCTGAGGAGCGTCCATGGGGAACACTAAGATAGGCCAAGAGCACGACACTTGAGGATGCAGATGCGAGGGCCTTGAGGGCTGCAGCTCCAGACGAAGGTGGGGCAGGACTCTTGGGGGGGACACTGCAGTCTCGCGGGTGATCGGGAGGAAAGAATCCATTTCCTCCATCATTTTTTTTCCAGTGCACCTCCACCATATTTCCAGTTAAATCTCACTTCTGTCAGGACCCCTTTCTTGGCCTGTGGACCTAGTTAGGCTCCTGTACAGCTTCTGTCTGTGAGGGCTTCCCGTGTGGTTCAGACGGTAAAGCATCTGTCTGCAGTGCAGGAGACCCGACCCAGGTTCGACCCCTGGGTCGGGAAGATCCCCTGGAGAAGGAAATGGCAGCCCACTCCAGTATCCTTGCCTGGAAAATCCCATGGACCAAGGAGCCTGGTGGGCTACAGTCCATGGGGTCCCAAAGAGTCGGACACGACTGAGCGACTTCACTTTCTTTCACTTTCACAGCTTCTGTCAGGGCAGCACAGTTACGGCCCTTCCCCCTCGCCAGAGTCAGACTCGGCGGTCTAGACCCCGTGTCCTCCCTTACTAGCTCTATGGTCTTGTTCAAACAGTCCAGCTCTTTTAAACCTAAATTCTCTGTCTGTAATGTGGCTGAATATAGGCCCTCCTCCCAGCTGGCGCCAGTTGTAAAGGACCCATGTCAACACAGGAGACATTCTTGCCTGGAGAATTCCCATGGACAGAGGAGCCTGCTGGGTGACAGTTCACAGGATTGCAGAGTCGGACACGACTGCAGCTCCTTAGCACACACAGAGTTGTAAGATGAAACAATACATTGGAAGGTTTTAGCACCAGCTCTAGAATGCTCAGCATGATGTAGTGACCATGGCTGGTTGAAGACCTGTCTCCCCGATTGCTCCGAGGCTTGTAGGGGCAGGACCGTTTGTGTTCTCCACCACTGCATCGTCAGAACTGAGTGCAGTGTCTGGTAAGTTGTAAGGGCCCAGTGAGTGTTTGGTGAATGAATATATCAGTGACTAAGATAGACTCGAGTTAGGGCCCTTGTGAGGGTTAGCACCTAGACTTACAGTCGCTGTGTGCACCCCCTAAACATTTTTCTCTGATGATCCCAGGTTAGAAAATGTTTAGTCGCTCAGTCATGTCTGACTCTGCAACCCCATGAGCTGCAGCTCGCCAGGCCTCCCTGTCCATCACCAACTCTGGGAGTTTACTCAAATTCATGTCCAGTGAGTCAGTGACGCCATCCAACCATCTCATCCTCTGTTGTCCCCTTCTCCTCCTGCCTTCAGTCTTTCCCTGTACCAGGGTCTTTTCAAATGAGTCAGTTCTTCAGATTAGGTGGTCAAAGTACTGGAGTTTCAGCTTCAGCATCAGTCCTTTAAATGAATATTCAGAACTGATTTCCTTTAGGATGGACTGGTTGGATCTCCTTGCAGTCCAAGGGACGCTCAAGAGTCTTCTCCAACACCACAGTTCAAAAGCATCAATTCTTCTGTGCTCAGCTTTCTTTATAGTCCAACTCTCATGTGCATACATGACTACTGGAAAAACCATAGCTTTGACTAGATGGACCTTTTTGGCAAAATAATGCCTTTGCTTTTTAATAAACTGTCTAGGATGGTCATAACTTTTCTTTCAAAGACACCAAGGTTATTCTTGGATGGAATGACTATGAGTGACTATTTTTCTTTTCTTCTTTCTTTGGTTTCTATAATTTTTCTGTACCAAAACAAAGATGACTTTTCCAATGGGTAAAAAAGAGAAAATCCTTCTAAGCGAAAACTCTGCACTGTTTGGAATGGAGAAGTGAAGCAGGATAAGAACGAGAAAGCGATGCAGAGGATGGCTGCGTTTCTGCTCTCCTTCCCATCAGCTTTCTCAGCTTCCAAGGCCCATGAGGGGGTGGGCCTCACAGCTTGATTCCTGCCCAGGGTATTCTCAAAGCACAAAGCCAAGGAGACATGGTTCCTGCTTTTCTTATCCTGAGAAGGATGTGATTGAAACAACTTTGAGCTCTAAGAGGACCTTCATGGATTCAGAGGGAAAGAACATTCTCAGCCCTGAATCTTGTGGTGCCAAGAAATGATCAGGAGTATGTGTAGTAAGGGGTGAACAGCCTTCCCCAAGGGTCACCCTGAACCCACCTCTTGATATCAGTGGAGTATTTATCTCCAGAAGCCTGGAGTCCCCAGGCTGGAGGAAGGGCTGGCAGCTGCTCCATGGGGGGAAAGGAGGAGAGTGGTCTTGAAGAAAGAGACCTAGGCTAAGAGCCAAGGTGAATAGGTTGCAGGTCTAGCTCTACGTGGTTGCTCCACTAATCAATGAGCCTCAGTTTCCCCACCTGGAAAAAATATAAGGACATCTCTCTACTTATGTGGAATTTTGAGTATAAAGTGCTACCATATATGGAAATGCTTTGGAGTGCATGGAATGATGGACTGATGCTATTAACATTTGTGAAAGTGAAAGTTACTCAGTCATGTCCGACTCTTTGCGACCCCATGGAATTCTCCAGGCCAGAATACTGGAGTGGGTAGCCTTTTCCTTCTCCAGGGGATCTTCCCAACCCAGGGATTGAACCCAGGTCTCCAGCATTGTAGGCAAATTCTTTACCAGCTGAGTCACAAGAGAAGCCCAAGAATACTGGAGTCAGTAGCCTATCCCTTCTCCAGTGGATCTTCCTGACCCAGGAATCGAACCGGGGTCTCCCTGTATTGCAGACGGATTCTTTACCAAGTGAGCTGTAAGGGAAGACCAACTTTTGTGGATGGGAGAATTATTGGTGGAGAAGAGGAAAGCAGAGTGAGGTATGCTCCTGTTGCTTGCATTTTCAGATTTAAAAAAAAAGCAATTTGTTGAATTTCCTCCTTTAGCTAGGATCTATCCTACATATCATCTCGTCAATTCCTCATTTGCCCCATGAGAAAACCGAGGCTAGTAGAATACAGCCTTATGGGACTTGTCCAAGGTCACACAGCTGTTAAGTGGCAGACTGAAGCTCAGATCTAGTTCTTTCTCAGTCCAACTCGTGGTGACCAATTTATCTCAGTTTGCCCCAGACTTTTCTGTCTTTAAGACTGAAAGTCAAGCGTCCTAGGAAATTCCTTCTTCTCAGGAAAACTGGGATGGTTGGTCATTCTAAGTCCAGGGATCATTCCATAACTCAGCATCATTGGCTTTGCCACACACAGTGGGGGCTGTAGATCTAAGAAGAGCCCGGAATTATTCACTCTTGCTTCTTCCTAAGGGAAGAAATGACCCAAGCCCCAGCCCTGTGAAAACCCTTCTGCAAGCAAGACTACCATGAACAAACCCAACAGAAAGAAGGATGGACAGCTCTCTTCTAGCATCAGACCAATTTCCCTTTCTGTGGCTTCCATCACCGAGCAGGTCGTAACTTGCTCTTGGGTAAATAGGGAGAAAAGGCACCTCTTCCTTTCCAGATGAACACCCTTCCCTTTGTAATTATCATCCTTTACACATGCATACAGCATATGATTTGGATGTAGGCAGCTAGAGCAGAAATTATCACCCCCATTTCTCAAGATGGGGAAATAGGCGCAGAGAGGTTGGCCTGTCCAGAGTGACACAGCCAAGTGTCGAAACTAGATCCAAATCCAAGTCTTTTAAGGGTTTATTTTTTTTTTATTTTTTTTATTTATTTATTTATTTTTTTTTAAATTTATTTATTTTTTTTAAATTTTAAAATCTTAAATTCTTACATGCGTTCCCAAACATGAACCCCCCTCCCACCTCCCTCCCCACAACATCTCTCTGGGTCATCCCCATGCACCTGCCCCAAGCAAGCTGCACCCTACGTCAGACATGGACTGGCGATTCAATTCTTACATGACAGTATACATGTTAGAATTCCCATTCTCCCAAATCGTCCCACCCTCTCCCTCTCCCTCTGAGTCCAAAAGTCCGTTATACACATCTGTGTCTTTTTTCCTGTCTTGCATACAGGGTCGTCATTGCCATCTTCCTAAATTCCATATATATGTGTTAGTATACTGTATTGGTGTTTTTCTTTCTGGCTTACTTCACTCTGTATAATTGGCTCCAGTTTCATCCATCTCATCAGAACTGATTCAAATGAATTCTTTTTAACGGCTGAGTAATACTCCATTGTGTATATGTACCACAGCTTTCTTATCCATTCATCTGCTGATGGACATCTAGGTTGTTTCCATGTCCTGGCTATTATAAACAGTGCTGCGATGAACATAAATTTAGAGTTTGCGGACTCCTGAAGGTCTGTAGATCGATATCAGAGGAAACGTTTATATGTACATGTGCTCTTTGCTGGGGAGTGGGGCATCTCACATAGTTTACCAATTTCTCAAAGGAATGAATTAGACTTCTTAGATCTACAGTTGGTGCATGATTAAGTTTTTTCTGTGTTTCAATATTGATTTTATTACAAGAAAAGCTTTAGGGATGACAAGTTACTCTGGTACTTAAAATGTGCTTAAGTGTTTCAAGGGCACCAGGTGAAACTGATTGATTTTACAGAAATTTGACACAGCTAGTCAAATTGATTTTTTTTTCTTTTCCTATCTGTTAATTTTTCAATGTCTTTAAAATGTCATGCTCAGAATTTTTTCTTCTGTTGCCACATTTTGTTTAATTTCACAACATAGATGCACACATCAAAAGAGAAAAAGGCCTGTACAATTCAACTCTTCAACTCTTCAATACAGCCTTCAGTCCTTCCTGGGGGCTCGCTGTTTTGTACACTGAGAGAGAGGCATTCAAATGCTTTAGGCCCAGCTTCTCTGATTTTCCTGTGGAAGTGCTTCACTTAAGGGGCATAGAAAAATAGTGTTTTTGTGGTATGAATCCAGGGCCCCTTCCCTCCAGGCTCCCAGCCTAGTAGGCAACCTCTTCATGTTGAACTTAGCAAAACCCTGTGCAGGTGGGTGTGTGGAAACATCAAAGAACCGTGCAGTTGTCCCTGTTTTGGGGAGGTCCCATTCCCTGTCTTTGGGCTTCCAGGTGGTGCTAATGGTAAAGAACCCACCTGCCAGTGAGGAGACAAGAGATCTGAGTTCAATTCCTGGTTCGGGAGGATCCCCTGGAGGAGGGCATGGCAACCCACTGCAGTATTCTTGCCTGGAGGATCCCATGGACAGAGGAGCCTGGTGGGCTACAGTCCATACAGTCTCACTGAGTTGGACATGACTGAAGGGACTTAATGTGCATACATACATTCCTTGTCATTAATCCATGCACTTAAGAAATTTGTATGGAGTATCTGCTATGTGCTACATTTTGGAGGTAAACCAGTGAACAATACAGAGAAGATCCCTGCCGTCATGGAGTCTATATCCAAGGAAGAACTTGACCTCAGTTTCTCAAACTAAAAGGGGCCATCTAGTCACTTCTGAAATGCTCTCTCTGATGGGGAGGAGACACAGCCTCAGTCCATCTCAAGCTTCAGGTCTGTTGGGAGAGAGATTTTAGAACAGTTCAACCAACCTAACCTCCTAGTGACCAGATCTCAAAATAAGTCCCCAGGTGCCAAGGAGAGACTAAGGGGAAAGAGCGCAAGGAGGGTGATGGGAGAAATTCCTGGTGGAACTGCATCTTGCTTTAAGTTTGGGCCGTAAGCTGAAAATCACAGCTCACGTCTAAGAAAATCACAGCTCCCACTCAGCATGCTGACTGAATCACTCTGTATCTGAATTTTGGTGGAGGTTTAGGCCACCTGGGGGAGAAAGTCCTCTAGGAAAGGAAGTGTAAGCAATGTCTCCGGTTCTCTGTGTGAACAGAATCCTAAAAGCTAGGACAATACCACAGCAGAGGTATGCAGGTTGGGGCTTCCTCCAGGAAACAAGAAAGCAAGAGGTAGTCCTTGTGCCCTGCTTGCTCTCACATTGCAAACATTTCGCATCCCCCCCAGCCCGCTCTCTGTTGTCCCCTCACTGTGCAGATACAGCAAGCCCACAGCCTCCAGCTCGATTCCCTCCTCCGCCCAGGTCTCCTGAGGTGAAGCTCTCCCCAGGAACTCCCTGGCTCCCAGTGCCCAGGGGAGCTCTTCTCAATGGCCACTGGTCATTTTACCAAGAAGGAAAAACCCCATCTGATTTCCATAGAATCACAGTTTCTGCTGACTTGCCTGGATTTGTTGGTTGGGAAGGGCACTCTTAAGCTAGATGCAATATAATTTGTTGCTTTGCTTTTCCTCAGCTTCAAGAGAAGTGTCTTTATTTCTGTGGGAGGAAAGTCTGAAATCAGAAGAGGTGACTAAGGGCATATGAATGAAAAGCACTGGGTTGAGAGTTTGAGGGTGTGGGTTTGGGTCCCGGCTCCACCGCTGCAGCCTTGGGCAAGTCACGTCCTCTCTCAGAGCCTCACTGTGTCCTCCTCTGGGAGGGAGACGGCTGGACCATCTGCTCCTTCCTGTCTGGCAGTGAGGTGGCTGAGGATGGAGGTGCTGGAGTCGGGCAGCCCAAATGGCATCCATCTCTGCTGCTAACTCCCTGGGTGCCCCGGGGCATGCTCTTGACAGCGCTGTCTTAGCTTTCTTCTCTAAAACAATAGACGCAAAAATATTATCTGCCTCGTGGAGTAGACGTGAAAATTAAAAGAGTTAATTCATATAGGCACCTACTACCGTGGGGGGCTGCTCACGACTTGTTTTTTTAGCTATCACTGTCAGCCTTGCTGGACTGTGGTGTTGGAAAAGACTTTTGAGAGTCCCTTGGACAGCAAGGAGATACAACCAGTCCATCCTAAAGGAAATCGGTCCTGAATATTCATTGGAAGGACTGATGCTGAAGTTGAAGTTCCAATACTTTGGACACCTGATGTGAAGAACTGACTCATTGGAAAAGATCCTGATGCTGGGAAAGGTTGAAGGGAGGAGGAGAAGGAGACGACAGAGAATGAAAGGGTTGGATGACATTATCGACTTGATGGACATGAGTTTGAGTAAACTCTGGGAGTTGGTGATGGTTAGGGAGGCCTGGCTGCTGCAGTCTATGGGGTCAAGAAGAGTTAGACACGACTGAGCGACTGAACTGAACTCTCAGCGACTGACTGAACTTCCCCTATGAATTTTGAGTTTGTGACAATGAGAAACGTCAGATAAAGGAATGAGAAGGGCACATGCAATGTTTGGCCCTGATGACATTCTTCTGATTCTCCCTGGAGCAGGTTGTCACAAGGGCAAGAGAGCAGGACTTTGCCTTTTCCCAGTGGCTTTGGCTGCCCTGGGTGGACCTGGCTTTGAGTGACATGTTGCCATGGAAGAGGAGCTCTGGTGATGGTGAAGGGGGATGAGCATGTCTGTGTGAGGTGTTGTAAAGAAACTAAATCTTTATCTTCAGTTATAGTAAGCCAGTAGTGCATGTGTGCGCTCAGTCATATTAGACTCTTTGTGACCCTATAATAGCCCACCTGGCTCCTCTCTCCATGGAATTTTCTAGGCAAGAATAGTGGAGCAGGTTGTCATTTCCTACTCCAGGGGATCTTCCAGACCAAGGATCAAACCCACATCTCCTGGTCCTCCCACATTAGCAGGCAAATTCTTTACCACTGCGCCACCCGGGAAGCCAGTAGCTCATTTCTAAAACGAGGAGTTCAGAAACAGAATAAATGTGTGTTCTCTAGAATTATGCAGCTAAATAGCAAAAGGGGACACTGCACGTTGATGGCTGTTGCCTACCGGTCCTAGGAATCGGGGCGGAGGGGCTGGGGCGGGGACTGGGGCAATGGCTTGCAGGTTTGTGGCATATACATGCCATCTTAAATTTCATACATGGAAATCTTCAATGAAAAATAAATTAGAAAATACAGTAAAATGCAATATATCATCCTAGGGTCTGTGGTCAGGAGAAATGACTGTTTAGCTAAGGAAGTGTATGTGTTCACACGTCATGTTCTTGTAAAATTCACACAGGGAAGATAAGTTCATCTTAATCAGTTAGGATCAGTGTTCTTTTCTACTCTGGCCTCCCTTCAGGTGACGCTGAAGAGATCAAAATAACTTGGGGATCTGAGTAAGGAGCTGTTGACTTGGGGGTGTATTTGGCCCCTTGTGGTTCAGTCGCTAAGTTGTGTCTGACTTTTCATGACCTCATGGACTGCAGCATGCCAGGCTTCCCTGTCTATCACCATCTCCCAGAGTTTGCTCAAACTCATGTCCATCAAGTCGGTGATGCCATCTAGCCATCTCATCCTCTGTCATCCCCTTCTCCTCCTGCCTTCCATCTTTCCCAGCATCAGGGTCTTTTCAAATGAGTCAGTTCTTCACATCAGGTGGCCAAAGTATTGGAGCTTCAACTTCAGCATCAGTCCTTCCAGTGAATATTCAGGACTGATTTCCTTTAGGATAGACTGGTTGGATCTCCTTGCAGTCCAAGGGACTCTCAAGAGTCTTCTCCAGTACCACAGTTTGAAAGCATCAGTTCTTCGGCACTCAGCCTTCTTTATGGTCTGACTCTCACATCCATATTTGACCCTTAGAGAGACGTATTTAGATGGCTTGGAATCATATATGTGTGTGGTTAAGACACTGCTACCCATCCTGGTGTAAGAATGGCATCAAGGAACAGTCCTTCCAGCCACTGTACTGACTCTTTTTATTGAAAGTGTAGGGATTTTGGAAGAGAAGCAAAGTTTGAGATGTTTGGAGCCAGAAAGAAATGTGTTGAAAATTCTTTCAGCCATCAAACACCTAAAATTGTAAGCTAAAGATTTAGTTTTCATTAAAATCTAGTAAAAGTGAAAACATTTACTCAATAATGCAATATATACAATTATAAGTGAATCACACACTTTTTTCTTTTCTAATGGGAATCTTGTGAAGCAGAATTTATGGGAATTTCTGTGAAATTTGTAGGGCACAAACCTGTAGCATCTTTCATGCCTGCCAGCTATCAGTGACCAAAACTGAATTTTGAACAACCATACTAAAGGAAAGACTGACTTTTAAAAATCATCTTTACAGAAAATAAGTTAAAAATTATTGTTATAGAAGAAGCAAAGAAACAGGCATCAAGTAGTTCATTTCTATAAGTGTTTGAGCTATCTTTCTCAGTTGTGTGGGGTTTGTGGAATTTGTCAGCTTTTTAAGATTTGTAATTTGTCACAATTCACTTCTCATTCTTAATAAACATTCACTTCTGTCCCTAATTTTGAACTCCTATTTTAAAATTCCTTTTCTTAAAGAGCATCCCATGAGCCGCAGGCCTCATGTATCTGGCCCTGGCGGGGGTTGAAGTCTGCGGAAGGTTCAGTGGAAAGTGGCCAGATTTAACAAAAAAAAATACAGGATGTTCGGTTACCTTTGAATTTCAGGTGGATAAACACTGAGATGTGTTTATCTGAGATTCAAAGTTAACTGGGTGTCTTTGTATCCAATCAGTGGGAGTGTGAAAGAAACAGGAGTCAACCGAGGTGGTGGTGGGAAGGTGGAGAGAAGAGAGGAGGGGGAAAGGAAGAGGGGAGAGGCTTCACAAGAAAGTCATCTGGACCGAGTCCTAAAGCTGAGCAGGCATCTGCAAGGCAGAGGAGCACAGGGTGTGCTCTCTAGGCGAGGCATGGAGGCTCATCACGAGGGGTGCGGCTGAAGATGTGGTCAGGGTCAGGCTGTGATGGGGCTGGCGTGTCATGGGGGGCAGTCTCCTTCACCCTGAAGGCCCCGGGACCACGTGGGGAGGTTTTGGTAGGGGAACACCAAGACTGGGTTTGTGTTTTAGACAGTCGGGGACCTGGGGGAGGATGGGTGGTTGGGGCTGAGACCAGATCAGCAACCCAGGACAGAAATCGGGAGGTAGCGCTTGGACTCTTTCCGTGACCCATCCTGCTCCCTCCGCCAGTCTCCACGGGGGCTGTTTCAGGGCAGCTGAACCATAGAACCCACTGACGTCAAACAGCATCTGAGGTCCTGGACCAGCAGGTGGCGGCTGAGAACCTTGGGAGTGAAAATGGAGCAGGAAAGGCCAGGTTGGTGGGGGACAGGTTCCCAAGGTGGGTCTGTGCTTCCCTTCCCATCAGCAAGTGATCAGTTTGCATTTCCTCAAGTCATCAGCTTCCTAGGTGAAGGCAGTCAGAACTGCTTGGCTTGGGAGACTGACGTCACCTCCCCTGCTACACAGGCTTGAGGCTCCGCACTGTTCGGTTGCGGTCCACCTGGTCCTGGGGTGGGAAGGCAGCGTGGGCTTCGAAAAGGCTAGAAGCCAGGACAAGGAGGTTTGAGAACTGTGTGCCGTGTCTTTGCTGGGTGAACGAAGGGCTGGCTCACATCTCCGCTTGTTCATGGCTTTAAAGGGAACGTGGAACTGGGTGCTCTTTGATGTCTTTTCTGACTCTCATTTCTGAATCCCAGGCAGAGGAGAAATGGTTCAGGCTTAAGGTCCCCCAGGAGAGGGGCTGAAAAGGTAGGGCAGGAAGACCCTGCATTCACCTCCTCCAGCGACACACCGAAAGGACAACTGTTTACAGAGCCACTCAACGAGAACAACAGAGCCGGAAAACGTATCTCTTTTTATTTTTTCTTTTTTTTTTTGCTGTATTTTAAAAGTTATATACAATTAAAAACAAATTATTACAATCCAGATATATTTACAGAGACATTTAAAATTTATATTCCTGAGTATATATCTCTATCCTGAGTATATATCTCTATCCTGAGTATATATATTTATATTCCTGAGTAGGTCTTTGTTAGTTATCTGCTTTATCATATACAGTAGCGTATATATGTTAATCCCAACCCCCTACTTTATTCCTCTCTCCTTCTCTCTGATAATATGTTTGTTTTCTATATTATTCTCAATATTTTGTAATAACCTATAAAGGAAAAGAATCTGAAAAAAAATATATATGTATAACTGAGCCACTGTGCTATACAGCTGAAACTAACACACACTATAAATCAGCTATACTTCGATTTAAAATATAATAAGTAAAAAGACAGAAAAGTGAGTAATCATTTATATTCTTTCTAAATCTGTATTTACTTCCCAAATGAACTGTCCCTTCATCAGTATCAGTATTTCTTTTTTGCAAATTCTTCCTCTGTCATACTTTCTAGTGTCATACAGTCCTCACAACTACAGGGTTTGCCTCATATATCACTGAAGTTAGGCATATAAACCTAAGTCATTTCCTCCAAGTCACCCAGTAGGGCTGCACCTTGCTCAACCCCAGGGCACCTCATTCCCATAAAAGGCACTGGGCTTGGTGCCCCCTGGTGTTGCACAATGCCTGGTTCCCTTCTTGTCCGAGCTCCAAGATTTGGCTCTTCGGAGAGGCAAACTACCTTCTTCTGGAGAAGAAATTGCCTTGGTAGCATCCTAAGTGGCTCATGGAGCTGGAGTGGAAGGATAGGGGATTGGAAAGCGTGAGAGAGCTGTGTCCAGCACACATCAAACTCAGAGCATCTCCATCTCAGTCTCCGGTTTCCCTTCATTGTGTCTGTGTCCTTTTTAACAAATGGGCAACGGAGCTCTGGTATCCCAGTGGTGGGTCAGCTGGCTCTAGAAGACCCAATTCTAGGCTAGATAGAACCCACATCTATGGATCAAAGCCACAGTTTCATTGCAATCCTGGGAGGAATGCCATTCCACCTCAATCGGTATTCTTGTCTTTTTATATCAAGTGTTAGTAGTGAGGCTTAGGATGGAGAAGAGTAATTTCTTATCGTCCCTCTTTTCTCCTAGTTTAGGAACTGAAACGGGGGTGCTGTAAAATTAATAACAAAGCTTATCATTTTCTAATAGCTTATTATTTTCCAGGCCTTGTGCTAAAGCTTACACTTGATCATGTAATCTACACACCATGCCTGCATGGTGAATGTTCATCAGGCATAATTAGCACCATTTTGCAGATGAATAAACAGAGGCACAGAGATTAACTGGCTTGCTTTTGGTCTGACAGCCAAAGCAAGCGGAAGCAGTCAGCCTGAGTCGGCTGACTCCAGAGTTGCAGTCCCAGTTACTATGATACAGTGTATACTGGAGTGGAGCTATGAACACAGCACATATTTTCCCTTTCTCTACAAGCTTCCTGATGTGACATCTTTGTCCTGAAATCAAAGTTGGATGAGAACACACAGTCTGAGCACAAGGTGGTGAATACAGGCTAAGAGTCAGCGGTGTTGCAATCCACTCACCATCTGTGAGCTATGAGCCGGCGGCTCAGGCAGTGCTGTGAAAAATAGCATCCACTCCCTTGCCCGTCTCCCTCCCTGCAGAAGCAGGAGTGAGGAGGAGGAGATCTCTGGACTCAAGACTACCTCTTCCTCTCCTCCCCAGAAGGAGCACAGAGACACTGAGTCCTAAAAAGGTATCTTCTCCTTTTCCAGGTGCCTGGTACACAGCATCAGAATAAATAATATTTATGGAATACTCACCAGGGTCAAGTCCATTAGATCATTCAGAGCCTCATAGTTTATTTTTACCTACTTTAGGAAACTTCAGGGAAGTTTTGAGTAGCTTGTCCAGTATCTCACAGAGAAGAGGGAGAGCCAGGGTTAAATCTAGAGCAACGCTGTGACTGCTACAATCGACTGCTTCCCTCAACGTGTACTATTTCATTAAGTCCAAGATGCGGGACCGCAAGACGTCCAGCCCCCGTGATCCACTTCCCGGCATCTCTGCCCATACAGTGTCCTCAGTGTTCTCTGCCCCTCTTCCTTCCCCGCTGGGTGCTGCCCACCACTCTGTCTCCCCAGGCTGTCCTCGGGGCAGATTCCATTCCAGCTTGTTGTCCAAAGGGCCCATGGGGTTTCTTATAATCACACCCCATCCCAAGCTGTTTGGTTTTGGTAAAGGCAAACTGTTTAGGGAGTTCTTGTTTGGAGAGGAAACTTTTTACGCCCTATCTTTTTTTTTATCATCATCGCCCCAAACCCTGATTCTGAAGAACTGGTAGTGTAGAGATTGTATACATATAAAAAGGCAATTTAGACAGAGAGTCTTCTGGCCCAAGATCAAGGATTCCACTCTCTGTTCCTGACCTGCTCCTGGCTGCTAAGCTCCTCTGCCTCCCAGTCTCATGTTCCCCCTCTGCATTGATTAAGAATGAAAAGGCTAAGGGACAAGATGCTGAAGAGAGAGACGATGCCCAAAGAACCCCTTGCATTTCTGTGAGAGGAAGAAAAAACCCTCCTGACCAAGTTAAACAAAATAATGCACGTAGAGCCTTTAGCTAGCACCTGGCACACGTTAGGTGCTGAATAGCTCGGGCAGATGGAGCTGACAGGAGCCGGGCACCTGCAGGATCTCAGGGCTGGCTGTGGCGGGGCGTGGCTGTCAGAAGATTGCTTTCCTGACGTTGCCTGCAGGGTACAATTGGTGACATGCCACAGCTCTCAGGAAAGTGATCTAACTTGGATTTTTCTGTATGGACACTGAATTGCAAGAAAATCTCATTTGCATAAGTTAGGGAGCTCATTTTTCCTAGAAGCTGCCTGTCAAGACTGAGAAGAAAGACGCATTTCTTAATAATGATTAATCAGCTGTATCTGAAAAGAAAAAGAAAACAATTCAGGAAATAAGATGCTAAGGAAAGGTGGGGAAAAACGATCTCCCCCCAGACGGACCCACCCAGTTAAACCCTGACAGCATTTCCTTGTGTTCACCTGCATAAAAGTGGCCAGCCCTTTCCAAGTGGCAAGGAGCGCAGAGAGAAGGCATAGGGCCGGCCCTGGAGCACCCTGTGAGAGGTGAGGCTGGCGGCGTCCATCCTGAGGCTTTGCTCATCACCTTCCCAGCCCTCTTCCATTACAGCTGCAGAGAGGTGACCTGTGGTCCAGGTGCTGGGCATTTTGTAGAATGGGGAGGGGTGTTCGGTTGAACTTTCTAGTCCTTTCTTCTCAATAAGTAGAGAGGCAGAGTGGGAAAGGGGGAAGGAAGAAAGGGAAAGGAAGGGATCTATTTTGTTTTCAGAAACATGATGATCGTATTAAAGTTTTATTGAAGTGTATTGATTTACAATGTTGTGTTAACTTAAGAGTGATTCAGTTATGTATACATATCTATATCCATACTTTTTCATATTCTTTTCCATGATGGTTTATACAGGATATTGACTACAGTTCCCTCTGTTACACAGAAGGACCCTGTTGTTTATCTGTTGTATGCACAGTAATTTGTGTCTGCTAATCCCAAACTCTCAGTCCTTCCCTCCCTGACCCCCCTCCCCCTTGTCAACCCCAAGTCTGATTTCCATATAGGAGAGTCTGGTTTGTTCCATGTATATGTTCATTTGTGTCATGTTTTAGATTCTACATATAAGTACATCTTTTGTCTTTCTCTTTCTGACTTACCTCGCATAGTACAATAATCTCTAGGTCCATCCATGATGCTGCAAATGGCATTATTTCATTCATGTTTGTGGCCGAGTGATGTTCCATTGTACACATCCATTCGTTTTGTCGATGGACATTTACGTTGTTTCCATGTCTTGGCTATTGTGAATAGTGCTGTTAGGAATAAAGGGCTGCACATATATTTTTGAATAATATTTTTGTTTGATATATGCCTAGGAGTAGGATTGCTGGATCCTGTGGCAACTCCTTGTTTAGTTTACTGAGGAACCTCCACGCTGTTTTCCACAGCTGCTGCACGATTTACATTCCCATCAGCAGTGCAGGGGGCTCCCCTGGTGGCTCAGACGGTAAAGAACCTGCCTGCAGTGCGGGAGCTATGGGTTCGATCTCTGGGTTAGGAA
The DNA here is from genome assembly GCF_001704415.2 of Capra hircus. Taxonomy (NCBI): domain Eukaryota; kingdom Metazoa; phylum Chordata; class Mammalia; order Artiodactyla; family Bovidae; genus Capra; species Capra hircus. The sequence goes on from NC_030823.1 coordinate 3,987,900, forward strand.
GATCCCCTGGAGAAGGTAATAGCAACCCACTCCAGTATTTTAGCCTGGAGAATTCCATGGACAGAGGAGCCTAGCGAGCTGCAGTCCATAGGATCACAAAGAGTCGGATATGACTAGGCGACAAACTCACACTCACAGAGCAGTGCAGGAGGGTTCAAATCGAAAAGAGTCTAGCCTTTACTATAAACCTGTTTTAATTCTAAAAACTTCTGGGAACTTTATAGTATATATATATTTTTAATCATTTGCAGTTATTAAGTATATCTTTAAATATAAGGAGTATCACGGGCTCTGTGGGACCTGGCAGAAGTTTTTCCTGTCCGTCTGCTGCGAGGGGATCTGCTGGGTCTCCCGCTGAGATCTAGGGGGCGGTGCTGTGGGCGGGGCCGTGCACAGGTGAGGGGAGCGGCCGCCTGCCCTCCCATTCTGGTTCCGCCGCCGCTCAGGGGCCACGTACCTTGGGCAGGTTTCTCCACCTCGCTAAGAGTCAGTTCCGTCTCAGGTAAAAGGGGGATGGAAAGAGAACCACCCTCAGAGGCTGGCTGGGAGCATGAGATAACCATGGAAAATACTTGGCATGGAGCCCGAGGCACGAGGCAGGCATGATCAATGTTAGCTACTACCGTTGCCTGAATCAGGTGAAATGGCTGGGATCACCTGAGGGACATCTTTCTCTTCCGAGGCTCCCATTGGGGGTAAGCAGGCAACACCCCACTGCTTCTGAGAGTTGTCAGCAGAAAAACTGTGACCCCTTTAGTCACTTGTCTCCCCAGAAGCACTCCAGCTGTCTTTTGAGGGGAGAGAGGATTCTATTGCCTGCCCTGTCAATGGGGTCTGTTTCCTTCTTCTGCTAGAAACAGGTTGCAAGAAGAGAAATCAAGCTCTTTACCACAATGCCTGCTCTCCAGTGAGGTCTCAGCGTACACCTGTCCCTTGTTGGGAATGCTGCTGAGTTAAGGAGAAGTGAGGGAACACGGTTTCTTAAGCAGGAGTCACTGCTTCTCAGCTTCTGGAGAAGAGCCTGGGACTCTGGGGGATGACCCGGGGTCGGGGGAGGGGGGGTACGGCTCACGCTCCCCACAGGCGTGGTTAGAAGTGGGGGCGTCCACAGCCCCCAGCTGGCTTCCTATGCTCGCGGCCCCCTTCTCGTCCACTGTGGCGCCCACATGCCTTACACACCACACACGTGCTGGAACCGAGCACTCAGTCTGTACCATGGACGACACCGGGCAGAGGCCAGTCCATGCGCAAGTGTTGCCCTCTGACTTATTTTTAATGCTTGGCTCTGTTTGTGAAATGTGTGCTGGTGCTGGGAAAAGTCAGAGGAGGAGAACTCAGCAGGCTGTACAATCATGCTTGGGGCACTTTTCTCAAGATATATTACATGGCGCCACTGAAAGGGGTTCACTGAAAAGAGACAGAAGGACAGAGGCAGGAGGGGGTGTGAGAACTGGGCAGGGGGCGAGGGCAGCAGGAATCTGGGTCTGGCCCTGGTTAGAGGTTAGCGAGGGGTGAGTAAATCCCTGGCACCTCCTGGCTCGATGGGTGATGGAGGGGAAGCCGCCACCTTGCCATCTGTGGGTCTCCTTCGACACTGCAGCTAACGGATTATTAGAGGCCCCGTACCTCCCTTTCCCATCTTCTTCAGCTGGTGACATCTTCATAGTAAAGTAAAGTCGCTCAGTCGTGTCTGACTCTTTGCGACCCCATGGACTGTAGCCTACCAGGCTCCTCCTTCCATGGGATTCTCCAGGCAAGAGTACTGGAGTGGGTTGCCATATAGTTGGCATCAAAGGAGTGCTTTTAAGCAGACACAGTGGGTATGTAACTTAGTTACCAAGTGGGGATATAATAAAAAGATGTCTACTGTTTTCAGGGGTAAACATAAAAAAGTGAAATGTGTTTTATGGTTTTTTCAGATCTATTGCCTAATTTCTAGGGCATATTACCAACCCTGTTTTATTTAATTTGTTAAAAAAAACAACAAAAAACCGCTTCTCACCCCTGTTGAAAAACGAGCTGTGTTGAGTCATGTGAATGATTTACTCACAAATTCACTCCTTGAAAGTTGGGAGAACACTGTGGATCAGGCTTTCCTGGGCGGGGGCGGGGGGAGTGGGTGCAGCGGGGGGTACAAGGAAGGGCTAACTCAACTGATTCATAGAAACCAGAGAAGAAGACACATGCCCTAAGGTCCGCAGGCTGAGGTCCTGAGTCCTCCTTTCTGGGCTGCCCTCTGACCGGCCTTGCGCGGTCCAAAGGGAGACTCAGTCAGGGTCTCTTGGCCGGAAAGCTCACTTCACCCCTCCCCGCAGGACATGAAGGCACTGTGCGTTTCCCTCTGCCTCCTGGGTGCCGGGCTCTTCCTGTGTTCAGTGCACGCCCGAGGCCTCAGGAGATGCCTGATTTCCACGAACTTGCACCGTATGGAGGAGAGCTTCCGAGGAATCAAAACAGCCATTGTGAGTGTGGGTTTGGGGTGAAGGCGTGGGAGCGTGCCTCACTTTACCTTAGTGTGACAGCCAGCTCCTGCTCATCCCCTCGGTGTCTCTGGAGGATGTGAAGTCCTCACTGCTTATGCCCATCGTGTTTTCCTCCGTAGCAAGCTAAGGACACCTTCCAAAACGTCACCATCCTGTCCCCATCGGAGACCCTGCATGGCATTAAGGTACCAGCCTCTGCTCGCTCGTCTTCTGGCGTTTTGTGGGGAAGCAGCCCAGGGCTGAGGGGGAATCTGTGCCTGTGCACACCTCTTCCCTGACCTCCCTGGACTGTGAGGCTCCGCCGACTCCTCACGTGTCAGCTAACGTGCGAGGGTGTGCTCCTGTCTTGGGGAACTTGAACCCCAGGGAGGGTGTTCACCCCAACAGTGATTAAGGTGTCACATGCTCAGATGGGGCAGGATTTCTATGGCTTAGAGTGACTTTTGTGGTTTTGTGGGGAAGCTGAGACAATGAGCAGTGTCTCAAAAGCTGAAGAGGCTTGGGGTTAGTGGCTAACAGAAAGGAAGGGTTTGGGGAGAATAGGTATGTAAGATCAATGGAAATACATATCAGGGAACAGAGGGGCAGCTGGGGTGAATTCCCTGGTGGTCCCGTAATCAGGACTCTGTACTCTCACTGCCGAGGGTGTGGGTTCAATCCCTGGTCAGGGAACTACGATCGCTCAAGCCATGAGGCGAGACAGAAAAAAAAAAAAGAGGCAAACTTGAAAGCCAGGCTGAGCCTCAGCTTTATTTATTTTTGGTCGTACTGAGTGGCTTGTGGGATCTTGGTTACCCAGCGGGGGACCCTGTGTCGCCAGCAGAGGCAGCGTGGGATCCTAGCCACTGGACAGCCAGAGAGCTCTGAGCAGGGACCTGTAATACAGGCCACATGGAGTTCCTGCGGGTGTTGGAACCAGAGTGGGTGACCACAGAGTCTTTTAGAAAGACAGTCTGGTGATGGTCTTCACAATAGACAGCTTGAGGCCAGAAGGCAGGGAGGGAATGTCTAATCGCCACACTAGAGGTGCTGCGAGTCCGTGTGTTGGAACACAGCTGACGTATGAGGTGATGGTTCACTTCACAGAAGGGGCCAATGAGAAGTACCTTTAAAAGTGAGCTCCTCCAGTCCTTGATAGCATTCTAGAGAAACCCAGTTCTTCAGTTATTTATGTGACAGAGTACAAGGCACAAGATCATTCTTCTAGGCATTCTATGAGGCCTGATTTATTTATGGTAAACACAAGGAGACACTTCCTAAATTCTATTCTGGTCAATGGTATAGGAGACTTACAGGATGTTACAGCTGGAAGGGACCCAAAGGTCATCTATTCTGAAACCATCATTTTCAAATGACCAAAGGACGTCTTGGGAGAAAGAATGTCTAGTTAGTAGTGGTTGTCAGAAATAGACTCTCAAGTCTCATGCCCCTGTTTCTTCGTCCTCTCAAGGTCTAGAAATAGTTGGTGTGGCCTAAGGCAAGTGGTTGATAGGTATACAGTTCGTCGTCATATTTATTCTCTTCCCCTCTCCTTCTTTGATGAGACAAAGGTTACAACTTTTTACTCCTTTGGTGAAGGGAATTAGAAGGAGCAGAGGAAGAGGAGAGGTTTTGTGTAGCAAGTTGAGTTTCCATCCAGGAAAAGCTACCCGTCGGGCCAAGGAGGCTTTGCTGCCTTAACGCTAATGAAGATATAGATGTACATTGCTGTAGACCCTTCTTTTCTCAGGCTGACCTACAGCTCTCCTACACTGGCTCTTAGGGTGGAGTGCAAACTGTAAGAAGGAAACTCTGGCTGGCCAGTTGCCCTGAGCCATGCCCAAGGAAGTCAGGAGCTTTTCTGAGGAGGCCCTGCCCAGATGCATGCATTTCTGCCGCTGCCAGTTTCCATTTTTGCACATCTCCACTCCAACCAAGTGATCTCTGAAGTTTAAATAGAACACACTGGAGGAGAGACGAGCAGTCATCACACTGAAAGGAATACGTGCCTAGCACAAGCCTGACATGCAGCAGTCACTGAGTGGCTGTTAGTGGCTAGAGGGTGTTTCAGAGACTCAGACTTCAGTACAGTGTAAGGAAGTGCTTTTCAGGAAAGCTGTTCAGACATCGCTCCTTTCGAAAGGGAGGTGTCTGATCCCTGGAAACAGTTAAGCAGAAGTTAGTGATGATATGTCAGGGATGCTGTAGAGAGCATTCTAGCCTATAGCTGGGCGCCATCCCCTGTGAATATATCTCCTGGCCACATGAAAAGAGGGTAAGAACTGCAATCTCTTCTTGGTGACTCTGTCATAAGCAGCTTTGGAGGACACTTTGAGACCAATAAAAATGTAAAAAAAAAAAAGGCTTTTAGTTATTTCACTCCTTGTTGCCCCAACCCAAGCAGGCTGCTTTTGTCTCTAGGATAATAAGAGAAGAGGTCCTCTGGGGCTACTCTTAATTTGTGTCTGTAGCCCTTAGATGTGTGCTGCGTGACCAAGAACCTCCTGGCGTTTTATGTGGACAGGGTGTTCAAGGACCATCAGGAGCTGAACCCCCAAATCATGAGAAAAATCAGCAGCCTTGCCAACTCTTTCCTCTACATGCAGAAGACTCTACAACAATGTGTGAGTCACCAGCATCTACTTCCTGCCTGCCCCATGGAGCCCAGGACACGCTGGCCCTTTGTGGCCTTCTGAAATGGTTCTGGGCCCAAGGGAAATCCCCTGCCTTGTCATCCACGGGGGCAGAAGTGTCAGGAACCACTTCTAGTGGGTCCTCCTTGTCCAGGGCTTCCTCCTCGCCCAGGGCTTCCTCCTCCTCAGACCCGGTTTCCTCATGGATAATCTTCCTGGGATGACCAACTTACCTCAAAGTGATCTCTTAAGTGATCCCGGGACTGGCCTGTGAGAGGGGTGTGTTGAGGATTCTGGGCTTATCATAGGCATACCCCTAGTTTCTTTGTTCCGAGCCCTTGGGGTTTCTATACCAGTCAACCTCTGGGTGGTTCCCTGGTATATAGCCTATCCTATATAAGCATCACCTATACACTCATTGTGATTTGTTAAAAACAAACCTCAGAAATGAAACTGAGCCCCCAAGAGCCAATAAAAACTTAGACCAGGAGAAAACCCGGGGGTTCTGGCCCCATCTCTGCCAATGATTTCCCGGTGACTTTGTGACAAGCTACTTCACCTCTCTGTGCCTTGGATCCTGAAGTTGTTAGAAGAGGTCATGACCCCTGTCCCACTTCCGTGAAGATGTATTTAACCAGTTATTTGATTAACTAGCCCAACAAATATTGAGTGCCTGCCTAGAGTGGTGTTGCATTCACAGGGTGGTGACAAGACAGATTTGGCCCCTGCTCTCCAGGCCTTTCCAGCCCTGGTGACATGCAAGGTGATTCTACAAACAGCCCCTACAGCCCCCTGCTGCCCCAGCCTGGGTTGACTCACCCGACTCTCACCTTGGGAGGAAGGAGAACTATCACTCCTCACATAGGAGGTGGTGTTAAGAGTGAGCCGGGGTGGAAAAGTCTTCTGATGGATGCTATCTCCATTTTATTGCAACAGAAGCTGTGTCACTGCAGACAGGAAGCAACCAATGCAACCAGAATCATCCATGACAACTATGATCAGGTAAGGGAGGGGGAGAGGACAGGGAACGGAGAGATGGGGTGCAGCAGCCTGAGTGGGCAGCCCCCTCCCTGCTCAAATTCATCCATTTACTCAACAGTATTGATGGCCGGTCTGCCCAGTTCTGTGTCTGCAGAGTGTGTTGGTCTTACCTCGCTTGTTAATTTCCTGGTCTCTCTCTCTCCCCATTATGCCTCCACTGTTTCCTTTTCACATATCAGAACTATGTTCAGATCTGAGGGAAAGCACACACTGTTTAAGATAGGGCTGAGGCAGAGGGAGGCTTCCCAGGTGGCGCTAGTAGTAAAGAACCTGCCCGCCAATGCAGGTTAGACGTAAGAGACACGGGTTCGATCCCCAGGTCAGGCATGGCAACCCACTCCAGTATTCTTGCCTGGAGCATCCCAAGGACAGAGGAGGCTGGCGGGCTGCAGTCTATGGGGTCACACAGAGTTGGACACGACTGAGTGACTTAGTATGCACGCACAGCACAGAGGGAGCAAAGAGCCCCAGTGAACTGTAAGCTGTTATGCATGAAGCGTGCTACCTGGTAGTGTGTTTGTCGCTGTGTCTAGGCACTGTGATCAGCGTCCTGTGTGGTGATGAACAGCGCTTCTCATGTAGGTGCGGATGTCCTACGCACACCTCATGTAGAGGTGGAGTTAGAAGCACGGTCTCTTACCTGCATCATTTAGAGATTCTGTTGAAATGCAGATTCTGGCTGGTAGACCTGGAATGAGGTCTGAGATTCTGCGATTCACCCACACTCCCAGATTAAGTCAATGCTTCGAATAACAAGGAGCTGCAAGGTCTGTTCAGAGCTCTTCTTCTTTGTGGAGAGGCTCCACAGAGTAACATCACAATGGCAGAAATTCATATTGTTCTTCCTATGAGCCAGGTATTAAGTACACTAAAGGCATTAGCAGCACACTTATTCCTTACAACAATGCTACAGCCATTGTCTATATTTGATACATTAGAAAACCAAGACACAAACAGGTTAGGTAACTTAACTAAGTTTACACCACAACTAAGTGATGGAGGTAGGGCTTGATCCCATGCCATCTGGCTCCATAGGACATACTTTTGTATCTTACCATCTCTTCCACTCTGCTGAGGAAGAGCTGGGGTAAGTCAGGAGACGTGGGTTCCAGTCTAACTCTGCTGCCAGTTGGCTGTGTGACTTTGGGTAGGACACCTTCTTAGGGGCTGCAGCGTCCAATGGAGACATGCTGTTCCCCCTTCTTGTTGCTGGGCCCCTCGGGCACTGTGGATTTCAGGGAGAGTGGCAGTAGTAGGCCAAGCTGATGTCAACAGGAAAGCAAGCAGAGCTTCCAGCAAAGCAAGTTTGTTTGTTTTTCTGTGACATATAGGATAAAGAAAAACAGAGGGCAAAGAATGAAGAACTTCTTATTTTGTTTATAAGTTACTGACATGATTTAACTGTTTGTTTATAGAAAACAATTTAGGTCATGTGTTAGGAAAATAATTTAGGGTCTGTATGCCCTGCAGAGAGAATGGTTGCATAAAAAGCAAACCTCATGGGGACCTGAACATGGGGCGAGTGACTGAAAACTATGGTACAGCTCAGAAAGGCAGGCTATGATGATTTGCATGGTTTCAGCTGGAGGTCCGGGCTGCTGCCGTCAAGTCTCTGGGAGAGCTGGACGTCTTTCTAGCCTGGATTGACAAGCATCATCAAGGAACTTCGGCTGCCTCAAGACAAGGAACCTAATTTGGGAGGATGAACAGCCCCTGAGAGGTTTCTGGTGGGGGACAGCCAACTTGGAAGGGGAGGGAGACGGGGGAGGCCCTGTTTTATGCAAATGAGGGTCTTTTTGAGGACGTCTTCCTGCTTGTTTGGAATTCTCTTCTCTGGGCTGAGGTGTTGTAAGGGGAAATTCTGGGTTTGAGCACACCTCACCTTGTGGCTAAAATCTCACCGGCTGGGCCCAGCTTGTCTGATCTCACCTGAAGGTATCCAAGCAGTCTACTGGTTTTATTTTTATAACAAAGTATGTCTGTTGAGAGGTCCTGTGGGGCCATCCTGGAGGGAGAGGGTGGGCTTCCCTAATTTATTGTGAAGTTTCTTATCCCATGTCTGTGATGTGAGCTAAGCAATATCCTGTGGTGCATATTGTACTGACTGGTTTTTTTCTGAATAAATTCTCTTCTTTACCAATCATTGGAAGTGTCTTCTGTTTTAGGAAGGCCAGTCAAGGACCATGAATGGAGACTATGAGAAATAAAAGGCGCCTTGGGGAATTCCCTGGTGGTCTAGTGGTGAGGACTCTGAATTCTCACTGCTAAAGGCCCGGGTTCAGCCCTTGACTGGGGAACAAAATAATCCCACAAGTCATGCAGTACTGCCAAAAACAAATAAATTAAAAATAAAGAAATGAAACGGGCCTTGAAGAACAAAAATAGATGGGAAAACAGGCCTAGAAAGGGATAAAAATTTACTCGAAGTGAGTTAGTACAGAGAAGGGTTTCAGACTAGACTCCACCCAGCACCTGTGCTCCACATAATGATCAAGAGGGTGAGCACAGGACTTCTAATCATGACTCCTCACCGTCACTCCATTTCTGATCTCTCTTTCTCTGTGTTTCTACCTTTTCTCTCTGTCTCTCTGTTATTGAATTGGGTCCCACTGTTCACAGCTTTCAAAATCAGTACTCACAAATGTTGATGTAAAGGAAAGTTGCCTTTTATTCAGAATGCCAGCAATCTGGGGACCCCCCAAAACCACCTCTGAAGATTCTGCTCAGACGTAAAAGCTTTTAAAGGGAAACAGGGAAGTAACCTCAGTTAATCATTGAGATGGGCTGGGGGTGTGGGTGGGGGGGTCAGAGTTGCCACCATCCCCCACTGTGTGCAGGCTTGTTAACTCTGTCTGACCTTTCTTATTTCTTTAGATGTTATCTTGCTCACACAGTTTGTTCAAAAGATCAGTGAAAGGGAAGCTGGGGAGGAGATCTGGTGATGTGTTAATTACTTACTCTTCACTTCCATTTCTTTGATCTATGGAAAGAAACAACAAGTTAGACAAAGTAGTGTGTGATCAAAAGATGTGGAAGTTGCGCCAGGGCCAGAGGTGAGCAGAGCTGGTGCCTCCTGCAGAGAGCTCTTTCCTGCCCAAAGCTGCCCACATGTCTGTCTGTTCTCTCTGTCATTTCTTTCTTATTGCTCCCAATCTAGATATATCTTTTCAGGCCCTAAATTCATCCCCCACAGGTATGCATGTGGAGTTGGAGAGAAGGTATTTCTAACAAAGGGATGGTTGTCATGGTGACAAAGCTAAATGACTGAAGCCCAAGGCAAGAGGAATTCTGGGTAGAGGGGTTCTTGCCAAAATGGGCACCAGCTTCTAGTGGGCAGGCTTCAGATGGCTAATGACAATAAGAATCGATACTTACAGAGCAGCTGCCATGTGCTGGATGCTGAAATAAGTGCTTTACGTGTACGATCCTGGGTCCTGTATCTATACTGTGACTGGCTGGCTGAAGAAACCTTTCTTTATTCCTACCTGGGAAAGAGATTTCATAGAACAGGCTTTAGTGTCTGAAGTCAGCCAGTCCTGACTCCAGTCCTATGTGACTCTGAGCAAATTACTTAGTGGCTGTAAGTCTCAATGTCCTCCTGGGTAAAACAGAGATAATAACACTGGTCTCCAGGTGTGGCTGTGAGTTATGAGTGAGATGAAGGCCCCGCAGCCCTCAGAGTGGGAAGCCGCACGTGTAGTGTAAAGACTGCCAAGCCAGGAATCACAGTCTGGCTCCAAGTCTGCCGTGATCCACCCAGGACAGGTCACCACGTTGCCTTAACCCTCAGTTGTCTGCAGTGTGGACACTGACCCCCGTGCTATCATGTGAAAGCCAGAGCATTATGATGGCTGGAGAGGCCCTCATGTCTGCACACGCACAAGGTTCCCGACTGTTTGCTCGCACTATGTCCCCTACTCTTGCCCAGGCTCAGTACCACTCGACCACGCTCACCTGCTTTGTGTCTCTAAAACACATCAGGCTTGTCCTCATGTTAGGGCCTTTGTGCTTTGCGTGCACACATACACCTAAACTGAGATAGGATTAAAAGAAACCTCCAATGTTGTGCTCGAGTGGGATTAACAGGCTATTAAGAGGAAGCAGTTTTACAGAGGATTCAACCTTCTCAAGGTGACTTGGCTGGATGTTCATCCTGAGCTGACTGGATGATGGCAAGACCAGCTTCATGAGAGCATATCTCATCTTCTGTGACCGCCCCGGGTGTGTTTCCCACAGACACCTGCATGGCTTGCACCTCCACCTCTCCAGACCTTTACTCAAAGGGTGTCCTATTTAAGCATGAACTCCCCCATTTCCACCTTCAGCACATCTTATACCCTTTCTTTGCTTCCCCGGCATTCTACTTTATTATGTCTGTTTCTCTACTCAAATGTAAGCTCCATGAGGATAGGTTTGTTCATTGCCTGGCACTTAGTGTTAAATTCACATTTCATGAATACGTGATCTAGATGAATTAAAAACAAAAATAATGGCAAACACTTATTTAGTGCTTTTGTAAGCCAAGCAGTCATCTAAGTAATATACATAATGTAATATATTATGAATATATATTTCATTTTAATTTTCAAGACAGTCCTATAGAAATGAGAGTGAAATAAAAGGAAAAAAGCCCCCTTCTTTGAATGTTAACCATACAGATGGTTAACTCTTGGGGAAGAACCTGGACATAGAGGTCAAAAAACACCTGATGTCATACAGATCATAAGCAGCAGAGCCAGGCTTGCAGTCCCCACAGCCTGCTTCCAGGGTGAGCTCTACTGTCAACATCAGTGTTCAGGTGTTGAGCACGTATTATTCACCAGTGAAAATAATTCTGCTTTCTCCTCTACACCTCATGATAACCCTCTATGGGAAAGATTATTAACAACCCAATTACACAGATGATGAGGCCTGAAGCTTAGCAAGGCTCAACAACACACTAAGGGTCACACAGTTAGTTACAGGACTGGGGTTTGTTAAGTTAAGTAAACAAGGAGACCCTTGGAGTGAGGTGGCTGTGATGCCCTAGGTGGAGTCTGTGTAAGCAAACCAAAATCTAAGCCTGCAAATGCCTCAAGGTTATGAAATAAAAACACTGAGGACAGTCACTGAGAGCCAACTAGACGTTAAGCCACAGCCAATCAAACAGCTTCTTTCTTCACTTTCACACCTTCTCTACATAGGTCCTTCCCAGCTGGCTCCTGACTACTGAGAGCTCCTAACCACTTCCGGTTTGGTGCTGCTGATTCCAAGAGATTTTTGTTCAAATAAACGGGTAAAATTCTTTTAATATGCATCAGCTTATCTTTTAACAATGCCCAATGCGGGTGTTCTACTCCACCTTGCACACATGGTGGACAATGGGAGAGGAGCTTTGCTGGCATAAGGCGCTGTACCTGTAGGAAAGAAACATTGTTTTACCAATGGGTGCAAAAGTAGAGGAGGAGCAGATGGAGTCAGAGAGGGAGAGAGGAAAAGCTATTAAAGGAGATGGTGATTGCAGCCATGAAATTAAAAGACGCTTACTCCTTGAAAGAAAAGTTATGACCAACCTAGATAGCATATTCAAAAGCAGAGACATTACTTTGCCGACTAAGGTCCGTCTAGTCAAGGCTATGGTTTTTCCTGTGGTCATGTATGGATGTGAGAGCTGGACTGTGAAGAAAGCTGAGTGCTGAAGAATTGATGCTTTTGAACTGTGGTGTTGGAGAAGACTCTTGAGGGTCTGTTGGACTGCAAGGAGATCCAACCAGTCCATTCTGAAGGAGATCAACCCTGGGATTTCTTTGGAAGGAATGATGCTAAAGCTGAAACTCCAGTACTTTGGCCACCTCATGTGAAGAGTTGACTCTTTGGAAAAGACTCTGATGCTGGGAGGGATTGAGGGCAGGAGGAGAAGGGGACCACAGAGGATGAGATGGCTGGATGGCATCACTGACTCAATGGACGCGAGTCTGAGTGAACTCCAGGAGTTGGTGATGGACAGGGAGGCCTGGCGTGCTGCGGTTCATGGGGTCGCAAAGAGTTGGACAGGACTGAGCGACTGGACTGAACTTAACTGAACTGAACCCCCCTATATATCCCACCTGCTTACTTCACTTTGACTCTTTCACTTGCCTATCTGTCCTTGCTCTCCTTCCAGGCTTGAAGAACGTGTCCTGGCTCTTGTGTAGACCACAGGGGGCATGGCACAGAGTTGTGCTTTTGTTCCTTGGTGTTATTATTTATTAAGCACACAGCTGGTGCTTAATAAATGCCTGCTAAGGAACCAAGTATACAATTTTCTCCCATGGCCTCTGAGTCCTTGATTAGCTCCTAGGAGGCACCCTGGAGAAATCTGGGGCTCACCTTCCACACCTCAGGTGCAAGGGGAGGGAACACATAGCCTGCGGCAGGACCCTGTGGGTGCTTTATGTATGTGGCTTCACTTCCTTGTGTCTCAGATGGTAAAGACTCTGCCTGCAATGAGGGATACCTGGGTTCGATCCCTGGGTGGGGAAGAGAGACTGGAGAAGGGAATGGCAACCCACTCCAGTTTTCTTGCCTGGAGAATTCCATGGACAGAGGAGGCTGGCAGGCTACAGTCCATGGGGTCACAAAGAGTCAGACACGACTGAGCGACTAACACACTAAAGCTCAGAGGAATGGAGGAGGTTGTAGGTCTCATTCCCACATGACCAGCAGAGGCATCTGAGACGGGAGGACTTGCTTGAGGTCACATCTGAGGGATGGCAGGTCCAGAAAGTGAACCCAGGTCTGATCTTCCTGGATCCTTTGCTGCTGGGGAGGTTCATTTTGTTTGGACCAAGCTATCTAACCCAGAGCCCAAGTTGCTACACTGGCTGCCAGATCTTTAAACCCAGCTGCATAAAAAGGAGCCTGGACTTGCCAGCAGCAAGCTTGTGAAGTTACACACACATTTATGGACCAACACAGAGCGAAGAAGCAGAGGCCGACTTCTGAAGGTGTTACACGATGTTCCTGGCACTGCTGAGTCTGGTCTCCTCCTGGAGGACACTCTAGCCTCCTTTCAACTTCCAGCGTGGATTGCTGACAGCCACACATGCTCAGGGCAGCTGTCTTTTGGAACAATGAATTTGCTAGGAAGTTCAGCTGGTAAAGAACCCGCCTGCAACACAGGGGACCCTGTTTCCATTTCTGGGTCGGCTCCGATCTGCTGGAGAAGGGATGGGCTACCCACTTCAGCATTCTTGGGCTTCCCTGGTGGCTCAGCTGGTAAAGAATCTTCCTGCAGTGTGGGTGACCTGGGTTCAATCCCTAGATTGGGAAGATCCCCTGGAGAAGGGATTCTCCACTATTCTTGTCTGGAGAATTTCATGGACAGAGAAGTCTGGTGGGCTACAGTCCATGGGGTAGCAAAGAGTCAGACACAACTGAATGACTTTCACACTTTTTTGTCCAAATGGATAAGAGGATTGGCTTTCATGTGAAATCCTGGTCCTGCTGCGTGATCTTGAACAGTTCACTTCACCTGTGCCCTCCTTTCCTCATGTGTGTGGATTGTAATAAGGATCCAAGATGCCATTTATAGTAGCTGTGAAGTTGGTGCTCACTAAAACGACGGTTGTTTCTATTCAGGCATTTTAGCTTTTTAAATCTTATTTCCCATGAAACACCATTGTCTTGGGAAATCTTTCTTCTTACCTGTCATTTTTTTTTTTTCAAACTAGCAAGTATGACAAGGCAAAAGGCACTGGCCCAGGCCAGCTGTGCTGTCTTCTGGGTCTGTATTTCCAGGAAGTTCTCAGCTGAGCCCCTCATACAGGTGCTTGAAGATTTATCTGGCCAGCGAAGCTGGGTAGCCTTCCGGATTCTCCTGCGATTCAGACCGCCCCCTGCAGGCTCTCCTGCCCATGCCCTTTCTCTGATACAGACTCATCCCAGTGTGAAACTCTTGCCTTGACTCTCCTGAAGCTTGTTTACGCCTAACATAATCCCGGGTACATCCAACTCACTTGACGTCCTCTGCAGCTGTGAACAAATGCCCCTGCTCAGTGGCAGAAGCCAACTGATCATTCCTGGAGGTAGACTCAGGGGTCAGCATGTCATGTTTGGCCAAGGAGTTTCAGTTCAGTTTGGTTCAGTCATTCAGTCATGTCTGACTCTTTGTGACCCCATGGACTGCAGCATGCCAGGCCTCCCTGTCCATCACCAACTCCTGGGGTTTACTCAAACTCACTTCCATTAAGTCGGTGATGCCATCCAACCATCTCATCCTCTGTCATCCCTTTCTCCTCTCACCTTCAATCTTTCCCAGTATCAGGGTCTTTTGAAATGAGTCAGTTCTTCACATCAGGTGGCCAAAGCACTGGAGTTTCAGCTTCAGTATCAGTCCTTCCAATGAATATTCAGGACTGATTTCCTTTAGGATGGACTGGTTGGATAGCCTTACTATCTAAGGGACTCTCAAGGAGTTTAGGGGAGGATATATTCTTAAAAGTGCTTCCCAGGTAGCACTGGTGATAAAGAACCTGCCTGCCAATGCAGGAGACTTAAGAGACATGGGTTCAGTCCCTGGGAAGGGAAGATCCCCTAGAGGAGGACATGGAAACCAACTCCAGTATTCTTGCCTGGAGAATACCATGGACAGAGGAGCCTGGAGGGTTACAGTCCATAGAGCCACAACGAATCATACACAGCTAAAGAGACTTAGCATGCATGCATATTCTTAAAAAGTTATTATGAGCTCTAGAGCTAGTCTGTACACTTGCAGCTCTGTTATGGAAACCTAGCCCAGTCTCAGGTCTCTGCCATGGAACCACTGTCAGTCAGGACTGAATATTGTGAAAGAGACCTCTTCCATGTGGCCTTATGGCTTGGTTCAGGCACTGGGACCAGGAGAGGTTTCAAAATCCAGCTTTCATACCCGGAGATAAGTTTATCTCAGCACAGCTTTGGTCTGGATGTCTCCCTCTGGTCACTTTCCTTGATACTCAAAGAAGACTCTGTGCCTCAGTTTCTTTATTTGGAGAATAAAGAGAATACTCATCCCTGCATTAAGGATTGCCTAAAGATCAACTTCTCTGATAGCTCAGTTGGTAAAGAATCCACCTACAATGCAGGAAACCCCAGTTTGATCCGTGGGTTGGGAAGATCACCTGGAGAAGGGATAGGCTACCTACTCCAGTATTCTTGGGCTTCCCTTGTGGCTCAGTTGGTAAAGTATCCGCCTGCCATGTAGGAGACCTGGGTTCAATCCCTGGGTTAGGAAGGTCCCGTGCAGAAGGGAAAGGCTACCCACTCCAGTAGTCTGGCCTGGAGAATTCCATGGACTGTATAGTCTGTGGGGTTGTAAAGAGTCAGACATGACTGAACAACTTTCACTTCACTTGACTTCAAAGATCAAGTGAGTTAATATTTTATGAAATGTGTAGTGCCTGGCACACGGTGAGTGCCATAAACAAACAACAGAAGAGCCTGTAGCCACATCCTGTCGCTTTCCTACTCTAGCCCAGCCTAGACTTAACTTCTCGAGAACCACAGTCCCACCGCCAGGACAGAAATAGTCTTCCTCCTGCTCCTTCTTCACTCCCACCTCTCAACCCCATTTGCATTCTTGGGACCTAGAGTGGTTTTCCAGTTCTTGACATGACAGAAATATCTTGGCATCCATCCCTCTCTAGATTAAGCTCCTCATGGATAGCTATTGTGTGAATGGCTGCACTCAGTAAATATTTAGTTTTTGAATGAGCGAATTCAAAGGCATGCAGCAAAGGCAACTCCAGATGTCTAGGCAGCTCCTTCTTGGATTCTTGGAGGAAGCCTATGGCTTTGCCGTTTGCCTTTTAGAACATCTCTGGCTTTCTCTTATCTTCCAGTCAATGTCCCCGTCTCTAGCCCCTAGCAAGAAGAACTCTCTCTGGCCTCCCTGGCTTGGGTTTCAATTTTTCCCAATTGTTGTTTTACTTTCTTTATATCCTGAAGCCTGAAGTTTGGTGGCTTCCACTGCACTCCTGGGCCCTTAGGATATCATGCCAACTTGAACCCCAGCTTTCTTGGGAGCAATGTGATCCAGTAGCCCTGTGAGTGGGGAGAAAGAACCTCCTCTCCCTCACCTCCTCAATGCCTCTAAAACACCCCCCACACCTAACCCAAGAAGAACAGCTAAAGTCTTGATGAGATACCCCTGAAACAGGGTGCAGATGACATCCCTCAGTGGTCACCGTGGAGTAGTGGGATTACGTCCAGATGGCTAGAAGTGAAGTCTTTTGTGAGAGTAGCTGGCATCAGAGAGCTCACTCTCTTTGCAGGGAAACAGTGCATGAAAAAGTGCTTTGAATTTAGTTAAGGAAGGACATCAATAAGCAATTTTGTTGAGTTCCTGGGATGTGTGTGATGATATCTAGATCCTGAGCAGCTTACCAAAAGAAAACAGTCACTTATTCTTTAGAAATGAAAAGTCTGAATCCAATATCCTCAGAATGTTGTTCACAGTTCATTGCATTTTGACTCTTTTCAATCTTTTTCAAAACCTACTGCCTTGCCCTACCCAACACCCACAGAAGCGCCATCCTCCATGTACCAAAGTGCTCTCTGGTCTCAGGGATTTTGTTGCAGCTTTTCCTGCTGTAAGGAGCAAGGGTCCTTCTGCTTCTGCCTCTGTCTCTCCACCCTCAAAGCTCATAAAATTATTAGTTCTTCAAATCGTCACTCAAACTGGACTTTCTCCAAGTAACCTTCCCTGATACACTTCTTAGCCCTTAGAAGTCATCCTGACACTCCCTTCTCCCTATGCCTGTGATGAACACAGACTTGGAATTGTTCCAGGAACGTCCTGATAACAAACATCCCCATCATCCTTATAACAGCCTCATTCTTCTCAAACTGCCTGTCACAATTGGGAAAGTATGGTTGCTATACCCACAGGCCTTTGCGTCTGCCATTAGACAAAGACTCTTAACCTTTCGTGTGCCATGGGCCCCTTTGGCACATCAGTAAAGCCTATGGTTTTTAATAATGTTTCTAAATGCATAAAATATATAAAATTGAAAAGGAAATCAATTTTATTAATATATAGCTATCAAAATATGGAAATGACAATTAGTATTATATAATAAATGTGTTTCTCTATAATGCATTAACAAGATCTAGCAGTGGGCCTACAAATTATTGACATTTCTAAGCAGTGATGAGTGTTGAGATATCTAAAACAACCATAATGGGACACAGAATATCTGTGATTTCTATCAGCAACAAGGTTACAGGCACTGCTAATACCACTGTGGTCTATATTTGTTTCCTATCCTCTGAAATTTAAAAAAAAAAATTAAATTTTGACTAGAGGTCAGTGAAGAGATAAGATGTGGCTTTTTCCCATTCTCCTTCTGCCAGATTAGGAACTCCTATATTAGAGCATCTCTTCCCCTCACCATGCCCTGAGGTCCCAGGAGAGGTCCCAAGAAATTAAGCCTGTTCCTGCTGGTATTCATGGGTCATCCAGCTCAGTGTCCACACAAGAATTGCAGTTTGTTTTGGGAATTAAAAGGAAAAGAACTGGACATCCTTATCTCCTAGGTGAAAGAAAGTGAAAGTGAAGTCGCTCAGTCGTGTCCGACTCTTTTGCGACCCCATGAACTGTAGCCTCCTCCGTCCATGGGATTCTCCTGATGAGGAAACTTAATTCAAGCTCCTGTCTGGATTTTTGTTCCCAGACTGGGTGTCTAGGAGAGGGTTTTCGCAGTGGCTCCCACTTTATAGACAGGAGGGGGAGGGGTTAGCCAACTTTGGGGGACTCAGATACGTCAGAGGAAATGTCAGCAGAAAGGCTGGCAGCAAGTCGGGCTGGTTAGACAGACACGATGGAAAAAAGTAGGAAAGGGAAATGACGTCACTCACCCTGTCGGCTTTGAGGACCCGGAACTGACAATGCAGCTTCGCAGGGAGTCCCAGCAACTCCGCCCACCCCCAGGGAGGCAGCCGAGGCCGGAGGCGCAGGCGGGGCCAAGCTTCTCTGCCGCAGGCCCGAGAATGAGAAAGGCGTCCACCTGCCCACCCAGGGAGCTGAGTCTTCCTTCAGCAGAACCCTAACTGCTACGTGTTTCCCTGACAAGTGATACATCGGGCAGGAAGCCCAGATGCCAGCAAGTGTGATGTCATCACACACAGGGAAAACCCTGAACTGTCAACTCAGGACTTGCCGTGGGAGAAAAGGAGTCGCTGGGTTTCCTTTTATGGTTTTTAGAAAATTGTTTCCTGCCCAAAAATGGCTTGGTTAAGAAGCCGGGTTTATTTCAAAAGAAAGCATTCTTTGTGTCTCTCCTCTGCCCCGGGCACCGATCTTGCGCTAAACCGCAGTTCTGAGACTCCTGAAAGTTAGCTTGGTGTGCTCAAGAAATGTACCCCCGTTTCTCTGCCAAGTCACACCATCCCCATCCATTCCAGCTGAGCCCTGACAGTGCGCTCTGCATGGCGGGGCCCTTGAAAATCTCCTGGTTAGTGCAGAGCTGTTGCCGTGTCTCTCACTCTAAGACTCTTCATGGCTCCCTCTTGCCTCAGGGCAAAAACAAAGAATTATAGAATCAAAAGGCCCCGCTGAAAGAGACTTAAGAAATCATTACTGCACAACTCACAGATGAGGAAACACGTTCAGAGAAGGGAAGTGATTTCCCCAAGACCACACAGTAGGATGAGGCTGAGGCTAGAGCTACAACTTCGGCTTCTTGACTTCCAGTTCAAATTGAAATCCTTGGCAGGATATTTGTGCTCCTTAATGATGCGGCCTGGTAGCTGCAGTCCATGGGATCGCTAGGAGTTGGACACGACTCCGAGACTTCACTTTCACTTTCATGCATTGGAGAAAGAAATGGCAACCCACTCCAATATTCTTGCCTGGAGAGGCCCAGGGACAGAGGGGCCTGGTGGGCTGCCGTCTATGGGATCGCACAGAGTTGGACATGACTGAAGCGACTTAGCAGCAGCAGCAGCAATGATGCGGCCGTATTTCCAACTTAGGTCTGCCACTGCTGGTTCACCTGCCTGTCCTCGAACACCTTGTGAGCTCTGCCATCCCAGTCATCTCTGTGCTGGATGCCCTATTCCTCCTCCTCGTACATTTAAAGGGTCAGCTCAAACCTTCCACTGTGTGAGCCTCTCTCCTCTGTTTTCCTCAGCTCCTACCCTCTACTCACTGAGTTCAGTTCAGTTCAGTCTCTCAGTCGTGTCCGACTCTGGGCCAGGCCTCCCTGTCCCTCACCAACTCCCAGAGTTTACTGAAACTCATGTCCATTGAGTTGCTGATGCCATCCAACCATCTCATCCTCTGTTGTCCCCTTCTCCTCCTGCCTGAAATCTTTCCCAGCAGAAAGTGTTGATTTTCTCTGTGTTCTGTAAGCAGGTGCCATGTCCCCCCAGAGGGGCAATAAAGCAGGCAAGGGCGTGAGACCTCCTGAGGCATCACCGATATTCATAGCATTCAGCAGTGTCTTGCAGATTGAAGTCATTTAGTTAGTACATGTTTATGGAAACAATAATTTAAAATCTATTCTATTATATACAAAGAGTAATCAAAATCTACTCTTGTTTTTTTATGATTTGCATAACTATGCATATATTTTAAAACTTCCTGGCAAATCAATGACAGGCAAGATAGGTTTTATTCTCCATTTTATTGATGAATCAATAAAATTTCAGGTGAATCAATTTACATTTCAGGTGAATGCCTGAAATGTAAGGACTGGTCATGGGTCATCCAAGGTTACCCTGACAGTTGTTGGTGAGAAAGTAAGTGTTAGAAGTCTCTTGGTTCTCAATCCCATTTAGGCCAATCAACACCCTCTACATTCTTTCTATAGAAAACTTATTTCTTCTGCTAGAATTGTGATAGGAAAGCTTCTCTCTTTTTCAAGGGATGCTACCTACTGTTCACAATGGGTTAAAAGTGTTATTTATGGGAAAGAATACTTGATTGATCCCAGTGCTTAAATCTTTTACCAGCTAAGTGACCTTGGGCAAATTACTTAATCACTCTGAACCATAGTTTCTCCATTTGTGGAATGAAGGAATTGGACTAGATGCACTTGAAATCGCTTTTAGCTCTAATACTCTAGGAGTGATATTGTGGCAGGGGTCACCCTGGGCTCCCCCCAAATTAAATGATGAAATGCTTGCATTACAGGCAGGATTATATCAGCAGGCAGGGGTCAGCTTGCAAAGGGAAGAGACAATAAAACCTTACTTCACTTTTGCCCAACTTTGTAGTAATTTTTGTTACAACTTGAGTAGGTCATGTTACAGAAGGTGTGGGAATAATTTGCAATTATTTCCAGCAATTATTTGCAATACTGAATCAACATATTCTTAGAATGGTATGATTAAAAATAAATGCTACAAGAAAAGCTGAGTTTCATTATATTGGGAAATTTGAAAACCTTCTGATTTCAGGACTTGAGAGTGAGTTGCAACAGTTCCTTGCTTGCTTCACAAACTCAGTAATGACACCCATCCTGTTTATTGCCTATGAAGTAGGTCCTTAAGCAGCTGGCATTGCCTATGATAGAATGGAATTATCCCAGTGATTCAGGAATCCTGGGAGGGATGATGGGGAGTGCTGCTGCTGCTGCTGCTGAGTCGCTTCAGTCGTGTCCGACTCTGTGCGACCCCAGAGACGGCAGCCCATCAAGCTCCACTGTTCCTGAGATTCTCCAGGCAAGAACACTGGAGTGGGTTGCCATTTCCTTCTCCAATGCATGAAAGTGAAAAGTGAAAGTGAAGTCGCTCAGTTGTGTCAGACTCTTAGTGACCCCACGGACTGCAGCCTACCAGGCTCCTCTGTCCATGGGATTTTCCAGGCAAGAGTACTAGAGTGAGAAAAATTGTTTTTGTGGATTGTTCTCAGACAGATAAGATGGGTGGTCTGTTCTTTCAACTGGACATCGTGTCAGGTCTCTCCCTTGTACACGGGGCCAGAAGTAGGACTGGGGATCCTGTCCCCTGGCACGTTCCCACCACTTTTCCGGAGCCCCTTGTCCCTAAGAACACACAATTTAATGCAAAGAGTAATAAATTCCAATCAGGTCAATGTCTCCATCCTGTCACCAACTGTCTCCTTCATCTCCATGTTGACTCCCTGGGCCTTAGTATCCTCACATCAGTAATAACAGTAGAAAAAGATGCTTTTTGAGTAAGTCCTGCCATTTACTGGCTGGGGGAACTTGGGAAAACCACTTAACTTCTAAGCTTAAGTTTCTTCCTCAGAAAGTTGAGTTATAAGACCTACCTCAAAGAGATAATAATTTATTCAACCCACATTTATTAAATGCTTACTATGAACTGGGACCTATTCTAGGCATTTGTAATACAGCAGTCGACAAGGCAGACAAAATTCTTACCCTCAAAAAGCTTATATTTCTTTTAATGGAATTTTATGAGAATTACATGAGAATCAGTTTACATGTATTAGTTGATACATACTACATATTATATACTATGATTATAATGTCTACAGTATTTAATATGTCAGTCCAGGTACTAGGCTTAGGATACTTTATATATATTATCATTATAATAATAATTATTTGATCGAATCATATGACAAGGCCCATATCAGACCAGTCTTTTTTTATTTTTAATTTTTTTTATTGCTGTATAGTTGGTTCACAATGTTGTGTTGGTTTCTGGTATACAGCAAAGCGATTCAGTATATTCCCTCTTCCCCCCTTGACAACCAAGTCTGTTCTCTCTGTGAGTCTGTTTCAGTTTCATAGATAAGTTCATTTGTAATATCAGACCATCTTGACCTACACAGATGGAAATTGCATATGATTCAGCCTAGCCCAATTTTTACTATCCTTGACTCCCCCGTGCCCTAAACTATACATTTAATCAGCCTCCAAATTAAAAAAAAAAGTATTCAAATTCCCTCAAGTCCATCCACATCTCTCTCTCTGCTGCTGCTACTGGTTGAAGCCACACTGAAATCTCTCTGGGAGCACTTCAATGGCTGCATTCCTTGCCTCCAGTTCCTCCCTGAAGTTGATTTTCTAGTGTCTCTCTAATTGAATTGCTCCTTGCTGAAAGCCCTCATAACACCTTGCTTTTGGATAAAGTCCCAACTCCTTCACATAACTAATTTTGCTTCTACCCTCCAACTAGCTCATTTTTCATTCTTGTGTCCCCATCCTCCTCTCTCAGTCTAGTTTTAGGCTCTTTGGTAATTACTGGTTAATTTGTAAGTCTCCATTTTCAGGTTCAGCTAAGCCTGAGATCCTGTGGTTTTAGGCTACAGAATAAAGAAGGAAAAACTTGAAATCAATGTGTTAATTCAATAGTCATCAAGTTCCTTGGGCTATACAATAGGCACCTTTGCTGAGCACTTTACAGGTACCACTGGCTATTGGGACCATGAAGTTGAACAAGGTGCTCTTAAGCTAGTGGGAGATACAAATATATAACCAAAAAAGTGAATTCACTGCGCTAGCTACAAAAGAGCTATACAAAACAAAGGCAAGCTCCACAGGTGGGAAGAAGGGATACATTTTGCCTTGGTAAGTGGTGGTAGAGAGAGGAAAAGGTTAGGGTGAGGCAGAGGAAGTTTATTTTTAATAGCAGGTAAATTGAATTGGTGTTTGTGCAGAGTGCAGAATGGGATCTAGTCATTAGATTTTTAAAAGAATAACGTATTCTGATATAGGAAAAGGACAGACTTCATTATTAAAGTCAGTTGAGATTGCACGTGAATAACTAAGTTGACTTAATCATTACAGGTAACTTAGAACAAAACAATTGGGTTCTTCATGGTTAATGAAAAGGAACTGACTGACGGGAGTACAGCTTATATTTACTGAATGTCTTGTTAGACCATGTTTCTCAATTTTACTTCAATCACAGTTATGGATGAGAAATTGTTTACTTAGCAACAAGGATGGAAAAACAGGCATAAACTCAAGAGATATTTAGATATTCACATATGTTTTCAACATTTATCAAGCCTTACAATGAAAAGTTATAGTCTCCATTTTCAAAGAACTTTAGGAAAACATTAAAAGGAGTGTTCTGATCAAAGATAGATGAGCCAAGCATCATAGTGACATTGAATGTCAGAACTGGAAAAGGTCTTATACAGTATCTATTCTATTGCTCCCATTTTACAAACTGAAATCCAGAAAGACAAAACAACATGCCAAAGTCTTCCTGTTAACTATGGAATCTCTGGACTCAAATACAGTATTTCAGAGTCTTAGATATTGAATAGGGAAAAAAGTTGCAAAGGAATACATTATACTTTCTACCATTTTGAGAGTTTTCAAAGCATTGTTGGAGGGTTAATCTCAGGTGCCTTAATTTAATTTTGCCTAGAGGTGTGGTCCTGCCTGATGGATTAGTCCTTGTCACAGAGGGCAACATTAGATTCTCACATGCCAAAGAAAAATCTGCTATTGGAAATCAGAGAAGAGAGAGATTGCTTTGGGCCAAAGTAGTTTAGGAATAAAGCATTGGGGTCCACTCTTCAGTGATGAATGGAGGGAAAATAGGGTAGCCATTTTTGAAGAGAAATGGTGGGGAAAGCAAGGGCAACAGAAAATAGGGGGAGTGAGTCTACAGTGTTTGGGTTAGGGAGCAACCTGGTTAGGACGCCTGGGTGTAGAGGAGGGGAAAGCACCTCTTGGAATTCTCTTTCAGTTCTGTAATTCAGGGATCTTTTCTGTCCTGATTACCATTTTACCTTCCTTTTGGGAGGGAACCAGAAAGAAAGAGATTTCCTTTAACTAATAACTATAACAAGTAATCCCCAAGAAGTGCTTCTTCGCGGAGGAAGGTGTTGAGGTAATCCAGCCTGCAATTAAACTGCCTCAGGCTGGGAGGAAGTACAGTGTCACCAGAGAAATTCCAAGGGAGTTTTAGCCCTCACCTGCTGGAGCTGACTTCCTTCATGTGACTTATAGATATATAATTGGAAGCCTCTTAGCTTGAGACAGACTCCTAGGAGATTGCAGACAGCAGCCCTTCCTGAACTCAGGTAAGAGAGCGCCCTCTCTCTACACAGTTCACATGGTTCCGGAGGTAAGTCCAGTTCTCCCAATCATCTACCCAGGTGTGTCCAGGGCCATGTCTAAAGGAGTCCTTTTCATTAGGACAAAATATCCTGGAGGATAGAGAGTTGTCATGTTTATCTTTGTACTCCAGTATCTAGTATGACATTCAAGATAGCGGGTACTTAATACATGCTGATCAAATTGTTGAACTGAATATATATTTACCACACACCTACTATGTTCAAGGCAACCAACATCATTCTCTATTTGAATGATTTGATTCAAATCTTTTTGAAAAGAATTGATCACTCACTAGGTGCTATGTCCACAAATCATGCATCATTTGTTTAAATGTCTAAACAAATTTCTGAGGTAAATTGAATTATTACTATTTTGGGGCTAAGAAAAGAAAACTCAAAGAGGTGAGTTAACTAGTCCAAGGTCACATAGATGGAGAGTCCCAGGTTTACCTGTGACATTTCCAGTGAAAGCCCGATGCCCTGGACGCCCATGTCTTGGGAAAACTGGGATAACCTACATCGATGGAGATTTGTAGAGCACACATTTGGACTGTTTCTAACCCAGAGTTCTCATTGATACTTTGGGGTTTAGTTTATCCCCTTTTCCTGTATGTGGCAGTA
Organism: Capra hircus; assembly: GCF_001704415.2. Taxonomy (NCBI): domain Eukaryota; kingdom Metazoa; phylum Chordata; class Mammalia; order Artiodactyla; family Bovidae; genus Capra; species Capra hircus. The sequence goes on from NC_030823.1 coordinate 4,012,667, forward strand.
TCCCAAGTGAACGTGAAGTAAATTATACCAAGCCTATTGCTTGGCACATAGGAGAATATCAGTAAGCAGTAATGATTATTAGTGCTGTGCCAAGCCACACTGGAGCCTAATGTAAAGGGGAAAGATGTACACCCCTATACATATGCTTTTTTTATTTTGTGTATGTTATTTTTTCAAGATATTAAGGTAGTGGAAAATTATTGAAAATTTGAAAAGTAATTGTATTACAACTCACATTATTTTTAAGCTTAAATATGTTATTTATGTCCCAAACACAATTTATTATAATTTTACTTTTCTGATTTTAAGGGAAGAAACTCATCACTGATATTTTCATCATATATTTCTGGGAAAAATTAATCACCATTGATACACAGAAACATATTTACAGATATAGATACATAGATAGATATAGATGGATGATAAATGTATATAAATGGCTCGATAGATCATATATAGATAGATATGAATGCTTCCCTGTTTAGCTCAGCTGGTAAAGAATTCGTCTGCAATGCAGGAGACCCCAGTTCAATTCCTGGGTCGGGAAGATCCCCTGGAGATGGGGTAGGCTATACCTCCTCCAGTATTCTTGAGCTTCACTGGTGGCTCCGTCAGTAAAGAATCTGCCTGTGATGCAGGAGGCCCCGGTTTGATCCCTGGGTTGGAAAGATGCCCTGGAGGAGGGCATGGCAACCCACTGCAGTATTCTTGCCTGGAGAATCCCCATGGACAGAGGAGCCTAGTGAGCTACAGTCCATCGGGTTGCAAAGAGTCAGACGTGCCTGAGACGAAGCACGGCACAGACAGGTATTAGTACTCATTTTCCCTGTTGTCCTGGATTCCAACATGGCTCGGCATGGCACTGTCAGATTCTGTCTTTATTTAAATTGTCGATCTTTGTTCACCATGGATTTTTTTTCATTAATTTTGCTACTGCATTAAAACATTCTTTATCTTGATTAAAGAGACTTTTGCCCCCTCAAGTTTTGTGCCTGAGATGAGTGTTTCACTCTACTCCTCCTAATCTCAGCCCATTATTATTTTATCTTAACACTCAGCAAGTACTATAAAATGCCCAGAGCAAGCTTCACCCCAAGAAGAAATGAGTTCCTTGCCGCCTTTTCCCTCTTTCTCTTGGGAACGCTTTCTTGATCTTGAACCTGAGTTACAAGGTTAGGAAAGCTTATACTCTTGGATTAGCCCCAGGTGTGCCTGACTACAGTCTTCCTACAGAGGGCACGGTGGAGTCCAGCCACCCTGGGAGGGCGGAGATGTGTTAGGTGGAATTAGGCTGATTGCCCATCAGAACTTGTCTTTCCCTGGTGGGATTATTATGAAATCATTGACTTTCTACCTGGCTTCTAGGCTGAAATAAATCTACCATCCCCAAACAATCAACTTGATCTCAGACAAATGTCCAGTAGAGCTAAATTTCTCTGCCCTGAGGATGGCCATAACAATCCAGACAATTTCCCTCAAATGCTTTTGGTGGCTCAGCAACAGCTTCTATGTGGTTGTTTTCCCCCAGTTCCTCTGTAGATCTAAGGGGAGGAGAAGGGTGAGTTACACTGGCGTTCTGGAAATGACTATATACGTCAATTCGCCAAAACAAGTTTTGACATTATCCCTGAGATGTCATCCTATGTCTACTCACTGCAAGTGCCTGCTGCCCCAGGCTTTACCTGCTGGGCAATGATGATGGGGCTGGGAGGGGAACAAAATAAAGGAACCAGGACCTGTAGCACCAACCCATAAGCAGGCTCTGAGCAGGCACCTGAAGGCGTCTCTTCTGGGAGGCTCACAGTCTTAGTAAGTTGAATGAATGGGCCAGACCATCTGAAGTCAGATGAAGCTATTCAGTTTCTCAAGGGGCATGGGGGATGGGAGAGAGAAGTCCTCAGTGGTGGCATTGGCTTATTAAGGGATGGGATGGGGAAATCGGTAAGTCACGCTTTTCCCTTTGAATTCTTAGCTCCTGTGGTCTCCAGATTCTGGCACAAGATGAGAGGTTCTGGTCTTCCCCTCTGTCTTCTTTCTGTGTTTTATCTCTTCTGGACACCTTCTGCTGGGCTGAAAACACTGCATTTGGGAAGCTGTGTGATCACCACTAATCTTCAGGGAATTCGAAGTGGATTTTCAGAGATTCGGGACAGTGTGGTATGTGAGGGAGGCACCCTACCCTTCATCTTGTGACTGCCTCCCCACTTTTCTACTTGTTTTCATCTGTCCTCCAGCAGGGTGGTTACAAAAAGAAGCAGGTTGGGGGCTCCTTACCAGGAGGATATGTTCCCAGGAAATATCTATAGTTCATAATGTAAAAGTGTTTTTGGAGAGGGACTCTGCCCACTGGGCCATGGCATGGAGTGGATGGGAGATCTTGATGTCTAGGATCCTGGCGGGAGTCACTGACTTGTACTTTCTTACCTTGCCCTTTTCTGTTTAGCAAGCCAAAGATGAAATCATTGACATCAGAATCTTGAGGAAGACTCAGTTTTTGCAAGGCACAAAGGTATGTGTTTGGTCCATATGAATTCTGGGAGGAAATATGAGTTGGGGACATCTTCATTGACCTTGTCCCTGGACACCCTGCCCTTACCAACACACCAGTCTTCTTTGTAGCCTGCAGATCAGTGCTGCCTCCTTCATCATATACTGAGACTTTACCTGGACAGGGTATTCAAAAACTATCAACCCCCTGACCACCATATCTTTCGGAAGGTCAGCCGTCTTGCCAACTCTCTTCTCACCATCAAGAAGGACCTCCGGCTCTGTGTGAGTATGGGTCTTGGGTAAAAGGATCCACCTCAGCACATAACTTAGCAATCAGGCTCATCTTAGACCCATTTAATGGATGGAAAAACTGAGTTCGAGAGTTCTAAAATAATCTGTGTTGAGCTATGTGACTAGGTAATAAGAACTCAGTTATATTGACTTTTGGATACATGTTCTATGCAAAATGTCTAAAGAACTATAAAGTGCTGGCTCTTTGATGTCACTGATAATCATCATTATATATGAATGAAATTATGGTTCTTCTGTGGGTTATCCTATGATGATCCTATGATCATCCTATGAACATCCTATGATGTTTCATCCTGAGTCCAGGCAGCTAATTAGCAGACCACCAGATTCAATCTCAAGATAGGACCTCAGAATCCAATTTGCTCTTCCCATGATGCTCTCTGGGAGGGAACTAGATTAGAACAGGGGTGCAGGCCGGAAGGGATATGGCGCTCACAAACTCCTTCAATGCTGCCTGTTTCTGAACAGAAGCAATGAGCTCTATATTTGAGCCTAAAACGCTGGCTTCCTTTTCTAGCTGATGTGCACTTTAGTTATCCCAAATAAAGAGATATGAAAAGATTTCTATAGGTGGAAAGAGCAGAACTCCTATCTACCTCATGTCAATGGCAGAAAATTGCAATCTTTAATAACATCTCTCATTCTTTGGTATTCTTTTCAGCATGCCCATATGTCATGCCCTTGTGGGGAAGAAGCAAAGGAGAAATACAGCCAGATTCTGAGTCATTTTGAAGAGGTATATGCAATTTTGGCCTTGGTTGGGATGAGTGTGTTTTTAGAACTGAGATCATAGATGGGTGGGATGGATATTCATACTCAAAGAAATCCTATAGCCCTCAGGTTAGTGGCCCTCTGAGCGCATGTAGACTATCCATCTGCAGGCTTTAGAAGGGTGCTGTCTCTGGAAGACACTCTAGGAATCAAGAAGGGATAGCTGTGATTCCATCAAGTCACCCGAGACATCTGGACCTTTCAGTTGCACAGATAAGAGGCATTAGTTTTCCACATTCACACACATACGTGTGCATGCTAAGTCGCTTCAGTCGTGTCCGACTCTTTGCAACCCCGTGGACTGCAGCCCGCCAGGCTCCTCTGTCCACGGGATTCTCCAGGCAAGGATACCTGAGTGGGTTGCCAAGCCCTCCTCCAGGGGGTCTTTCTGACCCAGGGATGGAACCCTCATCTCCTGTGTCTCCTGCATTGCAGGCAGAATCTTTACTGCTGGGCCACCGGGGAAGCCTTCACACACATATACATGCCTTCAAAAACAGGCATTCGCCATTTCACACATGCCGTTGCCATGCTCTTTCTCACCTCAAAGCCTTCGCACCTCTGTCAGGAAGACTGGAGTTCGCTTGCCTCACGCTCTGCTCATCCTTTAAGACGCAGCCTAGGCATCACTTCCGGGAAGGCACTGGCTACTTCTCTGAGACTTCAGTGTCTCTCTGTTGTCCTGAGGGGACCCCGGCAGTTATTCACCACACGGCATTTTAATTGCCTGCTTCTGCTTGTCTCCTTTACATGACTGTAAATTCCCTGTGGGTAGTGATGGTGTCATTTATCCCTGAATCCCTAGCCAGTCCAGTGCTTAGCACAGTAAATATTTGTTCAGTGGGAGGATGCACAGTAGGCAATCCCTAAACACACAAACACACGCACACACAGAAACACATATCTTTCTTTTAAAAGCAGCTTTACTCTTTGTATTTCAAGAAGCTTGGGTTGTAGTCCCAATTCTGCTACTCTTCTGGGCCTTAGTTTTCCTATGTAAGACTAGTGTGACTGCTGCTGCTGCTGCTAAGTCGCTTCAGTCATGTCCGACTTTTAGCGACCCCCATAGACGGCAGCCCACCAGGCTCTGCCGTCCATGGCATTTTCCAGGCAAGGGTACTGGAATGGGTTGCCATTGCCTTCTCTGCTAGTGTGACTAGACTCCCTGATTTTCCCTCTTGTGAGATCTTGAGGTTCCATAATGTCTTTCAAGCTCTTCATTTTGAAAATATGCTCCATTTATAATCCCTGACAGACCTACCAGTGAAAGGAGAGGATTAAACTTGGAGCCCACGTTGTCTCTTTATGAGTTGCTCACCTCTTTACTTTGTGTCTTCCAGCTTCCACCTCAGGCAGCGGCGGTGAAGGCTTTGGGGGAGCTAGACATTCTCTTGCGATGGATGGAAGAGGTGGACTAGGATGAAAGTGATGCTGCTGAGAGTATTCTGGGCTCAGCCCTCAGGACCCATGGAAGCATGACCCTGAACCGCTGTCTGTTTGTTGTGTAATTTAGTGCTGGTCACCATGTCCATTATTTATTTATTATTTGTTTCCTTATTGTGGCTATTAGTGTTTCTACTCTTAATTAAAGAAACACAATGCCAGAGAATGTTCAAACTACTGCACAATTGCTTTCTTCTCACGTTAGCAAAGTAATGCGCAAAATTCTCCAAGCCAGTCTTCAACAGTACATGAATCAAGAACTTCCAGATGTTCAAGCTGGATTTAGTAAAGGCAGAGGAACCATATATCAAATTGTCAACATCCTCTGGATCATCGAAAAAGCAAGAGAGTTTCAGAGAAACATCTACTTCTGCTTTATTGACTACGCTAAAGCCTTTGACCCTGTGGATCACAACAAACTGTGGAAAATTCTTAAAGAGATGGGAATACCAGACCACCTTACCTGCCTCTTGAGAAATCTGTATGCAGGCCAAGAAGCAACAGTTAGAACTGGACATGGAACAACAGACTGGTTCCAAATACGAAAGAAGTATGTCAAGGTTGTATATTGTCATCCTGTTTATTTAACTTATTTGCAGAGTTTATCATGTGAAATGCCAGGCTGGCTGAACCACAGCTGGAATCAAGATTGCTGGGAGAAATATCAATAACCTCAGATATGCAGATGACACCACTCTTATGGCAAAAAGTGAAGAAGAACTAAAGAGCCTCTTGATGAAAGTGAAAGAAGTGAGTGAAAACATTGGCTTAAAATTCAACATTCAGAAAACTAAGATCACGGCATCCAGTGCCATCACTTCATGGCAAATAGATGGGAAACAATGGAAACAGCAAGAGACTTTAGTTCTGGGGCTCCAAAATCACTGCAATGGCACCCTGCTCCAGTACCCTTGCCTGGAAAATCCCAAGGACGGAGAAGCCTGGTGGGCTGCTGTCCATGGGGTCGCTAAGAGTGGGACACGACTGAGCGACTTCACTCTCACTTTTCACTTTCATGCATTGGAGAAGGAAATGGCAACCCACTCCAGTGTTCTTGCCTGGAGAATCCCAGGGATGGCAGAGCCTGGTGGGCTGCCGTCTATGAGGTTGCACAGAGTCAGACATGACTGAAGCGACTTAGCAAAATCACTGCAGATGGTGACTGCAGCCTTGAAATTAAAAGACACTTACTTCTTGGAAGAAAAGCTATGACCAACCTAGACAGCATATTAAAAAGCAGAGACATTACTTTGCCAACAAAGGTCTACATAGTCAAAGCTATGGCTTTTCCAGTAGTCATGTATGGATGTGAGAGTTGGACTATTAAGAAAGCTGAGCATTGAAGAATTGATGCTTTTGAACTGTGGTGTTGGAGAAGACTTTTGAAAGTCCTTTGGACTGCAAGGAGATGCAACCAGTCTATTCCAAAGGAATAGATAAGGAATATATAGGAATAGATCAGTTCTGAATACTCATTGGAAGGACTGATCCTGAAGCTGAAACTCCAGTACTTTGGCCACCTGATGGGACGAACTGACTCATTGGAAAAGACCCTGATGCTGGGAAAGACTGAAGGCAGGAAGGAGAAGGGAACGGCAGAGAATGAGATGGCTGGATGGCATCACTGGCTTGATGGACATGAGTTTGAGCAAGCTCAGGGAGTCGATGATAGACAGGGAAGCCTGGCGTGCTGCAGTCCATGGGCTCGCAGAGAGTCGGACGGGACTGTTTAGTCAGAGTGACTAAACAGAACTGAACTCTTAATCTGGATCATGGTTTTATAAGATTTTAGTAAGATCTTTTCTACTGTTGGTTGTATTTATTAATGTATTTATTTATTTATTTCTATTTAACTTATTTATTTTTATATTTGAAAATGAGACTTTTTAAAAACAATTCAGAGATTATATTTATAAGCTGACTAGAGCAGGTTTTTCATAGAGTGAACAAACTCTCTAAATTCTAGAGGAGTGGCTAGAATTTTATTAAATTAAGGACATGTTTACTGACCACCAGTGTTCTGTGAGATATTTAAAACTGAACTAATGGCTACTAAGTGTGGGTTGTGGAAGAAGGAATTTTGATGTAAAATTACAGGCTTGTGTTAAAATTACTGACCACTGCATTCAACTCCTAGACCCCAGACTTGTGTCTTCCAGCTATGGAAACCTATGTGGCCAGGATATTTTTTACAAATAAAGTTTTCTTTGTATAATATCTGCTTGGAGTTTGAGAATGCTTCAGGAGTGGAAACAATGGTTTCCACTGGGATTGAGCTTGAGTGGGATGGGTTTCTAAAGGGATGAGCTTGAGTCTCCTATGACCTAGGGACCTCTTACTCCTTTGGGGCAGGAAGTTGCCTGTGGGAACCTAGGCCTTCTCTCCGCTGCCAAATGCACCCCCATTCTGTCTCCTAATTCACCCACAGCTCTGATTCCTCCACATAAAGGGGCTGTGTGGGGATAAGGGGCATCAGCCCTCCCTGCTTCTTCCTCCTTGGCACTGAGCCGTCTTCTCTGTGCCCCTGCTTTCCCCCTCATTTCAGGCTCTCATACTTTTGTGTCAGAGGTCTTAATTGCAACACAAATTACAATAGGCAGGAGGTTCTATTATAAGGGTTAAGAACACATAGGTGCAAAGTGTCCTGTCTAGGGAGCTGCGTGTGCCCTCTTTGAAGGCCCTTCCATTTTGGATTCTGGCCAGCCCCACAGTCTAGGTTGTTCTTGGATCAAGTCTTTGTGTTTGGAACCAACTACTAAGTTGGTGTTCTCGGTCCAGCCCCTTTCATGCTGAGCTTCCCTGGGCTCGAAGGAGCCAAAACTTTGGCCTGGGCTGCTTGCCTCCTCCCTCTCCAGCTCATTCTGAGCTGCATCTCAGCTTAGCAGTTTACCTTGCCCAGCTTCAGAAATAGCAGACTAATGCTTCTGTAGTGAGCTTTCTTTGCTGTCTCTGCTCCCAGCCCTTATCCCAGGCCCTGATGAAACTTAAAGAACTTTATTTTTTCTCATTATTAAGTGACAACTACCCAGTGGAGAAAATTAGGAAAATACAAAGAAGTATAGAAAAGAAAATTAAAATCACTCATAATCTTATCACCCACAGATAATAAGTCTGAAATATTTAGGTATGTTTTTTCTACATCTTTTTTTATTGGATTCAAATCATGATTCACCTCTCAGTACCTGAGTGGTTTGGGATGTAAAACTTAACCTTCTTGGAATTTAATTTCTTCTTCTGGAAAACAAGTTGATAACATCAATGTTTCAGGGTGATGGAAGAAATGGTTCTTTATATTCTTTTAAAACAGGGCATTTTCTGCTTTTATTTTCCTCATTATGATCACCCTTCTATCAGAATTTCTTGTTGCCCCTCCCCTGGTTTCCCTGACCAGTCTGACAAACAACTCAGCTTTGGCTCTCAAGGAATAGTTGAGAAGGAGACTTCACTGAACTCAGTGTAAAATGAGAACCAATATCTCCAAGAGAGGGCTTCCCTGGTAGCTCAGATGGTAGAGTCTGCCTGCAGTGTTGGAGACCCAGGTTCAATTCCTGGGTCAGGAAGATCCCTTGGAGAAGGAAATTGCAAACCACTCCAGTATTCCTGCCTGGAGAATCCCATGGATGGAGGAGCCTGGTGGGCTCCAAACAGTTGGACATAACTGAGTGACTAACACTACGACCTCCAAGAGATACCTGATGGCAAAGAGGAGGCTAGTTTTATCTGCCAAGTTTGAGTCTTTCAGACGGGCATGTCTCAGGTTGACCTACAGAGCTGAGGATGAAGTTCCTCCATTTGTTTCCTGAGAAGCATTTCTGATTCTTCTGAAAGTCTCGGCCATGGGAAGCCTTGGTCTTTTGGAATTCCATGTTACCATGTGACCACTCCTTACCTGTCTATTCCTCTCCGCTGCAGGACCCATTTCCTCCTCTAAGTGATTTTTCTGGTCTCCGCTTGACCTATCACAGTGCCAACAATGGGGAATACAGCAGTGGAGAGTCAAGTCAGTTTGGGGACATGAAGGTGGGCTTTTAAGGGACAGACTCTAAAGAATAGTTTGCAATTGTCGCTTTCAATTCATTAAATTAAAATTAAACAATTAAAATCATTGCTGTCATGTATTAAGTACTTATGTGCCAGTCACTGTACTGGAACCTTCACATACATTATCTTATTTCATCCTTAAAACACTGTCTTATTTAATCCTTAAACCTGTGAGATAGGTTATTAATACCAGTTTGCAAGTGAAAACGTGTTCAAAGGTGATAAGTAATTTGTGTAAGGGCAGAACAAAGAGTTGAACACAGACACCCTGATACCACAGCCCTATATGGCTTCCCACTCTATACACCACTTCTTTCCCAACAGTGGCATCTTGTGTTCAGAAGCTCAGTAGTGAAGAATGATAAGTTTGGGCTTCATAGAGATATGAGTGAGAATACTGACTCAGAAATTCACTATCTTGGACAAGTGACATAGCTACCCTTAGTATTATCCTTAGTTTCTTTATCTGAAAAGTAGGATTATACCACTTATTAGGCTGGGTTGATGTGAAGAATAAACAAGACTGTCATATCTAACTTGTACAAGCACATCTTAAGTACCAGGTACTGTTCTAAGTGTGTTACAGGCGTCCATCCATTTAATTCACACAAGAGCATGATGAGATAGGAGCTGCTGTTATTCCCATTTTATGGATGAGGAAACTAAAGACCGGAAAGGTAAAATCTCTTGTTCAAGTTCACAGCAAATATTTCTGAAGGCAAACTATGAAGAGAGTCAGCAGTCTAGAGAACCAGGCATTTAACCACTTCGCTTTGCTAGCTGGTTGGAATGCCCAGTACATAGAGAGCTCTTGGTCAGTAGAGGTTCTGGCTGTAGCAGTGGTTCTGCCTGGAGAGGAAAGTGACAAGCCTTCCTTCCAAGCTATTAACTTCCTGGTGCCTCTTACCTCTATAACATCTTTATTGAACTTCATTTTTTCTAGGCATCTGAACCTTGTCTCCTCAATAAGCAGAATAAGTTCCTTTGGAAATCATAGGATTGACCTGTCAGCTCTGATTACTTTAAGCTCTTAGACCTTGGATTAAGAGTCTTAGAACCACTCTACTTCTCTGGGCCTCAGTTTCTTCTGAGAGAGTGCATATAAAGATGGGCAATGGCTAGACTATGTATAAAAGCAGACCTCTGATCCACAGTCTGCAGCACCCAGCCCAGGAAACCAACCCATTATCTGCAGTAAGCAGCCTACAGAGCTGGTCTGCTATCTGTAAGTTAGATTGATATGAACTCAGACCACAATCTCTAGCAACCAGCCCATGAAGGCAAACTATAACTCTTGTAGCCATTGGATCCAAACAGGACTTGATTAAAAACTGGCAACTTCCTCAATTTTTGTCCCTGTTTCTAACCTAGCATGAACCAGAAAAAGCCAAATAATGTGTCCTTAACCAATCACATAGGATGTTCTGCTTCTAGTTAGCCTACTGATGGCCCCTCATGCCAACAACCTTTAGTCAAGGCATACCTGACAAGTTCCTTGTTTTCTCCTGTAACGATTTCCCACTTCTGCAGGCTTTTGTTGTTCAGTTGCTCAGTTGTGTCCAACTCTTAGAGTCTCTGCTGAAACATGTCATGGTGGCTGACTCTCTTTCTAGAATAAGCTCTGAATAAATAGCTTTGCTTGTTCTCTTTTGGTTGGTCTTCATTTACTCCACACTGCAAAATTAAATGAAAGAGTTGGGACAGATGATTCTGAATTCTAGAAACTGGATGTGCTAAATCTGTCTCAGAAGATCAGATCTAGCTGCTGCTGCCTTCATGACTGGAAGGGGTTTGTATGGTTCCTGTGTCACCAGCTTTGGATTCAGAATTTGAGGTGAACCTATCAATTGGAAATATCCAGGTGATGTCAGTGAAACTGGACAAGGCTTCCCTCTGATGGAGGGGTTGGCTCAGAAGGCAGAGCGTCTTCTAAAGCTAGGAATGAGATCCAGCTGCAGGGTAACTCAAAGAATAAAAAAGTCTGCTGAACGTTTCATTTCTACCATGCCCTGGGATTTCCCCAACTTCTTATTTTCAAGGACTCAGGTCTTCTCCAACATGGTCCAGTGTAACTTTGTCTGACTGTTTCTCTTCCATACAGATGGAGAATGAATGGACCATTCCCCTGCAGGTCTGTTAAGTTCCTGCAGGACAGGACTATGTTAAAAAAGCCTACCTTATCTCAGCAGAGTACAAAATTACATTATTGATGAGGACTAAATTCAAAAGCAGGCGAATGGAATGTGTCTTTAAAAGTTAAAAAAAAAAAAAAGAGAAACTGCTTTTTCTATGTTTGTGGCCCTCAGTCAATTTTTTCATGAATTAACAGCCTTGGCTTTTGCTAGAAAATAGATAACCCACACTGCAGATTGGGCCTTGCCAACAGGAGGCAGCAGAACAACAATTGGTAGAAGAATGAACTAATAGAGCCACTCCTGATTCACTGGAAGATTGGGAGAGCAGGTGACACTCTGTCTGGTTCAGCCCAGCTGTCAGGAGCACAATGAGTCAGTTGCTTAACAGGAAGAAGGCAGGACTCAGAGGCCTGGAGGCAGAAAGCTGTGGATTACAACGAGAGTGCTAATACCTTTCAGAGTACATTCTTTGAACATTAGAGGTGGGAGAGGACTTACAGATCACTTTATAGGGTAGCCGGGGTTCAGAGAGGAAAGTAACTTGCCTAAGGTTACACAGAGAGTTATGGCAGAGTTGACATTAAAGCTCAGGTCCCTGTACTTCCAGGACCACTACATCTCAATTCAGTTAAAGAAGAAATAAAAATAACCCAGATTGGAAATGAAGTCAGCCTTTATGCATAGATGACAGGCCCATCTAGGGAGAAATATCCAACGGACTTACAACAAGCTAGTAGAATAAGAAAGTTTTGTTTGATAGCAGGAAACAAGGTAAGATCAGTTGTATTTCCATATACCAGCAACAATCAATTGGAACTTGAATTAAAAAAAATACTATTTACAATAGCATCAAAAAGTAGGAAATCCTTGAGGATAAATCAAGAACAAAAGATGTAGAAGGGGACCAAACTTTCCCTGCCTTCAGAGAGCTGTAGTACAGATAGGGGCTGAGAGGAGAGTGGCTGCCAACAGAGGGCGCAGGGCGGACGCACGGCCCACGCAGCTGTGGTGAAGATCCGCTTCCAACCCGTGGTGGCCCTCATCAAGGCCGGCAAGACTGACAAGGCTTCGGCCTTGGTCTCCGCCCTGGTGTCCGCCCCGGGCGCTGAGATCCTGCTGACCCTGGCTGAGGAGAAGCCCTTGGGAGGAGGGGCCCCTCACCATCCCTACAAGACGCGGGGGCTCTGTCCATGGGCATGGACCTGCCGCTCATGGGCCTGGTGTTCCCTTCCGTCCACATCTACAGATCCTTCTTTCTCATTCAGCTGGCCCGAGGCAATTTCTTCCCCTGTGGGGTCTTCTAGGAGGCCTCCCTGTCCTCCCAGGTCCGCACTCGCATGGAGCTGGAGGAGGACGGAAGATCTAACTGGAGGAGAGGAACCGTGGGGGCATCAACGTGCTTGTGCCCTGGTTTGGGGACATCCTCCGCGATTCCAGCAAGGGCTCACTGTCTATCATGACTTTCTCCCTAGACAGGAGCCACTTCATTGTTCAACACCAGCAACCTGCTGCCCCCTCGCAACTTCTGGGAGTTTCTGGTGAGGACGTGCAGAGGGGCACCTACCTCCCACAGACACACATCACCCCGGAGGAGATGGTGGTCACGGAGCACGTCAGCGACAAGAGGCCTCGGCCTCCTTCGCCTCCCACCTGTTTGCAGCGGGAAAGACACCTACCGGCAGTGGTGCCGGGTCACCCGGAAGCGGAAGTACAAACGGGGGCCAACAACAGCAACGGCCACCCGCCATTTTGAGAGCTCCTGGGTGCGGAGACGCCAGGGTGAGGGTGGTGTGAAACACGCCCTGGCCTCCAGGCTCGCCCCTACCCTCTCTCATTTTCTCTGGAGGCCGCTCCCTGGCTCTCCTTCCCCTCACTTAGCTCGTGCTTTGGACACCTTTCCCTAGATGGGACGTGTGTCCCTGTTTCTCTCCAGCCCTGCTTACCTCCCCGTGCCGCAGCTGTGATGTCTCAAGGCCACCATGTCCGCCGACCTCTCAGGCCTGGGGGGGGTGGGGGGGGGGGTGGGGGGGGCGCCCCAAGATGGTTCTGTGACCCTCATGAGGTCAGGTGACCGGGGTCCTGACTGGCAGCCAAAGGAGAAGGATTGGCCAGAAGGACCAGGCCTGGCCGGGTGTTGGGGTAGGGATGGGCTGTGGGTTCAGGGATGTCTGCACAGCTGGGAGAGTCCTGAAAGGCTCCTTGCCAAACACTTCCTCGTCAGTGCTGACTCCCAGGCCTGAGCTGAGGATGGAGGGAGGGAATGTGACCAGAAATGGCGCCCCCCACCCTCTCATCCAGAGCCCAGGGACGGTGGTTGTCCTGGGGATCTCTCCAGGACTCATGACAGTGCCTTCAGCCACCAGAGGGAGCCTGAGTTTGAGGGGTGGGATGAGTCTGTCAAGCACAATAAATTTCCCAGTGGAACCAAAGAAGGAAGGAGTCTGGGCAGGAAGGGCAGGAGCTCAAGGAAGATCCCCGAAGCCACAGTCACAGAGGAACAGCTTGGGGTGGAGCAGTTCTCTTTTCATCCTGTCTACTGGCAGCTGGGCGAGATGAGCAGTGAGGAGGGAGCGGGGTGTAGGTCCTGCTGAGGGGCTAGGGCTCCCTGCTTTCCAGCTCAGGGCTGTTTTGGAAGATACCTGGGGGAAGGAGAGGAAGAGCCATCTGGCACTTGTGCACCCAGCCTCCTCTTTGTTCTAAAATTCCGTCCCCCTCTGCTTTGAGCAATGCAGCATTATTTTCCTTTTCCCTCTCACTTTTGCATATTTTTACTGGTCATTTCACATATTAACCATTCTCAGTCCTGAGCCCTGAAGAGGAGGGCTCCCATTTCTCCTGTCAAGACTTCAGTGCTCTCTGGAGATGAAACTGTTAAATGTTTTGTATATTTTCTCAACCAGGTCTCTTTTCATAAGTGTTTGTAGGACAATAAAAACCTTTGACTTCTGGGAAAAAAAAAGAAGATGTAAAAGAGCTCTATGCTGAAAACTGTAAATCATTGCTGGCGAAATGAAAGATTATCTAAATAATGGAGGAATTTCCCTGATGGTCCACACACCCAGTGCAGGATACCTGGGATGGATCACTGGATCCCACATGCTGCAAGGAAGATCGAAGATTCCCTGTGCCACAACTAAGAGACCTGGCACAAGCAAATAAAGAAATATTTAAATATTTAAAAATAAATAATGGAGAGATATACCATATTCTTAGGTCTTGATAATTATTAAGATGCTAATTCTCCCCAAATTGATCTATATATTCAGTGCAATCAGTATAAAAATTTCAGTGGCCTTTTTTTAAAGGTAGAAACTGACAAGTTCACTTTAAAATCATATTAAAATGCAATAAACAAAACAAATGAAAACAAAATTGGAGGATTAATATTATTAGATTTGAAGACATATAAAGCTATGGCAATCAAGAGAGTGTGGTTCTGGTATAAAAATAGATGAATAGAGTGTAGAATGGAAAGTCCAGAAAGAGACCTACACATCTGATTTTCAACAATAGTGCAGAGGCAATTTAGTGGAGATAGAATGATCTTTCAAGAAATGATGTTAAAATAATTGGATATTGTATAGAAAAAAATCAACTTGGACCTATACTTTACATATACAAGTTAACTCAAAATGGATCATCAATCTAAATGTACAATCTACAATTATAAAACTTCTCAGAGAAAACCTGAGGGAAAAACCTTCATAACTTTGAGTTAGCCAAAGATTTCCTAGATACAAAACCAAAAGCAGAATCTATAAAATGCCAAATTGGCAGGTTAGACTTCATTAAACACGTCTGCCCTTTAGTATATTCAAAAGCAGAGACATTACTTTGCCGACTAAGGTCCGTCTAGTCAAGGCTATGGTTTTTTCTGTGGTCATGTATGGATGTGAGATTTGGACTGTGAAGAAGGCTGAGTGCTGAATAATTGATGCTTTTGAACTGTGGTATTGGAGAAGACTCTTGAGAGTCCCTTGGACTGCAAGGAGATCCAACCAGTCCATTCTGAAGGAGATCAGCCCTGGGATTTCTTTGGAAGGAATGATGCTGAAGCTGAAGCTCCAGTACTTTGGCCACCTCATGTGAAGAGTTGACTCATCGGAAAAGACTCTGATGCTGGGAGAGATTGGGGGCAGGAGGAGAAGGGGACGACCCAAGATGAGATGGCTGGATGGCATCATGGACTCAATGGACGTGAGTCTGAGTGAACTCCAGGAGATGGTGATGGACAGGGAGGCCTGGCGTGCTTTGATTCATGGGGTCGTGAAGAGTCGGACACGACTGAGCGACTGAAGTGAACTGAACTGAAGAAAATGAAAAGACAGCCCATAGTCTGGGAGTGAATATTTGCAAATCCCTGTATATAATAATGTGTGACCAAAAAATATAGAGAATACTCAAAACTCAATTATAAGGAAGCAACCCAATTAAAAACTGAGCACAAAATTTGAACAGACATGAAAGAAGATAAATATATGTAAAAAAGAAGCACATGAAAAGATGCTTAACATTGTCTTTCATTAAGTAAATACAAATTAAAACCACAGTGAGATACCACATCATACTTATTAGAACGGCTAAAAGAAAAATTGACCATATCAGGTGCTAGGGGAAGGTGTGGAGAAACTCAAAACTCATATGGTCTGTTGGGAATGTAAAATGATACAACCACTTTGAAAATAGTTTGGCAATTTCTCAAAAAACTGAAGAAACAGCTGCCATATGACCCAGTTATTCCACTCCTAGGTATTTACCCAAGAGAAAAGAAAACATATGTTCATGAAAAGACTTGCACATAAACATTTTATGAAAGGTTTATTTTTATTTTTATTAGCCCCAAATTTGAAACAACTAAATGTCTACCAGCAAGTGAATGGTTAAACTATGATGAATATGTTCATCATCTTGGTGATGATTTCCAGTTGTATACATATGCCAGAACTTATCAAGCTGTACATTTTAAATATGTGCAGTTTATTGCATGCCAATTGTGTATCAGTAAAATTCTTCAAAAACAGTTCAATTTGAGGTAATTTCTCTTTCTAGGCCTTCTGGAGATTGCTGTTGCTGTTTAGTCACTAAGTCACTAAGTCCCCCATGGACTGTATGTAGCCCACCAGGCTCCTCTGTCCATGGACTTTCCCAGGCAAGAATACTGGGGTGGGTTGCCATTTCCTTCTTCAGATCGTCCCAGATCAGGGATTGAACGTTGGCAGGAGGATTCATTACCACTGAAGTACCAGGGAAGCTTTTGTGCAGGTTAGAGGCATTTAAAGAGAGTGAGATTGTGAGGACAAGTCATTGCCAGCAATATAAGACTTAATGACAAGGAAAGATCTCCATGTAGAAAGATGAGGGAAGGCTTTCTGAAGGAGGGATCCTTGAGTTAGACTGTGAAGGATTAGTGGGGATGTCAACAAGTAGCCCAAAAAGACAAAGGACCTTGAAGTCCTGCTACCCCAGGGAAGTGGTTCCGCCTGTGCTAATATCAATGTTCTGTCACACGTATAGCATATAGCAGTTCAAAACACTCTTATTTAATGTATGTTATTTACTTATTTATGTCCCACTTTCTATCAAAGTGATCGAGAGTGACTTATGAGAATACATGTAATGCAACAAGATTTAAGGAAGCTAGACGAAACAGAACACAGATAATAACATGATGCTGAGCTAAGATTATTCTGCAAAGGACATGTCATGAGGTTCTGAGTCATAACTCGCTAGAAGGATCAAAATTCAGCTCTGAGCTTTACCGAGGCTGGAACAAAGCGGGAAACATGATTACTACAAAATTCACTAAGCACTTTGCCTGGGTTATCTTTTTCGATCTTCACAGACATGCCTAGTAGGTGTGTCTCTCCTGCCAGTGGCAGAAGACGGTGGTTTTTCTGAAGCTGTTGAGGAGCTGGTGAATATGTGGAAGAATCTTCCTCTTTGTCTGTTCTGCCTGAAGGAGAAAATTGCTACTGGCTTTTAGACGTGTGGCTTCCCTTGTAGCTCAGTTGGTAAAGAATCTGCCTGCAATGCAGGAGACCTGGGTTTGATCCCTGGGTTGGGAAGATCCCCTGGAGAAGGAAATGACAACTCACTCCAGTATCCTTGCCTGGAAAATCTCATGAACAGAGGAGCCTGATGGGCTGCAGTCCATGGGGTTGCAAAGAGTTGGGCATGACTGAATGACTAACACAATGAGAAGAATTCAAGAAAAGTTGCAAAAATCAGGAAACTTAAAAAAAAACCACCACCACCTCCTCTCCCCCAAACTGAAGGTTTTGAAGAGATAACAAGACAGGCAAAATTCCAGGGCCGAGATTTGGGAGAGGGAAATCCAATGAAATGAGCTCAGCACTGGGGACTGCTTTTCCCTGATGGTGGTAGTGGTTCAGTCACTCAGGCATGTCCGACTCTTGTGACCCCATGGACTGTAGCCCACCAGGCTCCTCTGTCCATGGGATTCTCTGGGCAACAATACTGGAGTGGGTTGCCATTTCCTTCTCCAAGGGATCTTCCTAACCCAGGAATAGAACCTGGGTCTCCTGCACTGCAGGTAGCTTCTTTATTGACTGAGCTATGAGGGAAGCCCTTTCCTTGGTGAAGGTCATCTAACTTTAGAAAAGTTGATGAGGTACAGATGAACCCATTTGCAAAGTGGAAATAGAGATAGAGACATAGAGAACAAACGTATGGACCCCAAGTGGGGAAATGGGTGGGATAAACCGGGAGACTGGGATCGACATATATACACTGCTGTGTATAAAACAGGTAACTAAAGAGAACCTACTGTATAGCACAGAGCTCTGCTCAATGCTCTGTGGTGACAAAGAGGGAATCTATGTATATGTATGGCTGATTCACTTTGCTGTACAGCAGAAACTAACACAACATTGTAAAGCCACTAAACTCCAATTATAAAAAAAGTTGATGGAAGATTGGGAGACAGATGTGCTCAACTTGCCACAAATTCACAGGATGGGGGGAACTCCAGGACATGCTCCTAGTCTGCTGATGAAGGAGGCCCCCTAGAACCTCCTGGCCAAACTTCCAGCTGAGACCCCCCAAGTGCTACCCTCTAGGGGTCATGGTAACCCATGGTAATCCCTTAACAGGGGCAGAAAATCAACTTTGAATCACCTCATTCTATGATTGGATTAAATTAATGTGGGATTGCCAATCCCCTTCCAGAAGCAAATATAAATACTTCTCAGAGGATGCTAATATCCTAAACTTCAAATTATCTTCATAACATTTCAAATATAATGTCTGGAAACACTCAGAATAGGTAAAACCGCAGGGACATAAAACACAGCTGTTTCTAGGGACTAAGGGGGAGTGGAGTAGGGTTGTGATGCCAATGGATATGAGGTTTCTTTTTGGGGTAATGAAAAAGTTTAGAAATTAGATAATGGTGCCAGCTGCGCAATTCTGTGAATATACCAAAACCCACTGAATTGTACAGTTTAAAAAGGTGAATTGCATTTCCATAAAGCAATTAGTTTGAAAATGAAGATGAAATAAAAACATTTCAAATCAACAAATTTTGGCCAAAAGTAGAAATAGCTATAATATAATGATTTTAGTACAAAGGGATAGGGCTGGTTAGGAAATGATTTGGTTCTCGTTACTTTCATTACACCATCAATCAAAAAAGAGCCCACTCAATGAATTCTGGTCCTGAAGCTTTCTTATCATATTCTCATATGACTTCTCTTGGGGCTGGACTATTTTTTTTTTAAGGTTTCTAATTTTTTTCCTTTTTATTGAAGTATAATTGAGATACACTATCATAATAGATTCAGGTGTATGACACAGTGATTCGGATCTCATACACATCACAAAATGATCGCCACGGTAAGCCTGGTCACGTTCCGTCACCATATGAAGTTATTACAATATTGTTGACTATAGTCCCTCTTCTGTACATTACATCTCCATGACTTGGTAATATTTTATAACTGGAAGTTTGTACCTCATAATCCCCTTCATCTAGTCCTTCCATCCTTCTACTATCATTTCAAAACAACTTCACAGATTCCCTTAACAGACTGATAAAAACGGGGGACTGGCCGTAGTATATTGCGGTATACTGTTTCCATATCGGGTACTCTTATGAGCACTTGAAAGATTTTCCTAAACAGAAGTTACTATAGTTACAGAGTAAAAATTGTTTGTAGCCATACCAGGCTCTTTTCAATAATGAAAAAGCATTGTGTGTCATGGTAATATATAAAAATAATGTTAGTAATGTTTTAATAATAGTTAACTCTTTCTCTTGCTTCCTGATGGGACAGGCTGACTTCTATGTGCTTTGCATGTATTTTTCTCATTTAATCCTCACAAATACCTATGAGATGACTTGTGTTGCTATTCTTACTCTACTGATGAGGGAACTGAAGTGTATAAGAATTAAGTAACTCACCCATGATCGCACAGCTACTAAGTCTCAGAGCCAAGGGTCCACAGGAAGTGTGACTTCACGGTAGCATGCTTTCCAGCACACAGCACTGTCTCTGGTACACCTGGCTTGAAGTCAGAGACCTGGGGGTCCAGTCTAGGTAGTTCCACTTTCTAGCTCTATGAGCTTAAGCAAATCATTGTTTAGCGTAGTTTTCTTCTTTGCCTTGGTTTCCTAGTTGTGAAAATGGAGATAATGATGTATGTTTTATTTCACAGGGCTTTTGTGAATATCAAATTGTGGAAGTATTTAGTAACGTACTATGCCATATGCTGGCTTATTGGACTAGTGCTGAGACCTAACCATTAGCAGCCCCTCTCCCACCCCTAAGAAATGATGAATTCCAGGCCCATGATACTGAAGCTGCTCAGATCAACCACTCTTGAGGTATGTGGGCATCCTAGAGCCAAGAAAGTCTCTGGGCATAAATTGCAAAAGTTTCTCTACTGAACTCTGTAATACTTTGGACTCAGATGCCTTATTAGGGGTGAATGTGACCTTGTAACGTTTTTTGACTGGAGGGAATTGGCCCTGAAAACCTGGTGAGGAAAATCCCATTCTCACTGTCCCTGGGGCAGCACTTGGAGCTGGCTGTCATTGGCTCAGCCAGCCCTGATGACAGGGATGGCTCATGGACAAAGCTATGAGATACATCCCTTTAGAACTTCTCAAAACACACTAGAGACTGGAGCTCTACAAGAGCCAGCTAGCTTTGTATCAGCACTTGGGACCACACACTTTGAGGTTTTTACTTCCTAATTTTTCTTCCCAGGTTAATGAAATGTGGACATTCAGACTCTGATATTCCAGGTTATTTTTATTCTCATTTTATTGTGGGAAGGCAGAATTCACTCAATCAGAATTAAGTGATTAGACCTATTAGTTCTACTTTCTTGTGGAGCTATCTCTGGTCTGGGAAGACAGGTGGTGACTTTTCGAGGCAGGGATTAGTCTACAGAGGGAGCTAGTGAATTGGTCCTTCATTTCATGAGAAATGTATTTTCTGAGAGGACACTGTTTGGAAGTTAAAGTCAGAGTCTGAATAGAGAGAGCCCCACTCACTGTTGCTGGAAGCAGCTTCTACTCTTCACCACTTTGGATGATTCCCTGGATTTGACCCTTTACATCTGGGCAAAGGAGATAAGGAACCAAAAACCAATTTATTTCAGTTTAAGAGCCCAAGTCATTTTGCATTTCCAGCACCTTATGTAAGGCTTTTCAGGGACACGATCTCTACTTTCTCACATTCTGGGACAAGTTTAGACCTGCTGGGCCTTAGCCTGCCTTTCTTTGCCAGTTTTAAAATCTAGGTAGTAAGTGAGTATGTGTGATGTGTGTGTGTGTGTGTGTGTATGTGTGTGTCTGTTAGCTTGTTTAAAGCTTTTTACTGGCAGCTCTGAATAGCAGAGTCCCTCTATCACCCCTGCCCAGGGCACAGGGCGCTCTCTGTCAGACAGGCTCTCAGACTTCCGTCCCTGCTCCATTCCAGAGCTGTGGCCCCTTATGTGACTCCTGAATGACTGGGCCGCCAATTCCTGGATCCCAAAGTGGTCAGCCTCATGCTGTAACATGACCTCATCCCACTGAACGCATAGCTTATATTGTGTGCAAGGAGAAAGCAGTACTTTCCAACAAAGAAGAATTTTGAGACTCTCTGTGACTTATAATGAGGTGTCTAAATAGCATGTAGAATAGCAGTTTTGCCTATAGCAGAGTCTACATTCATTTTCTGAGGGCGGAAAGGGACTTGAAATGTGTTTAAATCCCTCTCCCCTCTAACATTCCTTCTATATTAGGTGAGGCTACATTATGCTGTAGCAGCAGACAGTACCTTAGTCTTTCAGTGGCTTGTTATGACAAAACTTATTTCTCAGTTATAATACATGTGTGATACATATTTGCGTGGCCAACTACTCACCATGGCTATTCAGGAACCCAGGTGGAGGAAACGCTTCCATCCCATAACGCTGCCGTCCTGACAGAAGCGAGGTAGGAGCTTGCATGGAGAACTGTGCCCTGTGCTTTAAATGCTTCCACCTGAAAAGACACTTGATTCTTTCACTTATATTTCACTGGTCAAAATAGTCCAATGGCCATGCCAAGCTTCCATGGGGCGGGGAAGTGCAGTTTTCCTGTCTTCTAAGAAGAGGGGAACTATAGCTGCAATGTCTCCCATACTTCCCAGTGGGCTTCCCACCTAGAATCAGTTCAGTTCAGTTCAGTCGCTCAGTCGTGTCCGACTCTTTGCGACCCCATGGACTGCAGCACACCAGGCCTCCCTCTCCATCACCAACTCCCGGAGTTTACTCAAACTCATCTCCATTGAGTCGGTGATGCCATCCAACCATCTCATCCTCTGTCGTCCCCTTCTCCTCCTGCCTTCAATCTTTCCCAGCATCAGGGTCTTTTCCAAGGAGTCAGTTCTTTGCATCAGGTGGCCAAAGAATTGGAGTTTCAGCTTCAGCATCAGTCCTTCCAATGAATATTCGGGACTGATTTCCTTTAGGATGGACTGGTTGGATCTCCTTGCAGTCCAAGGAGTCTTCTCAAGAGTCTTCTCCAACACCCCAGTTCAAAAGCATCAATTCTTCAGCGCTCAGCTTTCTCTCACATCCATACATGATTACTCATAAAACCATAGCTTTGACTAGACAGACCTTTGTTGGCAAAGTTATGTCTCTGCTTTTTAATATGCTCTCTAGGTTGGTTGCAACTTTTCTTCCAAGAATCAAGCGTCTTTTACTCCTTTTACCTTTTTCCAATTCTCTATTCTTGTGATGAGTTTAACCCACCAAAATGCAGACTCCATATCATTCTGAATACTTTTCCTATCAAGCATCTTACTCACTACATGCTTATTTTTTTCAGTAACCTACTCT
Source organism: Capra hircus (assembly GCF_001704415.2). Taxonomy (NCBI): domain Eukaryota; kingdom Metazoa; phylum Chordata; class Mammalia; order Artiodactyla; family Bovidae; genus Capra; species Capra hircus. The sequence continues at coordinate 4,035,196 of NC_030823.1, forward strand.
GCTGTGCTGGGCAGCATGAGGAAGAGAACACATCAGTTCCTCTGTCCTCCCAAGGCCCTAGATTGAGGAAGTTGGGGGTGGGTATACAGAGGGGGAGAGGGAGAGGAGGCAGGAGGGCACGGGAACAAGGGATGGGGACAAGCGAAGGCAAAGGACGAGAGTCAGTGCCACAAAAGAAATTCAAATCCCTGTGGTGTTCAAGGGAGGCAAAAATTCCTTGCAGCTTTTAGAATAGCTTCAAGAAGGAGACCTTGAAAGAAAATTTTAATGCAAATCTCTCTCTCTCAAAGGGTAGGTGTTTGTTGAGTTCTTTTTACACCAATTATACAAAATCCTTTAAAGATGAAAATAAAACTCTATCCAGCCTGCAATTGTACTGCTTCAAAATAAATATGTTTAGCAGGATATGTGTGTGTGTGCATGCACACACATTTTATAATATGTATATGCACATATGTGAACACATGTATACATATATATGCAACTTGTCTTTGACAGTCAATGACATATCATTGCATCTTTTTATGTCGAAGCAATAGATTGTTGGTTAGTGTTTGGCACGTGATAAGGACATCCCAGATTCCATGAACAGTGGGGCAGAGGCAGAAAATGGAGGTGAGTAGCCCAGTTTGGCTGGAGCATGATGAGCAGAGTGTGGGAAGAGATAAAGTTGGAAAGGTGAGTAGCCTGATGTCAGAGAATGGGCACTTCCATGCCAGGAATTTCAGTGATTTTCTATGGGCAATGGTGAAACTAGTGATTTATTTAAATTTTAAATAAGTTAAAAAAAAAAAAAACTTACACTTGAATTAGACTTGTATAACCTTGGAAAACACAGATAAGCTCTAGAAAAGGAAAATACCCATTATCTCACTACTCAAATGTAATCCTGTTAACATTTTGGTATTTATATTTCTAGATCATTTTCAGCATGTACATATGCTCATTTAATTTTTTTTTACAAAAATGGGACCATACTGCATATTTCATCTGTAACTTGGTTTTTAAGTCTAAACTGTTATAAAAGAGTTTTTTGGTTTTTTTTTTAGCGGATGTAAAGACAAATTACATTTGGTGGTTGAATGGCATTCTATTACGTGGATTCATGCATAGAATAGCATCAGTTGGGGAGTATAAAAATAAATTTAGTTTATCCTCCCCCTTAAATGTATTCCATTATCTGGTTTTGAAATTAAGAATTGAGTCAAGAACAAACTAAAATGTTGAAGGCTCTGTGCTAGATACTGATGGATACAGAAATGGAAAAAAAGAGCAACAGGCTGGGAGAAATCAAAGATAATTTTCAAGGTTAAGGAGTAGTATGATCAGAGTTGTGCATTTAGAAGGATCTTATGAAGCAGTGGGCATTCTGTTTAAAGAGTGATGAGACTGAGAGAGAGTCTGTAAGACAGATGAAATAGGAACCATTTCCCCCTTTGGCAGGATGGGACAGGTGGCACAGAGCAAGCATATTTAAGGCAGCAGTTTGGAAGCTTGAGGATGGGACTGAGTTTCTTATTCACAAACCCAGGACTCTCTCCTGTGCTGGCCTAAGCACAGATTCTGTTTCCCTGGGATTCTATAAGCAGGCAAGTGGTTATAGTATCATTTCACGAGTTCTTACTCTCATACTAGGGGCACATGCAAAGCTGGCCCAGATATTTAATCAGGCCATGGGACGCAAAGCAGTGTCTCATAGCCCAGTGATTGTCGCCTGAACAAATTGGTGACCATTTGGCAAAGACTTTATGTATTGGGCTTCCCTTGTGGCTCAGCTGGTAAAGAATCCACCTGCAATGTGGGAGACCTGGGTTCAGTCCCTGGGTTGGGAAGATCCCCTGGAGAAGGGAACAACCACCCACTCCAGTATTCTGGCCCGGAGAATTCCTTGGATGGTTGCAGAGTCAGACACGACTGAGTGACTTTGACTTTCACTTTATGTCTACACATTCTGGGAGGCTACTGTGTCCTGTAAGCAGTTAGATTGGGGATCAGTCATATGAAATGCACTTATTCAACAAATGCTTACTGAGCACCCACCATGTGCCAGGCTCTGAGGGCCCTTCTGAGATGAAAGAAAGTCAGTGCTGGTGCCTAGAGAGTTCACAGCCTGGTGGACAAGACCACCAGGGCACAAGGAAGGATTACATAGGCGCCGTCAAAGATGAGCACAGGAGAGGAGTGATTGCTGCTGTCTAGGACTCTAAAAAGTTCCTTGTAAGTCTAGAAAATGAATTTGAATAGGAGGAAGATAGGGGGGCTATTTCAGGAATATTGATGCTGATAAACTGCTGAGTATGAAAGATATCTCATTTCAGCCAAAGTCTTTTCCCTCCCTTCCTCCTTCTCCTCCTTTCTCTTTCTTTCCTTCTCTTTCCTTCTTTCCTTCCCCCTCCCCTCAGTCCCTCCCTCCTTACTTGCCTTCCTTCCTTACCCTACAAAATATATATCTGTTCGAAAAAGCAACTTTGGATATACGAGAGACACGGTGACACAGGGGAAATGGACCACAATTCTTAACCTGAAACTACTCAGGAGACTCTGTAACTATCATTTTCTCCCACCCTGTTTACTGCCATATGTTTATTTAAAACATTCATGTCCTTGAGACTCAAAGTTGGTGCTCTGCAGGCTGTGAGAAGGTACAGGAACCTGACTTCTGGGACGCAATTGCAGTTTTCAGAGTTGGATGTCTCTTATGGTTCTCTTTCTTGTGATTGGCTAAAGCCTTTGCTTAGAAAACTGAGACCCAAGTCCTTCACCCAACTGCCCCCTTCCTGTCTATAGCTCTTGGGGCTCAGTAGCACCTTAGGTTCCCTTACATATCCTGCAACTATATTTAAACTGCTCTTTCCCACGGATTTCCATTAATCATCAAGCAAAACAGCAATCAAGGATCCTTGTTCTTCCAGCAACTTCTAGAACCTTCTTCTCTTTGGTTCCCTATAGCAGTTATATGGCCATAGAATTAGTGGAGGTCACAGAGGTCTCCAGAAGATGTCCTCCTTTATTTTTGCTGGCAAATTCCTACTCAGGCTTCAAGCCTCAGATCAAATGTCATCTCCACTAGGAAGCTTCTCAACCCTTCCAGCAACATCCAAGATACATCTTGTTAAGACCTCATCTTGATGTTTTCATTGGCTCCATCCTTCTGTTCCTGGTGTCAACACATTCCCATGACTTGGTGTTGCAATTTATCTGTTTGCAAGTGTATTCCCTCTGTTGACTCATTAGAACTGAGAACAATAACTGAGTATTAATTATTTTTTAAAGCAGCTTTAATGAGATATAATTCACACACCACAGAGTTCACTGCTTAAAGGGTACACTTCAATGGGTTTTAGTATACTCACAGAGTGCATCACTATAATCTAATTTTAGAATATTTTCTTTACTCCCCATAGAAACTTTGTATTCATCTTCAGTCACTGCCAATTGCTTCCATCCACCAAATTCCCAACTCTAAGCCCTAGGCAGCCAGTACTCTATTTTCTGTCTCTATAACGTGTCTTTTCTGGACATTTATGTAAATGTTATCATAGTCATTCATTTTTGTATAGCCTTTTCTGATGCTCAGTAGGTGCTCAGGAAGAGCTTATTCAGTAAGTGTGTGAATACATGCAAGACTGAGAAACTGATGAAGGGTGGAACAGACGAAAGAATAGTGACTGAGAGCCAGGAGACCTGTACTCTGGTTATGATTTGGTCATTTATTTATGCGATGTAGGGAAAATTATTTGATCTTTCTGAATCTCAGTTTTCTAATCTGTAGAGGAGAGTTAACAACATCTGTCCTCCTTCTAACATTTTTGTTATAGTGAATAGCAAATGAGAGATTTCACTTAGTATTTTGTACATCTGAGCATGCTGTAGAGGAGAGTTAACAACATCTGTCCTCCTTCTAACATTTTTGTTATAGTGAATAGCAAATGAGAGATTTCACTTAGTATTTTGTACATCTGAGCATGCTGTAGAGCTGTAAGACTGATCTGTGTCTGTTCTCACTCCTATGCTTTGAAATGCCTGTAATAATAAATTATTAATTATATCAGTGATAGAGGACAAGATAGAATGGCAAACTGCCAGTCTAGGGGGGCCAGCCGGTAGACACCGACCTCTCATCTCCACTCCTAGAATGAGAGCAGCTGAAGCAGGGAGAAGAACTGACAAAAGCCCAGAAATCTCGCATCTGTCAGTGCATGTGTTCCCAGCCAAACAGCGAGATACCAATCTATTCTAGAGTGAAGATTGAATCAGTTCACCGGAAGAAAAATGGTGACGTAAGTTCCCTTTATCTCTGGTGCTCAGGAAACCCTACTTCATATTCTCATCGCTTCTTTCCTGCAGGGCATTTCTGTCAGTCACAAAGGGGGGGATATTCAGGTTTAGAGTGAGATTTTTACTGCCTCACCCGGGGAGTGGAGAAGGGACCCTTCTCCACCTGGTTCAGCTCTTTCCTCTCTCTATAGTAAAGTAAATATCGCTCAGTCATGTCCGACTCTTTGCGACCCCATGGACTATAGCCTACCAGGTTCCTCTGTCCATGGGATTTTCCAGGCGAGAATACTGGAGTGGGTTGCCATTTCCTTCCCCAGAAGATCTTCCCAACCCAGGGATGGAACCCAGGTCTCCCGCTTTGTAGGCAGACGCTCTTTACCGTCTGAGTGAGAATCTGTAGGGGATGTGGGGTGGGAGTAGAGTTAAGTGGAAAATTCCGACTGCAGACATGCTATGACATACACGACAACCATACATGCGTGTGTGACGGGAGTGGCCTGAGGGTCACAGAATAAACACCTTCAATCTAATAAAGGGTATCTAGTGGGGAGAGTGGCCTTGTAAATCACAGTTTATCCACAGAGGACCTTTTCTCCCATCCAGTATTATCATGAAGGAAATTTTCCAAGTTTCCAGAGAGTAAGGAGATGAGAGATATTAAGAGAGCCTCTGTCTTCGTCTCGCCTAGCATGGGATAAAAACACACGGCTCTGCACTAAGAGACCAGCCCCACTTTCTCCATCCAGTTTCTCCAAGTCTGAGACTTGGAGCTTCCCTGGGAGCGAGGCGGGGCGGGGGGGCGGGGGGGGGGGTGGTGGTGGCGGTGAGCCAGTGCGCCAGGCCTCGCCCTCTGCCCTCGGGCCATCTGCCGAGTTGCCGCCTTATTTTCCTTCCCCTCTCCTGACCGTCTCAACAGTCCAATGCTTCTCTCACCACAGCCCTTCTCCCCCGAAGGGTATGCTTCTGACCCTTCTCTAGGTCTATGGCAGCTCTTTCCCCTGCAGACGCTGCTCTCCCTTAGTCCAGGATTTCTGGGCCTCAGCACTGTGGGCATTTAGGGGGGCTGTAACCTGGTTCTTTGTGGGGAGGGGCTGTCCCATACACTGTAGGATGTTTGGTAGCATCCCTTGGCCCATGCCACCACCCGTCAGTAGCATCCCACTTCCCACCCCCCATTCCCCGTTGTGACAGCCTGCAATGTCTCGAGACATTGTTAACTATCCCCCTGGGTCGAAATTGCCCCGTGGACAACAGCTGCTCTAATTGCTTCTGCTTCACTTGTAGCTCCTGTTTGTTAAGCATTTACCATGTGGAAGATACCAGATACTTTTGTGTTTTATGTAAACACTTCTCAAATTTTAACGTGCTTAAGAATCGTCTTGGGAGTTTTTAAAGCGCACTTTGTGGTTCAGTAGTTTTGGGGGAAGGGTCCGAGATCTTGCGTTTCTAAGGAACTCCTAGATATTGCTGTTCTGCTGGAGCACAGACCACACTTTGGGCAGCAAGGCTTTGTGTCACTGTTATTGGGGCTTGTGGGGATTCGGTTTTACAAGTGAGGAAGCTGAAACTCAGAGGGCTCCTGGGCTCATCATGTTTTGGACCCAGGTCTGCCTGCAGACATGGCGTGAACTCATAACCAGCGATCTCAGTTGACCTGGAGCCAAGGTCCTTGAGTTCTCTCCATGCCCTCCCTTCCCAGGGAATCATGCCCTCCTGGGGATAAGCTCAGCCAAGTCAGAGACTCAGGCACGTGTTTGCCTGGAATCCCTGTGTTACGTTACTCCTTCCTTAGACAGAAAGAGCTGCTCATGACCCCAGGTGGCTATTCGGGAGCCTGCCTCGCTGTCTCCATGACCTCATGCCTCTGTCCTGGCCTGCCCTGCTAACACCTCATCCCTCCTGCTCTCCTGTGTATCCGTAGACAGTTGTCTAGGATTGCAGATGCCCTGGGGCTCACTTTTCCTCTCAGCTTCCAGCTTTAGCTGTCTAGACTCTCCAGTCCTGTTTGCCCTCCCCCTCATCTATTGTCCCGATATTCTTAGTTTGTCTTCTCTGTCTCATCAAAGCCTCTTGGCATCTTCTTCTCATGGTAGTTAGAGATTACTAGTAGTGACCTAGATCCTGAAAGGAAAAGGGGGTTGTGATGTGGGTCCCTGCCTAGGCCTAGAGGACAAGACTCCAGCCTTCTGGGAGCAAAGGCCTCAAGCATGGTCCTTAATACAGCAGTGGCAGCTGGCCAGCCTGCTGGCTGGGGATTGCAGCACGTATTTGACTTATTAAAGAAAACAAACAGCACTGTGTCTGTGATAGAGAGATGAGAGATTAAGGGTCCGCCAACTGGAGAGACTGGAAAGGGCTGCTCAGTGGTAAAGAATCCACCTGCCAAGCAGAAGACATGGGTTCGATCCCTGGGTGGGGAAGATCCCTTGGAGAAGGAAATGGCTACCCACTCCAGTATTCTTGCCTGGAGAATCCCATGGACAAAGGAGCCTGGAGGGCTGCAGTCCATGGGGCTGCAAAGAGTTGGACACAATTTAGTGATTAAACAGCAGCAGCAGCAGCAGCTCCTCCTAGTGTCCCCTGTTCTTTTTTCTCCAAGGAGAACTAGAGAAAGTCATCCTGCCCCTCACATCACATTTCTATTCCCATGACTTTGCCTGGATCCAGGTTTAAAGAAACTCTTAGAATGTTCACACAAGAAGGTAATTCAGAACAGGGCTCAGCAAGCCCTCTCTGCAAAGGGTCAGATATTAGTAGTAAATATTTGTGATTTTGTGGGCCACATGGCCTCAGTCACAGCTACTTATCCCCGTAACACAGAAGCAGCAAACCACATGTGAACAAATGGGCGTGACTGCGTCCCAGTAAAGATTTATTTGTGGACATTAAAATTTTAATTCACTCACATTCATGTGTCCCAAAATGCTGTTCTTTTAATTTTTTTCAATCATTAAAAAATGAAAGAACTATCTTCAGTCACCAGGCTGAGCCATTCTCAGCTTATTCTCTGCCAGTATTGGCCAGTTCTTCATTCAGAGTCCACTGTTTCCCAGAGTCATGGTCTAATACTTGTGGGAAAGACTGGGTTAAGGAGTGTTAAGCCCACACCAGGCTTCCGGCTCCTACAGGGCACTATAGGTTTCCAAGAGGGGTCAAGCATGTGCCAGCCTTCTCTAATTTACTGACAGTGAAATCCTTAGTGCACAGAGAGTCTTGCAGACAAGCATCCCTCAGGACCAGATTCTGGGGAACATGCATTGGAAACACTGCTCCAGTCTGCCCCTCACCTACACCTTACACCTGAAGGCTGAGCGTCTTGCTAGGAGCACAGACGGCCAGGTCTCTTGATGGCACTGATGCTCCCGTGGTGATGGGATAGAGCTTTTGTTTGCTTGCTTGCTTGTTTTTACTTTATGGATGTAGAAACTGAGGTTCAAGGTAGCTAGATGACCTGCCCCCGTCATGTCGCCAATGGCAGAGCTGGAACTCAGACCCGGCGCTCACTGCACCCAGGGGCTGCTTCCCCCACGGCCCCACCATCTAGAGTGAAGGTTGACTAGCAGTAGCGTCATTATCTGGGAAAGCATGACCAGTTTCCCTTTCTCCACCTCCCTCTGCCTCCCCCGCCCCTCCCCCACGGCCCCCGTGTATATGAAGCTCCACAAAGCCTGGCTTGCCCGCACACCTTCACTTTGGAAACAACTTCCGCAGCTGGAACAAGAGCCTTCCATCCGCCGTTACACCCCTGGTTGGTGCATGGTGTGTGTGTGGACGCCTGCCCAACCTTCTTCCTCTACGACAGGAACCAGCCACCACCAACCAGCAAGCCCTCAAGCATCAATTCCAGGGCCCGAGGTGAGTGATGGGAGATTCCTGAGTACTTGGCTTTGAAGCTTTAGACCGACTGCTGCCCGATTGAGCATAGGGGCTGGGGGGACATAGAGGCCAACTTTGTCACCATTTACGTAAAGGGTGAGATACGCCATGAGGAGGAGCTGCTCTCTTGGGTTTAACATCAGAAAAGTTTAGGCTGGAGGAGAGGAAGGCTAGGAGGATTATGAAGCCCACAGGTGAATTTGCAAGAGACTGAAGAGCCTGTGGCTTTGGAAAGAAGGGACCAGGAAGACTCTGAGGGAGAGGCTGGAGCTCAGAGCTGCATGACAGGACAACGTGTGCTGGCCCCAGGCCCGCTCCTCTGGCTCGCAAGTTGGCAGGCACTGGGGAGACAGACCTTTTCGGGGCTTCCCGCCCAGCTGAGGGGTGGAAGACTGAGTGTCCTCAGGTGTGAGATCAGGGCCTGGAGTAAGAAAGGGAGGGACCGAGCTCTGAGGAAAGAAGAAAGAAAGAGAAGCAAAGGGCCAAGGAGTCATGGAGAAGCAATCTCTGCATACAGTTATGACAGACAGACAAGGGGGTTCCCTGCCTCTAGCTTGCGGCTCTTCACACAGTCATGCAGTGGGAGGCTTTAGAGGTGATTCATGTGGAAACCTGATTCCTCCTCTTGCTCAGTCACCTGAAAAGTTACTTCCTAGTGTCAAGAGTGAGTCGGTCAGCTGAGGTGGCAAAGTGAGTGTGCCTACCAGCTCACCCATCCCTGTGGGCCAGGATTAAACCCGCAGCTCCTCTGGTCAGTGATGAGAGCCAGAGGTGGCCTTCTCCGGGGGGAGGGAAGAAAGACCTTCCCACGTGTGTCCGGTGACTTGAGGGCAGAACTCAGACAGGCGAACGTGTTCTGCCGAGTTTGGGATCCTTGTACGTACGTGTTCTTTGGCACATTATAGCTCCCCGTTTCTTCACTTTTCTTGGTCAAATTCTGACTGGTGGGATGTTGGCTAGAGAGGACTGTAATGGAGCAGAGAAGGTGGGGCAGGGCGTGAGTGTGTGTGTGTGTGTGTGTGTGACACAGAGGGGCGTGGTGAGGAAGGAGGTAGCAGGGATAGCCAGACCAGTGGGTGTAAGACTGAGGGGCAGAAAGGCCCTTGGGGCCGAAAGACCGTTGCCCCACCCAGGGCACCCCGGCAAGGCCACATGTCTGAACTGTTCTAACACCAGGAGTGCACCCTGGTTTCAGGTTTCTGTGTGTCCCTGAGGCTGGCTGCGGCAGAGCCAAGGAGCCTCACTCCAGGGGACCACGCCTGGGGCCGAGGGCCTTGCTCACAGGGGCGCCTCCTTCCCACAGCAGGATGCCCCCTCACAGGGGTGCTCCCTTTCCCCAGCAGGGTGCTCTGTCACAGGGGTGTCCCCTTCCCCCAGCAGGATGCTCCATCACAGGGGTGCCCCCTTCCCCCAGCAGGATGCTCCCTCACAGTCACAGGGGTGCTCCCTTCCCCCAGCAGGATGCTCCCTCACAGGGGCACTCCCCTTCCCCCAGCAGGATGCTCCCTCACAGGGGTGCTCCCTTCCCCCAGCAGGATGCTCCCTCACAGGGGCACTCCCCTTCCCCCAGCAGGATGCTCCGTCACAGGGGTGCCCCCTTCCCCCAGCAGGGTGCTCCCTCACAGGGGCACTCCCCTTCCCCCAGCAGGATCCTCCTGGACCTTCTTGCTACAGATGGGCTCTTCCATGTACGTGGCTGCTCTTCCCTGCCTGAGTCTGATGCTGCTTCTCTGGAGCCCGGGGCCGTGGGTCCAGGGCCAAGAGTTCCAGTTTGGGCCCTGCCAGGTAGACGGCATTGTTCTCCAGAAACTGTGGCAGGCCTTCTGGGCCATGAAGGACATCGTGGTGAGTGAAGTGTTGTTCTGGACCCAGCCGTGGAGGGAGGTGATTCTGGGCAGAGGAAGATATTTGACGATTATGGAGCCCTTTGCAGCTTGCTAATCTTGTTCCTACCTAGGAGCTTAGTGAAGTCAGAGATATCGTGGGTCCACATTTCCTTCTGCACTTGAGAAAACTGAGGCTCAGAAAGATGTGGCCAGTCCATAGGAAAAGAAACACAGCCCACGAGGAATAAAGAAGGAAGCCTGATTCATTTGAGCTTCATCTCTGTCCCAGGGTTACATAAGCCTTCACCCATGGGAAGTCATGGGGAATCCTTTGAGACCCACCAGAGTTTTCACCTACTGCTTTGCCAGCTCCTAGTTTGTTCCCACCTGCTGAGGCCTTGATTCAAGATTGAAAGAATGTTTAATTCTGAGTTGGGAAAGAATGGTTAATGCATCCTGTGACACGTACTCCTTAAAGGACAATCCAGATGCAAGCAGAATGAAGGAGCTTGACAAGGCCGTCTGGGGAGAGAGGAGAGTGCTGGACTGGGACAGGACACCTCTGTGTGATCTTGACCTTGAAAGCAATCCATACAGCAGCCTCTCCCGACTCCTACCCTATCGGTTTCCTTATTTGCACAATGAGGAGGTAGGACAAAGGAGCTTTAAAGCTCCTTCTCTCAAGGATTCTTTGGCTGGAAACCCAAGAAGTGGTGGGCTGCAAGGGAAGCCTCGAGGTACAGCCTCCCTGACTCTCCATGGAAGATGGAGGTAACATTTTGCTCCTAGCGGTTCTTAAACAAAATGGGCATATTTCTTCATGCTTCAAGTGACCAAAGGAATCAAACAAGTCCTTCATCAAAGCTCTTAAGAACATCTAGGATTCCATCTGCCCCTGGGAGGCCAGGATTCGTGATTTTCTGGAGCTGGAACCTTGTACCTCCCCCCCAGGGGCCAGCTCAGCATGGCCCTCCCTGGGTCCCCCTGTGGCCTCTGAGGTTGCACAGATTAGATAGACTGAAGGGTCTGGGCAAGCAGCATGTATTTGCAAGGTTGGCTTCTATGCTGACCTCCAACCTGGAGACATCTGTCCTTTCTGTTCCCCAAGCAAGCTCAGGATAACATCACGAGTGTCCGGCTGCTGCGGAAAGAGGTTCTGCAGAATGTCTCGGTAATCAGAGGCGGGGGAAGGGTGCTGTCTCCTCTGGGTGGCTGGTCTCCTGCGGGTGAGGCTGTGGGGTGCTCCAGGGGAGGCTTATAGAAGACTTCACTTCTGTCCTGGGCTGAGCCTGCACAGGTCAGGGCTGAGTGGTGAGCCGGAGGAGGAACATCCAGGGTATGCGAATACAGGCCCTGAGGAGAGGGCAGGGACTGAGGCTTGTAAACATCTGTTTCCATTTAGCCAGTCTCCATCAATCTGGATTTCTCTTCTGCTCTCATTGGCCCAGAGCCATCTGCTTGCGCCTCTTCCATGCCCCCACTTTCTTCTCACCCATCTAGGCAGTGAGCACAAACCACCAAGCTCTGACCCCTGAGGGATGCCGAGCTCCCCTCTGTGGCGCCTCGGGGGCCCAGGGTGCAATTCCTACATTCACAGACACTAGTTGTCTCTCTCTTCATTTCTCCTTCTAAACCTTTTCCCTGCCAAAGCTCAGCTAACCAAGAGGTGGTGCTTTTCAAGGCCCATCACTGCCCAGAGCTATTAGAGAGGCCATGGGCTGGAGAAGAAAGAAATATAACCTCATGGGAGGTGGGCCTGGGCCTGCCACTGACTGGCTGTGGGACCCCGGATGAGCCCTTCCTTTCTAGGCCTCTGGGTCCTCTGGTCAAACAAAGATGTCCGAAGGCCCTTTAAAACCCAGCGCTTCAGAGCCCCATCTCCTGGAGGAGCCCTGCCTCCACTGTGCTTATCCTGCCTTGTGCGCCACGTGGGTGGTTCATTGGGGTCAGAGTGGGCAGAGGCCTGGGCTTGGCAGTGACCCTGCCACCCACCAGGAGACTGAGAGCTGCCACCTCCTCCACGCCCTGCTGAGGTTCTATGTGAACACCGTCTTCAAAAACTACCATGACAAGGCTGTTGAATTCGGGATCCTGAAGTCATTCTCTACTCTGGCCAACAACTTCTTTGTCATCGTGTCAAAACTGCAAGCCAGTGTGAGTAGGACAAAGCTGGGACGGAGGTCCACAGGAGATGCTGTGTTTTCAGAAGACTCCTCTTCCCTTATCTGGCCCTGGCTTTCATTCCGTGATGCGGAGCGGCAGGTGTCATGGAACAAGGCACAGGCTCTGGACACGGGCAGTGCTGGGTTAAGGCCAGGTCTGTGTCTAACAGACTGGGTGTCCATTTGCAAAGTGGTCAATCTCTCTCTCTTTTTTTTTTTTCAAATAATCAATCATATTAATTTGAAATGCCTTTGAGAGAGAAATTGGGAGACCAAAACAAAACAAAACAAAAACAAAACCCGCTTTGGGCTTTGGTTTTCTTATCTATAAAGTGCTGATAATCACCCCTACCTGGCAAGACTACTGTGAGTATGAAAGGAGGCAGTCTCTGCTGCACGGTGGGAGGTCAGCATTGGCTGCCTTGGGGATGTGAGATTTGGAGCTGCCCTCTTAGGCCTTGGGAGTCCCTCTGGCATTACTAGGAAAGAGTGGGAGAAAGCACCTCTGCTCCTACCTGACACTTGGCACAATTTTCTTTTTCTGTTATCCAGCAGGAAAAGATGTTTTCTACCCGTGAGAGTGCGCGCAGGCGATTTTTGCTGTTCTACCGAGCATTTAAACAGGTAATCAAGGCCGGGAACTGAGAGCTGCCCGTCTGAACTGTCGCACGAGGGTGCCTTGGGGACCTGATGGAGAATTCAATGTAGGGGACTCCATCCAGCTTGCCCCTAAGCCACCTGACTTAGCAGGAGCACAGCCATACTAGAGCTGCATTAGTTACCATATACTTTGCGTAAACACTGCAAATGACATGGCCAATTTTTCTGCCAGTTTTCAAGTTAAAACGCTATTCTATTTCCCTACAAGATGATTTCACTACCAAGGACATTCCAAAATGAGAGCTTTATGGGTACCTGAGGTGGGCAATTGGTGAGTCAAAAGTGAGGGAGAAAGAAGGGAGAATCCCCAACCCAACACACATCTGCAGTATTTTCCAGGATGGTCAAAGGGTCGAGTTTGTGACAAAGAATTATGGGAATTATGTTGTCTTTTCCTAAATTAAGAAAACAAAAAAAATTTCAGTTTCATCCCCAGCTCCCTCCCCAAGACAATCCAATTTTGATCATTTTTTGAGGAACAGATATACCAGTTTATAAACAACTGGTGAAGAGCAATAACATACTAGGGAAAGGGACCACCCAGGTCTCAGTTTCCTCATCTGCACAATGGTCTCAGGTGGATGGAATCCACCCTGCACAGGGATTCTGATGCTTATTGTCAGGGACTCACGATGCTTTTCCCTTGACCCTTATTTGTGGCCACTCACCAACCCATCTGTCCTTGCCTCCCAAGCAGACAACACACATAGAGAAGAAGTGGTGGGTGATGACTTTGTCAGAGGCCATCCTAAAGGGGTCACAGCCCACGATCTACAGTCGTACCAGGTTCAGGGGTCAGAAGGAAACCTGTTCCCGTGGCTAACATGGCAGGGCTTAAATTTTTCCTTTCCCTTTAGTTGGACAGAGAAGCAGCTGTGACCAAAGCCTTTGGAGAAATGGACATTCTCTTGAGATGGATGGAGAAATTCAATCAGCTCTGACGGCCTAGACCAGGATACCCTCCTTCTTCTCTGCATCATTTCAGATGAGGGTCCCTTCCCGTGTTGTCCTCTGGGCACTTCACACCCTTGACCATGGGTCCTGTTCTTGGCCCAACCTTACGACTTCATTCTTTAAGTGACTGCAACAACAGTCATGGAAGGTTCCCTTGGATGCTGTGAATAATCTACAAAGCAGACTCCTATATTTATTACAACTCTATTTAATTCCCATCAGTGTTTTAACTGATGCCATATTTATTTGTCAGACTGAAACCTCTATGAGAGCACCAAGGACAGTGCCCCCGTTTCTCTGTTTTCCCCCACAATCCTCGCGACTCTGTGGGGTTAGTGGATGGGAATGTTCAGGAAATGCTTAATAAATTGGATTTTTTAAAACCTGTCTTTGAATTGCTGAGGAACAATGAGGGATGCTGGGATATGGAGTTGAGTCTGAGGGCATGGAAATCACATGGTCACGACATCTGCAGGAACAGAGCGCTGGGTGAGGTGAGAGCGCTGGTTGGACATGTAAATGAGGAAAGACAGAGCAGAGACGGTGCCCAGCACAAAGCAGATGCCCCCTTAGCGCTGCCTCTCGGTCTGCCCTTCCCGCCTGCTGCCGCCAGTCCCACCCCTCGGGTGCGCTTTCCGATCCTGCTCCTCTGCCTTTGTCTCCCGCCTGGGGGGCCGGAGTCAAGCTGACATTGCGGCTGCTGTCCTCATGCCTGGACGCACAGTCCCACCTGTGAGGGCACTCCCTGCTCATAAGGCAGGCACCTCAGTAGCCTCTGCTTTCTAGCACTGGGCCAGTGCACTGTGAGGCTGAGTTGTGTGTCTGGGAAAGGCCTTCTTCTTAAAAGCAAGACTGGGCATTCTCTCGTCTCCAGCTCTTGCTGAACTTTGTAGTTGATTTCAACCCAAAGATACAATGCCTGCCTAACTCTGCCCTCTTTCAGAACACTTAGGAGGTCGAATACATGTAGGATGTGGGCTGTCTCTTCTTCCATGATGTCAGTGCTCTTGCAGAACAATGGGCCCGCCAGGAATCCCAGATCACTGTCCTTTCCCACCTGGCCATAAGCCACTCGGACTGGAACAGAGTGTATTTCTGAAAGCAGACAGTTGTAATGGCTTTGGATAGGTCAAATAGACCACGGCTAAGATAGTACTAGGCTATAGAAGAAGGATAAATAGATAACAAAAGCTATTCTATTTCTCAAAGAGAGAAAATGCTGGAGTCGGGGTCCTTACGTGGATCAAGGGAGGAAGACCTAAAGAGGTTATCCACGTGTGTCACTAACAAGGATGGTTCTGAAAATTTACAACCCTTCATCACATCCAAATAAACTGCCATCACCAGAGGACTCCAGACAAACAGAAGATCACTAGTAAGTGCTAGCCCTAAGACTGGGGCAAAGAGGTTGCCAGGGGTATTTCATACCAAGGTCCCTTCCTAGCTCAGGGCTGAAGCGTGTCTTCACAGGGCAGTCCAGGTACCTTCTGCCGGTGGGGAACTCAAGCTTTCAAAGCAACAGCTATGCCTCCACTCCAGCCCAAGGCCATGTGGTCTAGAGCCAGGGGAGTAAGGACCCTGTGATCAAAAAGACTCTGCAAGACCATAGCCTGTCACATGGTTTGGAGAGGAGGCAGGTGGCATCAGGGCAAATGCTCTGCATTCCCAGAGGCCACGTGAAAACCACCGGGGGCTCAAAAGTGTGTAAGGAGAGCTGGAGGAGGGGAGACTGATCAGTGCTTGGGGCAAACAGGCAGGGACGAGACTTGAGGTGGGGAGGTAACGAGGCTTCTGAAACAGATGGAGTGGGTGTTGGGAACCAGCAGACAGACAAGACTCATTGACACCAAGGTCTGGGCCCAGGGGCACAGCTGGAGAGGTGAGTCAGGCAGGCAACATTGACGTAGTCATTGGAATCAGTGTCCTCCACCTGGGCAGCAGTTTGGTGGCAGAAGCTTACATATTCACAGTCGATCTTCAGAGATGGGACAGGGAGCCAGGGAATTTCAGGTACCTGGAAACAACCAAAGAAGCATCCCTGGGTTTGGGTAGGGTGACTATAGTATCCACAGTGGGCAATGGTGGGGTGGGGGTTGCAGTCCTCCAGAAGGCAAAACGCAGAGGTGGTTGAGCTCCATCAGGTGGCTCAGCCCTGGGGATTTTCAGGGTGGTGCCTCATGCTCTACATAACTAGAAAACACTTTGATCTAATACGGCAGGAAGTGTTTTAAATGGGGCTCAGACAAAAATCATGTGACTAAGCATGGGTCTGGAGGAGAACCATCCACCAGAGGAGTTTCCCCTCTGGATTAGATGATGTGACTTGTAGGATAAATATGCATCTTCTCAGGGAATTATTCAGAAGGAGGATGAATCATCCTCTGCACCTCCATAGGCCTTTCATTTCCTGGAGAGGCTGTGACGTGATGGGACAGTGCATTCCAGGAAGGAGTGGGTGGTTGAAGGGGAGGAAGGTAGCAGGCTGTGTAGAGCTCCACTTCCCCGGAAAGAAACTTCAGGATCATCTGCCTTTGGGATGGATCAGTTCTCGGAGGGCAGGGCTATGCCATGACCCCAGCATGGCATAACTATTGTGACATCCACCCAGGAAGGCTGCAGCAGGGAGAGTCGCATATTTTTAACACAACCACTGAGAACTAGAAGTTCAGCCCCCTGAACAGAGCAGGCACTGAGTAAGTGCTCACTGAAAGGACCTGTTCCTTTCTGTACTTTACCAGAGAGGAATTGGGCAGCAGCTTGCTTCAAAAATGTATCTCCCACTGCCTGTTATGGTTCATCATTTGAGACTGATCTGGCTTAACCATTTTAAAAAAGTCGCTCCCTGTGAAGGCTTAAAATACTCAAGTCATTTATCATAGGCACTTTGTTGTGAATTTGTTTCATCAAGATTTTTTTATCCCTGATAGCAGGAGTGTGACTTTTAAGCAGAGAGGAAGGGTAAAATTTAAGCAAGGTAAAGGCACCTAGATAGCATAATCAAAAGCAGAGACATTACTTTGCCAACAAAGGTCCGTCTAGTCAAGGCTATGGTTTTTCCAGTGGTCATATATGGATGTGAAAGTTGGACTGTGAAGAAAGCTGAGCACCAAAGAATTGATGCTTTTGAACTGTGGTGTTGGAGAAGACTCTTGAGAGTCCCTTGGACTGCAAGGAGATTCAACCAGTCCATTCTGAAGATCAGCCCTGGGAGTTCTTTGGAAGAAATGATGCTAAAGCTGAAACTCCAGTACTTTGGCCACCTCATGCGAAGAGTTGACTCATTGGAAAAGACTCTGATGCTGGGAGGGATTGGGGGCAGGAGGAGAAGGGGGCGACAGAGGATGAGATGGCTGGATGGCATCACTGACTCGATGGATGTGAGTTTGAGTGAACTCTGGGAGTTGGTGATGGACAGGGAGGCCTGGTGTGCTGTGATTCATGGGGTCGCAAGAGTCAGGCACGACTGAGCGACTGAACTGAACTGAACTGAACTGACAGGCCCACATGAGGCCATGTGTGGTCACAGAACAGTTTCAGAGAAAAGGGCTCAAATGGATATGAATTTGAGGAAACTCCGGGAGATAGTGAAGGACAGGGAAGACTGACATGCTGCAGTCCATAGGGTCACAAAGAGTCAGATATGACTTAGCGACTGAACAACAAAGGGTAGAGTTGATGGGCACTGCGGGGCCTACCCATGCTACTGAGAACTCCTCCAGCAGGGCTCAGCAAGGGCAAGCTCCAGAAGCTGGGCCAGATGGGGGCAGAGCTGTTGCCTGTTCCCAGGCATCACTCTCCCCTTTTTAAGCAAGACGCACAGGGATAGTTTTCAGCTTCCCTTGAACACAGGTGTGACCATGTGATTAAACTGTGCCCAGTGTGAAACTTCAGGCTCCTGGTCTTAAAAAAGCAACATTCTCTTTCTCCCTCTCATGTGCTGGGATGCATACATGGTGCTAGTGATTGAGCATCAACCACGGATGAGGCAAGACTCCGGGGGATGGTGGAGCAACAGTCAGAAGGCCTCTGAGGCCCCGGATGACGCCATGGCTCAGGCCACCTCCTCCTGGCTCCCTGTCTTCACTTTTGAGGAAAACAGGCTTCCATCTTGTGAGCCCTGGGGTTTAGCGTTTGCTGCAGCAGCTTAGCCTACACCCTAATTAAATCAGGGACATTTGCCACACTTAGTTTTCCTGGTTCTGGAAGCAATAATGTTTCTGCTACTGTGGATGCTTTAGAGAATAAAATGTTCTCTTCTTAATTGGGGAAGACAACGAAGGATGAATAGTTTAACATTTTTTCATACACCCGCCAGTGGCCATCAATAGAAAGACGAGAGAGAGAGAGAGAGAGAGAGAGAGAGAGAGAGAGAGAGAGAGAGAGAGAGAGAGAGAGGGAGAAAATGACTTCCCTACTCCACATCTAGATTTCAAGAGGAGTCTTTCTCACTCAAAGTGTTGAATCTTATCTGTACAGTCTATGGAATTCTCTAGGCCAGAATACTGGAGTGGGTAGCCTTTCCCTTCTCCAGGGGATCTTCCCAGCCGAGGGACTGAACCCAGGTCTTCCACATTGAAGGCAGATTCTTTACCAGCTGAGCCACCAGGGAAGTCCATCTGTGTCTCTGCTGCAGCTGCTAAGTCACTTCAGTCATGTCCGACTCTGTGCGACCCCATAGACGGCAGCCCACCAGGCTCCCCCGTCCCTGGGATTCTCCAGGCAAGAACACTGGAGTGGGTTGCCATTTCCTTCTCCAATGTGTGAAAGTGAAAAGCGAAAGTGAAGTCGCTCAGTCATGTCCCACCCTCAGCTACCCCATGGACTGCAGCCTTCCAGGCTCCTCCGTCCATGGGATTTTCCAGGCAAGAGTACTGGAGTGGGGTGCCATTGTCTTCTCCCTGCTGCTGCTGCTGCTGCGGCTAAGTCGCTTCAGTCGTGTCCAACTCTGTGTGACCCCATAGACGGCAGCCCACCAGGCTCCCCCGTCCCTGGGATTCTCCAGGCAGGAGTACTGGAGTTGGGTGCCATTTCCTTCTCCCTCAGTTCAGTTCAGTTCAGTTCAGTTGCTCAGTCGTGTCCGACTTTTTGCGACCCCATGAATCGTAGCACGCCAGGCCTCCCTGTCCATCACCAACTCCCTGCTGCTGCTGCTGCTAAGTCGCTTCAGTCGTGTCCGACTCTGTGCGACCCCAGAGACGGCAACCCACCAGGATCCCCCGTCCCTGGGATTCTCCAGGCAAGAATACTGGAGTGGGCTGCCACTTCCTTCTCCAATGCATGAAAGTGAAAAGTGAAAGTGAGGTCGCTCAGTCGTGTCACCAACTCCCTAGGCCAGGCTTAATTGCCTCCAGTAAACAACCTCCTCTCATCTTAGAGGGCTTACGAGAAAGTACTTCCTCAGATGAAACGGGTAACTTCTACCCTCTTAAGACCTACTGGAAACTGAATCTCTTACACAGGAAAGCCCTTCTCGTATTTGTACAGTCGACATCTAGCATCCTCTGCTTAAGCTCTCATTTATCCCGTGAGAAATGCCTGGCCAGAAGCCAGGTAACTAAGTCTACCACAATTGTTGGGTAGCCGCCTACGGGCACCGTCCAAGGAGGAAATGGATACTCACTTCCCGAGGCAAGGACCCGCAGCAGCTGGGAAAGCCCGCGCCCTCCCACGAAGCCGAAGCTCAGCAAACGGCGCGCGGGGCCACGCCCAGGTCTGGGGCCGCCCTTTCGAGCCGCAGCTGCCAATCAGAGGCGGGGCGGGGCTTACCTGCGGCGGGCGGGGCTTACCCGCGGCGGGCGGGGCTTACCTGCGGCGGGGCGGAGGCTGCGGGAGCTCCGGGGCCTGGGGGCGGTGCCGACCCTCCACCTGAAGGAGACGCGGAGGGCGGCATGAGGGCGGGGCCCAGGGCCCAGCCCCGCCCCCCAGCTCTGCGGGGGGCCCCCGGGCCGTGGGCCCTGGCCCGGCGGTCCGCCGCAGTCCTGGAGGCGCGGGTCTCCCGGCTCGCGCTCTGCGCCGCGCGGTTTCTGCGGCTCCAGCTGGCGCGCCGGCCCCGGCCCGGCCCCCTTCTCCCCCACCCCACCCCGCTCCAACTGCCCCCCAACCCACCCCGCTCCCACCCCACCCCGCTGCCACCCCCCACCCCACCCCGCTGCCACGCATAATGAAGTTTATGCTCCATTCACAAAATCTAGCTCTTCTATCAATGACTAGGAAACCAAGAAGGTCTTTTTGACATAAAACATAAAGCAAAGGACAAATTCACTCAAATAAGCAATTCACTGCCTTTCTTTGAACCTCCATTTCTTTATCTAGAAAATGAAGCCGCAGTTTCTTTGGCTCCAGCTCGCGCGCCAGCCCCGCCCCCGCCTCCGCCTCGTCCCCCAGGACCCCCACCCCTCCAGTCCCGCCCCCCACCCCGCCTCGGCCCCCACACCCCTCCCCACTCCTCCAGCTCCACCCCGCCCCAACCCCCCTCGCCCCCCCCCCCACCCCCAGACCCGCCTCGCGCCCGCGCAAGCCGACCTTCTCCCCCCTGCCTGCCCGCACGCCCAGCCCTGCCCTCCTCCCTCCTGCCCGCAGGCTCACCAGCCGCGTCCACGCCGCGGGGCCGCCGAGGGCAGGCGCTGTAGATGTTGCTCGGCGTGCGTGGCCGCCGGGACACGCGCGGCCGCTGGGACCGGGCCCGCTGGGAGGCGTCCACCGTGGGCATCCTCACGGCCAGTCGGCGGACCCGCCTGGAGAGAGCTTATCAACCAAGCCGCAGGGACAGAAAAAGGAAGGAGGGTGTCAGAGGCCCGCACTCGCCCAGTCTTACAGAAAACTAAAGACGGCCCCCTGCCCGCTGTTTGGGAGCGTCTGACCTGAGGGTGCTCCGCTCGGAAGTGGCTCGGAACCCTCCACTTCAAGTTCGGGCCGCGCTCCTCACCGTCCCCATGTCCAGACAGCCGAACCCCATCCCGAGTCCCCCCAAACTCAGTCTGCTCATCCAAAGGTCCTGAGTGTCCCTGGGGGATCAGAGGGAGTTGGGTGCTCTGGGTGCGCTGTCACTGGGCCCGACCCACTCACCTTTCCGTCTTTGAACGATCCTTTTCGCCAGCAGCCCCAGAAGCGCCAACAGTATGAGACCCAGGATGGTGGGGATCAGGACGAAGACACCTTGGTCTTCCATCCCAGACGCAGCACCCGGGGCCTGGTTGGAGCCGCTGAGCAGGGGAGGAACGGGAAGAGGAAGGAGAGGTCAGGAACGGAGGGGGACTTAAGGCAGCACCCCAAGGGCCAGCTTTTGAAGGCGGTTCACAGGTTTGTCCCTTGGATAGCAGAATTCTCACCCCACCCCCCCTCCCCCAACCCCACCCCTGTCACAAAAGGGCCTGTCTATGGAGTCAGGAAACCTGGATTAAATTTCAAGTTTAGCTTTTTCCTGGCTGTGTGATCTTGAATCAGTTTCCTAACCTCTCTGAGCCTCATTTCCCATTAAATGGTTACAGTAAAACCTGTTTCACGGAACAGTTTAAAGATGAAATAAAAGAGGGGCTATAAAGACCTTAATGTAGCTGACCCAAGCAGCAATCAACAAAGGTCAGTTCCGCTTTCAGCTCTCTCCACCTCAGTTTCTTCACAAGATGACTGCAGATTTTAGATGAGTTAGTTTCTGATAACTATGGAAGAGAAGATGTTGCTCCCTTTGCCTAGAAGGTCTTCCCTCCATTTTCTCCACATGTTGAAATCTTATTTTCCTTATCCATTACATAAGTCCTCATTTTCTTCGCCAGTCGTGGTGAACTAGAATCAACTTTTTCTCTGTCAGCACTTCCTCAGTTCACACCAGTTACAACACTTCTCACAGTCAAGACTAGTATTAGTAAAATAACACCTAGATATCACACGTTTTTAAACTTTTCTACACCTTCAGGACATAGCACAATGCCTGGCATGTAGTGGGGATTTAAAAACATGTTGGTTGAGTTAATTGAATTCTTCTCCACTAGTCGGCTGTTATGGTTTAATAGACTAGGAATCAGAAGTCCTGGTTCTGTTTGTAACCACTTTGCTCTCGTGGGCTCAATTTCCTAATTGTAAGACCCAAATGGTGTCAGAAATGCCTTTCTTCGTTCACGTTTGCCTTTGCTTGTGTGTGTGCCTAACTGCTCAGTTGAGTCTGACTCCTTGCAGCCCTACGGACTGAAGCCTACCAGGCACCTCTGTCCATGGGATTTTCCAGGCAAGAATACTGGAGCAGGTTCCCATTTTCTCCTCCAGGGGATCTTCCTGACTCAGGAATAGAACCTGCATCTCCTGTCTCCTACATTGGCTGGCCAGTTCTTTACCACTGAACCACCTGGGAAGCCCCTTCTATTTGCTTTGGCAACAAATAATTTGCAGGTATTACTGGTTTCCTTTGGAATCTGTTCTAATGCTGCCTCCTAGTGGTCGATAGCAGCACTTTCCTGGGCTGCACCCCATCCATTAGTTGAGAGCTGGCCAACAGAAATGTAGTCAGAGCCGGATACGGAACTTAAAATTTCCTAGTAGCCACGTTGAAAAAGTAAAAGGAAACACGCAAAAGTAATTTTTAAATTATTGATGGTTTAGTAGCTAATTTTATATTCATTTAGTTCTTCCGTGTCGAAACAGGAGCAGTCTCTCAGAGCCATCTATAATAGCATGATTCTATGCTAGTTTAAAACTCAATCCAGTTGTTGGGTTGTGGCCAATTACCTGTGCCTATTACTTCTGGGTTACCGTGGTGGATTTCTGTTCTTTAGGGCTCTTATTGGATACCCCTTAGGAAATTTGTTTTAGATGAGTGTTCAGTCCTGTTCTGTCTATTCATAATAATTCTACATGGGATCCTCTCAGCTGGCCAATTAAAAATACCTGCTCTGAGGCTGGCCATAGATTTAAGTTTTCTCCTAGGGTCATTTAAACTCAATCGGAGTGATGAGCTAAGTCTCAATAAAAAATTAACTTCTCATCTATTAAAAGAAAAACTCCTACAATTATGGGGAGGATCTACATGGTTAACACCACGCTAACTTATATGCAGAGTACATCATGAGAAACGCTGGACTGGAAGAAACACAAGCTGGAATCAAGATTGCTAGGAGAAATATCAATAACCTCAGATATGCAGATGACACCACCCTTATGGCAGAAAGTGAAGAGGAACTAAAAAGCCTCTTGATGAAAGTGAAAGAGGAGAGTGAAAAAGTTGGCTTAAAGCTCAACATTCAGAAAACGAAGATCATGGCATCTGGTCCCATCACTTCATGGGAAATAGATGGGGAAACAGTGGAAACAGTGTCAGACTTTATTTTTGGGGGCTCCAAAATCACTGCAGATGGTGACTGCAGCCATGAAATTAAAAGACGCTTACGCCTTGGAAGAAAAGTTATGACCAACCTAGATAGCATATTCAAAAGCAGAGACATTACTTTGCCGACTAAGGTCCATCTAGTCAAGGCTATGGTTTTCCTAGTGGTCGTGTATGGATGTGAGAGTCGGACTGTGAAGAAGGCTGAATGCCGAAGAATTGATGCTTTAGAACTGTGGTGTTGGAGAAGGCTCTTGAGAGTCCCTTGGATTGCAAGGAGATCCAACCAGTCCATTCTGAAGGAGATCAGCCCTGGGATTTCTTTGGAAGAAATGATGCTAAAGCTGAAACTCCAGTACTTTGGCCACCTCATGTGAAGAGTTGACTCATTGGAAAAGACTCTGATGCTGGGAGGGATTGGGGGCAGGAGGAGAAGGGGATGACTGAGGATGAGATGGCTGGATGGCATCATGGATTCGATGGACGTGTCTGAGTGAACTCCGGGAGTTGGTGATGGACAGGGAGGCCTGGCGTGCTGCGATTCATGGGGTCGCAAAGAGTTGGACACGACTGAGTGACTGAACTGAACTGACTGATGGTCATTTAAGTTTAAAGTCTCCTCTATGTTGGGAATGGTTAAATCATACCAAAAATGATCAACCTGGTAATTATGAGACAAGGCTGGGTGCTTTATGAACTATGCCTGTTATAACCCTCAGAGAGAGTGATTGGTATGGAACTCAGTAGATTTGTGGCACTAATTTATGGCCTTGACATCTACAGGAATGATACGAAGGTGTAGCCTGGGATTCCCATGAATTTAAGGTCATACATGTTAACAAATTACAAGTAACCCCAACCAATCTACCATTGGTATGATCCCAATGGGTCAAAGATCTGTATTCTATTAGTATGACCATTTAGCAGTGTGTGTGTGTGTGTGCCTTCAATGGGGTTGGAGGATGTAATTGACCATATCTAAGTCTTGACAACTTTCATAAGCTTTAAATGATAGTAACCGGGCTACTAGCCTGTTGAATTCTGAGATCTCTATGATGAGAAAGGCAGTGCCACACAACTGCAAGACCCTTGACACCTTACAGCATCTCAGGGAGATATCTGTGCTCTAATTCAAACTGAATGCTGTATTTTTGAACCTGATAAATCCTTTAATGTAACACATTTGAACCACATGAAAAATCAGATTTCTGCTCTCAGTGACCCATTCCTTAGTCTTGACAATCTTAAAAAAAAAAAGAAACTGGTGTGGGAAGCTCATGGATAAAATATTTACTTTTAATTCCACTATGTTATTAACTATACCATTTGTATTTTGCTTGTTTCACAAGATTATTATTTGTTGTATTACCAAGTATATGACTGAGCCTTCAACGGAAATGGTGACTAGACTTGAAGCAGTGGATCAAATGTATAGTTTGATATACGATCAATGATTGTAATAATATAACTCTGGAAGGCAATGGCACCCCACTCCAGTACTCTTGCCTGGAAAATCCCATGGACGGAGGAGCCTGGTGGGCTGCGGTCCATGGGGTCGCTGAGGGTTGGACATGACTGAGCAACTTCACTTTCACTTTTCACTTTCATGCATTGGAGAAGGAAATGGCAACCCACTCCAGTGTTCTTGCCTGGAGAATTCCAGGGACGGGGGAGCCTGGTGGGCTTCCGTCTATGGGGTCGCACAGAGTCGGACACGACTGAAGTGACTTAGCAGCAGCAGCAGCGTCAAAACAGATTTGCATAAATGTTGAATGACTGAAAGATCTTTGTCTCGTCTCTACAAGATCTCCTCCTGGAGCACTCAAGTATGTACTTGTTAATAGGACTGATGAGTTAATGTTATAGCTATAACATTAGTATAGCTATAATAAATATATCTATGCTATATTTCACAGTGACTTCTAGAGACAAAGCCAAGAAGTGTCTCTGTTGGTAGACATTTTAGGGAGATTTCGGTGGATCTCCTAACTCTAGTCTCCTTTGACCAGCTTTAGCCCATCCTGGATGGTGGAGGCATCTTACCTCTGTCTGTGAAGCCTGGTTTGCTGGTTATAGCTGGCCGTCTGGAGCCTGAGAAGCCCCTTCTGAGCTGAGGTTTTTGAGGTTGTGATGGATGGCAGGAAGATGGTGGGCTCAGCAGTTGCTGCCGAAGATGCCCTGGAAACTCGGGGGCGGTGGGTGACTGAGGGGTTGGGGGAAGCCTGGTGTGCTTGAGGAGACTTGGTCCTTTGAGCTGGTGTGGTTACTGCAGGACAGAGCAGGACAAAGTGACCTTCCATATCCACACTTTAGTCTCTGGTAGCCTTGGGTCAACCATTTCTTTCCTGAATACATTCTTTCCTTTTAGGTAGACTGCCTGTGTTCTTGCAATCCACATTGCCTGAAATGCCTTCTGAACAGGCCATCTACACCTAGTCCCTTCTCTCTATATTTGCTTCAAACTCCATTTCCTACAGAAAGTCTTCCCTGACTTCCCAGGCAGAAGAGCTTTCCCTCCTCTTAACCATGGAGAAAACCTCGACTGTAGTTCAGTTCCCACCCTGACTTGTATTATATCTATGTGTTTGTCTATTCTCCCCCATTCCACACCTGTCAGTCACAACCTTGGGTATATAATGAGCTCAGTGACATTATCCCCCTCTCAAGGGCCAGCAGAGTCCTCTAGTGTAACAATATTCAATTAATGTGTCTGCCTCTCAGGGAACATGCGAGGATATGATGGAAACATTGTATGTCAAAATGCATTCAAGACAGAAAAGTGATGGAAGTGTAAAAGTATCATTAGTATAATTATTATTAATCTTATTGTCGCAAAATAGAGCTGTTAAATTACTGTATGCCATCAAATGGAAGATAGCCACATGGGGAGCAGAAGGCAAGAGGACTTCTGGCTGGGAACTGTCTGCCCAGGCTTGGTTTCCTAGTCATTCATAGAAGGGCTAGATTTTGTGAATGGAGCATACACTTCATTGTGCGCGGCCCCACCTGGTGGTGATGTGTAAGTACTGCAACTAGTGCCAAGTGGCTGAGGGATGGGCTTGAAAACCTTGGAATGCAGATCTCAAGGAGGTTCCCTCTTCCAAGACAGGGAAATACACACGTGAGACTCAGCTCTGCTCTCCCAACCACTGCATGAACTGAACACATATCCCCTCATCCACTTTCACAACAACATAGAATTTCCCCCACTTCCCCGGCCCTAGCTTCGGGGAACTGACCTTTGGACATGAATTCTAAAGAACTGGCATGTGGAGGCATCTGGAACCAAGGAGGCATGTGCATTTGTAGAAATCTATTAAACCATGCGGGAGGCTCAGGCATCGGCTCTTCTTCCCAGGATGGCTCGTAAACTACCAAAGGCAAGAGAAGTCCATTGGTGGTTCTCCAGCAACAGCCTGAGGCCCGGGGAGGGACTGCTGGTGTGAGTCGAGGCTGACTCAGCCAGGGTAGATGGCAATAAAGGGATGAGGACATGGTGCCCACGAGAGGAGCAGAAAAGTGACTGGGCTGGGGTCTTCCCTGGGAAAAAAATCCTCTTTCTCCCTAACGCAGTGGGCATTCTCTGCAAGATCAGAGTCCATTGGGAATGAGTACTGTGTATGTCTGAGGAAGTCAGTGGAGAAAGAAGGGAGAAAGGAGGGGATCTGGAGCAATAAGGAAAGGATCGTATAAAGCAACAAATTTGGCCATCAACTGTGGCTTGAAAAATGATTGTCTTTCCTTTATATTTATCCCTGATATTTCTGACGGGACAGTTATGGGGCTGCTTATCTCCTTTTGCTTCCAGTTTCCTCCAGTCTCAGAGCCTCTCCTCAATTTCACGCCCACCCCTCACTTGGCTTGTGACCCGGGAAAGGTGGGCACGGTACCACCCGGGGGCGCACCGATCCTGTCCTTTCTCATGGCTTGGAGAGAAAATTTGGTGGATCATGAAGTTCAATGACTCTATGAGGTTACAGTGCCATGGATCCCAGTTTCCACTGGACTAGCTGGTATGGCAGCAGTGTTAGGGTGTGGGGGCCGCTGCGGCCCCATGCTTGTCCCCGCCTTCCCAAGGGGCAACGGTTCCTGGGGGTCCTGAGCCTCCATCGAGTGGGGCACCTACCGCTGTGAACAGTCAGGGTAATCTGCTGGGTCTTGCCTCGGTCTGTGTTCAGGCCCACCCCACAGGCATAGACCCCACTGTCATTCTTGGTCAGCGCTGTCATCTCCACCAGGAACAGATTCCTGTCCGGATACTGCTCCAGCGTGACTCGGTGCTTGAATTCCTCCCTGACAAATTTGCTGCTGGACACCACGGTGGTGCATCTTCCAGACTCGTCAATGGTCCGGCACAGGTATATCCTCACATACGTTTCAGGAAGTGGGCACTCAATGGTAATGGATCCTCCCAGCATTCCCTCCATCTTTACTTCTGGAAGGACCTTTGGGGCTCCGACTACTGCAGGGAGAGAGAGTTAGTGAGAGGAAGCCCCACCACCAGCCACGTCCCCAACACAGCCCTGTTTCCAACCTGGGCCCCAGCGCAGCCTCATACTCATCCCTGCATCCAGCTCCATCCCCATGAGCAGCCCTGTGCCTCCCTCATGTCTAGCCCTAGCTGCACCCACAGCCTCTTTCCATCCTCAACCCTGTTAACCTCCTTGGTCCAGCTCTATGTCCGTCCCAAGGCTCAGTCTCTCCCTAGCCCAAGCCTTCATGTAGCCCTCCGCCTTATCATCACACCTGAACCTCTATGGACCCAGACACCAACCTCCTGAGAATCTAGTCAAAATGCCCACCCCACTCCAGGGGGGATGCCACGGTGAACCGCCCCCCACAACCAGCATGTGGCCCCTTAGTGATTTCAGTGTGTTGCCGGGAGGCGTGGTGAAATTTACTGCGACAGGTTTTCCTGTCTAGTTTTGTTTCACTTGGATCCATCCCACCAAAATAACTCTTTCACCTCCAGTTTTTTTTTTTTTTAATTCAATCATTAACAGGTATCTATTGAATCACGTTCATGTGACAAGCTAGCTGCCATTCCTCCCTCATAGAATGAGTCACTTATTTAGTGATACAAATCACTGGCCACTACAGCAAAGTGTAATAAATCCCATGGTGTGGATACACAAGGCTCCTTGGAAGCAGCAAGTGGAGTGCCTGATCCAGGCTGCCACGGAGGGGAATTTGAGAAAGGCTTTCTGGGAGAAGGGCTATGTAAGCTGTGGCCTCAAGGATTGGGTATGCAGGGCTAAGAGAATGACGGTCATCCTCACCGAAGGAGGGAATACAGAGGGAAACAGGAGTGTGTTTGAGTGTGTGCACATCTTGTTTGCGCTTTGGGGCTGGTGTGGAGCAGGGAGGAGTGAAAGGTGTAGCTCCTAAGTCGCTGGCATCAATAAGCTTATGCAAGGTGGAGAGAAGGCGGGGCTAAGCTGGAGAAGAGGGTATGATTTTCAACTAAGTGGGTCCAACAAGGGTCCGTATATTTCTGGGAAGATGATGCAGAGGATGGAGTGTGTGTGTTGGGGTGAGGCTGGGGGGACTAGGGTGGAGGAGAAACCTTTCTAGACAGTGAGAATTGGCCCCATAAAGCCTAAGAGAGGAGAGGGGACACAGCATGTTCATGAGGAGGGGAAGGGTGTTCACAAGCTTCCCAAAATTCATCTGCAGAGCACACATTTAGAATCGCTCTGGGGAGTCAGGGGAAGAAGTGGGGCTGCAGGCTTTTAGATGCACTGAGGAGGACATTCTGGGGGGAGGGAAGGATGGGGATACCCGGAGAGAGGAGGAAACAACCGTGAGAGCATGGGACAGGGTGGAGGAGGCTAGAAAAGGGCTAGCAGGGGAGTGTTCGCAGGAGTTCGTTAGTATCTGGATGTGCAGCTGGTTAGCACAGCAGGGAGAAGCAGAGGGCACTGCCAGACACGTGTGAGCGGATGTGAAAGCCCTCATGCGAATCACCCACCTCTGCTTTAAACACCATGGAAACTGAGACGAGGGAGGCAGCCCTGTGACTGGAACATGCCAACGGAAGGGCGACCCATTCAAAAGGCAAAGACCCAACCAAGGGGCTGGCGGAATGCCCCGTAGGTCCAGAGGGACCACACACACCTGTTTGCAAAGCCTGGCACCTGAGAGTGAGCATGCAAATGTTTTCAGATCAGCTCAGCCAGAAAAGGGCATGCTGGCTGCTTTCTCAAGGGTGAGGCGCTGTACAATGGGCAGAGGCAAGATAGAGCAGAGAGGGGTCATGACGCGTGCAGGCACCTCCAGTGGCCTCTCTCTATTCAGTGGGGTACTGCTGGTCACCCTCTGGCTTACGCAGATCCTACGTTACGGACTATACATTTGTACTGCCCAAAACTCGTGTGTTGAAGCTCCTGTATTATAGAGTGGGGCCTTTGGAGGTAGGTGGGGTTAGATGAGGTTATGAGGCTGCAGCCCTCAAAATGAGATCAGTGTCTGTATTCTCTCTATTTACACAGGAGACCACACGAACACAGATGGAGATAGTAGCCTTCTGCAAACCAGGAAGAGGGCCCTTGCAGAAACCAACACCCTGATGTAGGACTTCTAGTTTCCTGAACTGTGAGAAATAAATGTCTATTATGGAAGCCACGCGATCTATGACACTTTGTAACAGCAACCAGCACTGACTGGGACATCCTTAGTGTGCAAACTTTGGATGGATGAAGCACAAGGAAAGCTGCTGGGTACCCTGAGCTCTGGTCCCAGGGAAGCATTAATGGGCAAGGTGAAAATGACCAGATTCTACTCTCCTTGGAGTTCATAATAGCTTCTAACCACAAGCGAACTTCCAAAATAGGAAAAAAAAAGATAGATACAACCTCCAAGTTTAGAACTTAGGCACAGTGTATATAAGACTCCTGTGGGGGAACTTGCTAGGATGCAGATGACCTGGTCCTGCCCTTCAGCAAGGTGATTATATCTGCTTTGAATGGGTGAGTATGTCTGCTGATGAATCTGCATTTTTAGGTAAGCAACCCAGGTGCCCTTGAATTTTTGCAATTTTGAGCCTTATGATTACATTTCCAAATGATTCCAGGGAAGAAAGGGGGGAGTAGAAGTAGATATAAAGGAATCATCCTGTTTAATACTGATGTTTTAGAGAAGCTGTGATGTGTCATTCATCTCTGAATTGGTGATTTGATTTTCAGTGGTGATGGTAGGGGAGAGGGATTTATGTGGCATAAAAAGTCACCCTCAACATGTAATTGGATATAAATATACGTTTGAAATGGGCTTCCCGGGTAGCTCAGCTGGCAAATAATCCAACTGCAATGCAGGAGACGCTGGTTCAATTCCTCGGTTGGGAAGATCCCCTGGAGAAGCGATAGGCTACCCACTCCAGTATTCTTGGGCTTCCCTGGTGGCTCAGCTGGTAATGAATCCACCTGCAATGGGGAAGACCTGAGTTCCATCCCTGGTTTGGGAAAATCCCCTGGAGGAGGGCATGGCAACCCACTCAACCCACTCCAGTATTCTTGCCTGGAGAATCCCCACGGACAGAGGAGCCTGGCAGGCTACAGTCCACGGGGTCGCAAAGAGTCAGACATGTCTGAGTGACTAAGTACAGCACAGCATATATTTGAAACATGGAAAAAAATCTTGTTTTTTAATACAAAATAAGGTTTAGGCCCCAAAGCCTTGGCTGTGGCTGTGCTCTGGGAATAGCCTAGATTCTGCAGGGTGGTGATTTTCTAGGCAGGAGAGGTGATGAGGACCCTATCGACTCCAGTCACAGCAGGATCTCTGGAAGAAGGAAGCTGACCTGAGAGCTTTATGTTTATCAGATGGAGCAGGGCTCTTAAAAAAATAAAAAAGATGAGAAACATCCCAAGTGACTTCCCACTTCTGCACACTCTGACTTGCGTGTGTCCAGGCCTGCTGTCTGCCTTGGTCCTGTTGCTGTGAATGGAGTATCTGTCTTCTCTCAAAAGCCAGTCTTTTGCCCTGGATCCTGAGTCCATCCCATCACCTCCTACAGAGCCTCTCTCCTGCAATCACCCCCTTTCTCTGCCTGCCTCGGTGGTTCCTCTCTTCCAGCATTAACATGGCTCACACACATGCCCTGATGATGCCCACAGTGGAAGACCCCTCGTCGACATCCCCCTCCCCTTCAGCTGCAACCACCCCTCTCCCGTTCTCCTTCTTAAAACCACTGAATCCAATCCCACGTCTCCTAATTCCTTTTCCACCTACGTCTGTCAGAATTTTGTCTCCAATATTCCATTGATACTGCTCCAATCAAGTCACCAAAACTTTCCTTGTTGCCACATCGGTCACTTGTTTGCCTTCTTCTTTTTTTTTTTTTTTCTCATCCTCTTGGCAGCATTTGGTGGGATAGAGCCTTCCTGCCTGGAAATGCTTTCCTGGCTTCCCTGACGTCACTCTCTCAATGGCTGTTCTTTGCCATCTCCTTACTTCTCCTTATCTGTTCACTTCCTTCTCCTCCTCACTTACTTCTTTGCCTCCTTCCTTATGTACGGCTCCTTCTCTACCAGTTTTGGGCCACCCCAGGGCCTGGCACTGGGCTTGTTCTCCTCTCTGTCCCCCTGGGTCTCCCTGCAAGAGCCCATGGGCTCCCATGCCTTTTAGTGCCAACTCTGTCTAGATCTCATCACTGCATGGATCTCCAGCCTTGTCGGTACCTCTGAGCTCCAGACTTGCCTTTTGGATCCCTCCACTTGGACTTCACTCAAACGTCTAAGATATATTTCACACTTACAATGGTAAAAGGGGAAAAAAAAAAACCACCCTCTTGATTCCTTCTCCAAAACCTGTTCCTGTACAAGCTCTTCCTATCTCCGAAAAAATCGTCAACGTCCATCCAAGTGCTGAAGCCCCAGAGTCATTCTCATATTAAAGAATTAAGGTAAGTTTTAGGTGTGTATTTGTGTACTATGTCACAGCATCAAGTGTGTGCATTCTTACTATTACAGGTCAAGGTAAAAACAGCTTGAAAGCCTACATCCTATCCTACTGTGTTGCTTTACTGTGGACCTCCACCTGGGGCCCCAAGTGATGTGGCCTGTAGTTTGTGCCTCATGCGATGGGTTCTGGGACTAGGGCCACCCCTAAATTTGCAGGACCTGGGGCAGGAATACAAATAAGGCCTAAATATCATAGTCTGAATAGTTTAAAGTTAATCACCAAGCTAGTAAACTGTTGTTGTTGTTAAGTTGTTCAATCGTGTCTGACTGTTTGCAACCCCATGGACTGTTGCCCGCCAGGCTCCTCTGTCCCTGGGACTCTCCAACATCTTGACAAATTTATGCCCTCCTTGGATGTCCATTCTCACACACGCTGTGCAGGGGAAAATGGCCTCAAGTTTTCTGCCTCCAGCTTCTGGCCCCTCTCCCTTCAATTCTCATCCCTAGCTCCTGCCCACTCCTCAACAGTCCTAGAATATACTTGGTGAATGACCCAGCTTGCATGTATAAACCCCATCTCCTTCCCAAACATCCACCTGTAGCCATTTTACAGGCCAAGACATAAGTCTAGGATAGAAGACCCAGGGTAGTGTTGCAGAGTCGTCAATGGTGGATTAAGAGTCATTTGGACAGGGAATTTGAGGTCTAGCAGAGGCGGTGTGGATGTGGGCTTGGGGTAAGCATGTCCTTTCAGGTCTTGAACTCCTCACCCCATGGGGACTGGCACCAGTGGAGGACAAAGCCCAGAGTAAGGACCCTTCTGGCTAGAAGAGTCATATTGCCCTCGACAGACTGCTGGACTGCAATTCGGGTGCCCTTCACTTCTAGACATCTCCCACATCCACCCAGTCCCTCTTCCCTCTCAGGCCTAAGTTTGGTTAACCATCCACTGTGCTCACCCATGTCCTACTACCTGTCACAGAGTCTATTTCATTAAAACTTCATTCCTTTGGGCTTTCAGAGACTTCCAACATTTGACTCAAACATTTGCCTTTCTTCAAAACTCCAGCCATCACAAAGAAAGCAAGTATGAATAAACAACGACTCTGACCCCCAAGAAAATTACTGCCGAATCAGTAAAATATTGAGGTTCCAAAGAAGGGGCTCTGGAAAGTGTAGAGAAGGAGGTGGAGGTTGAGATGGGCTTGAAGGGCTGCATCAGTGGTGGAGGTGAGGGGAAGGGTGCTCCTGGCAGAAGGAACAGCAGGAGCAAGGCCGTGGTGGCAGGGAGGTCCAGCACACGTTCAGGGAGGTCCAGCACACGTTCAGGGAGGTCCAGCACACGTGTGCTGGCTGGAGGTTACGAAAGTCCTGGGGAGAATGATAAGCTCAGCGTGTAAAAGCGGAGGCCAAGGAAGGAGTTGGTATTTCAGGAGTTTGGTTCAGTTGGTAGTAGGAGGCATGGAAGGTCTTTGGGAAGGATGATGTTAAGCTCAGAGGCAAGAAGAAGTGAGGTGGACGTGGAGCCACGGGCTGTCAGCTTGCAGAAAGCAGGGAGGCAGGTAGAAGCTGCTCCTGTGCTCCTTTTCTTTGCACTCCTCTGCTCTGCCTCTAGCAGAGGCTGCCGTCTCTTCCTGTCCTGGTAAGCGTGAATCTAGAAACTGCATGAATTGGCCATCAGTTGGGTCAAAGTCTGGTTGGGGGTTAATGGGGAGAGGCACGTAAAAAGCTATTTTGGCATTTTGCAGCTGAGATCACAGATAGTGAAGACAGAGGAGCTGATTTAGGTGATGACCAGTGAGAAATATGAGGTTTGGTGTCAGGCCGGTTGTATTTTTGATCTTGATGAGGTGTGGAAGTGGGGGTGCCCGAGAGACGGCTGTAAATCAAGATATGAAACTCTGGAAATGAAGTGAAAGTGTTTGTTAGCCACTCAGTCGTGTCCGACTCTTTGTGACGCCACGGACTGCAGCCCATCAGGCTTCTCTGTCCACGGGATTCTCCAGGCAAGAATACTGGAGTGAGCTGCCATTTCCTTCTCCAGGGGATCTTCCTGACCCAGGGATTGAACTTAGATCTCCCGTATTGCAGGCAGATTGTTTACCGTTTGAGCTACCTGGGGAAGCAGGCCTACCAAATGGACCAGGGAGTCTTCGATTGGAACTTTGAAAATTCAGGAGATAAGAGAACCAAAGAAAGAAAGTAGAGGTAAGAAGAGAGAATGCTGGAGGCTTTGAACAGCCAGATTAACAGGCTGACACCTGGGAGAGGGGACACCTTCAGCCTTGTGAGTCAACACCTTAGCGGGCAAGGAGGCAAGCTGCAAAATGCCAAAATAGCTTTTACCCACCTCTCCCCATTAACCCACCCTTATCCTGCCCCAGGTACTGGTTTACAGCTAAATTCATCTAGACGCTTCTGAGCCAGAGATACCCAGCTACTCCCCTACATGTGACCAATTCAGTCCTCGAACGGCGTCCAAGGTGTTTCTCCAGAGCACTTACCTGGAAGGAAGTAAAGCGCCCAAAGCCACAGGTCCATGGCTCCTTCCAGAGCAAGGTCCCATCCAAGGGCCCCCGAAGAGGGGGACAGAGGCCCGCTGCTCACCCAGGCGCCGCCCTGTGCCGTCTGATGCTCAAAAGAGATTTCTGGGCCCCCACGAGGAGTGGGGCTTGGAAATGAGGAAATGACAACCTATCTTGTTTGCTTACCAGTTTTAGACGGAAAAAGAAGATACCAGCAAACCGCAGAGGAAGTCAGGAACTGAGAAAACATGCTATGTTGGGTGAGAATGGGTCCCCAGGGTTCAAAGTGCCTCGAGGCAGCTTCTATTAATAAAGACTGCTAGAAACAAACAGGCCTCATATTTCTATGCCTTGGAGGGTCCTCCAATGCTTTGTGGGGTTTATGTGAGCCAGAGTTATTTGCTTTATGCCTGTCTTCAGCATGAAAGAGACTTCTTGCCAATTTTCTCCCTCTGAGGACAGCTGTAGGGACAGAAGCTTGGGTCTGAAGTCAGAAGGTGCTGGTTGTAGCCCTTGAACACATTTGATAAATGCTTTGGGAGACCTGTCCCCCCGATGGCTCAGACGGTAAAGTGTCTCCCTGCAGTGCAGGAGACCTGGGTTCGATCCCTGGGTTGGGAAGATCCCCTGGAGAAGGAAATGGCAACCCACTCCAGTATTCTTGCCTGGAAAATTCCATGGACTGAGGAGCTTGGTAGGCTACAGTCCATGGGGTCGCAGAGAGTCGGACATGACTGAGTGACTTCACTTCACTTTAGGAGACCTGGTGGCTCAGAAGGTAAAGCC
This sequence comes from Capra hircus, assembly GCF_001704415.2. Lineage (NCBI taxonomy): Eukaryota > Metazoa > Chordata > Mammalia > Artiodactyla > Bovidae > Capra > Capra hircus. Next base: position 4,070,476 of record NC_030823.1, read on the forward strand.
TGCAATGTGGGAGACCTGGGTTCGATCCCTGGGTCGGGAAGATCCCCTGGAGAAGGAAATGACAACCCACTCCAGTACTCTTGCCTGGAAAAATCCATGGATGGAGGAGCCTGGTAGGCTACAGTCCACAGGGTCACAAAGAGTCAGACAAGAATGAGCAACTTCGCTTTCTTACACTTTTCTTTCTTTCTTTTGGGAGACCTACTATAGAGGAATATTAAATGTGGATTTTGAGCAACTCGCTGCCTTCCTTTGAGCCTCCATTTCTTTATCTAGAAAATGAAGGTGGGGCTGGATGATCCCTGGCTTGCCCTCCTGCAGACAGGTCACGCAGCGAGCCCGCCTAGTGTCAGAGCCGCCTGGCAGAGCGGTCCCTCAGGACCCGGATGCACCGAGGTTGCGCCCAGGGGTCCAGGTGCTCAGGCTGTCAGCTGCGAGGCATTCTGGGAGGAACTTCGGGCTCCAGTCAGAAGCCTGGGCTGTCAGAAGCTCCAGTCAGAAGGTCCTGGCTTGGGGCTTCCTAGCCTGGGCCCCGGTCCTCTTGTGGATGAAGTGGGGGTGGTGCCCACCTTCCCCTCTTCCCTGGAGTCCCTGAGGCCCTGCAGAAGCCATGGCCGTGCGGGTGTCTTTAGAGCCCCTCATGCGAGACCTGGAAGGGCTCTGGTCAGAGGGTTCCTTGGCTTCATCCCTGGAGGCTGTCCGTAGCTCAGTTCCCAGGGTCCCCACCTCCAGGTGTGGTGACCTCCTGGGCCCCCAGGGGACTCAGATTGTCCCCAAGCCTTTCTGGGAGGTTCCTCCAGACCCCCCCCGGCCCCCACACCTCAGGTCTGTCACAGGCTCATCAGAACAAACAACAACGTCCGCAGTGGAAGTGGAGTGTGAGACTCGCAGCAGGTGCAAAGGAAGTGTGGGCGGCAGGGCTCTGTGCCCCCGCATCCCCGGGCAGCTGCTCGTGTGATTTCCTCCAACCACCCTTGACCAAACTGTGGAGGGCAGCCGCGACGCTCGGGTTAGAGCGGGAGATCGTCCAGGCCGCCCGTCAGCCTCCCTCCTTGGAGGCCTCCTCCCAACCACGTGGCTGCCGCACGGCTGGGCTCCGCCACGTGCTGGGCTCGAGGCCTGGGACAGCTTGGAGGGAGAGAATAAGCGAATGAATGAAGTGTGTGTGGGAGACTGTGGGTGTGGCCCTGAGGGGTGTGACGTATGCGCATGAGCAGTGTGAGACTGCGCTATGTGCCTGGGTGACAGCAAAGAGTGATACGGGAGTGTTTATGTGTGATGCTAGTGTGTGCATGTGTGTGTGATGTGTGGTTGTGAATGTGTGGTGTGTAGTTGTGAGTGTGTGTTGTGTTGTATGTGGTATGTGATTATGTGTGGTGTGTGGTTGTGAATGTGTGGTGTGTAGTTGTGAGTGTGTGTTATGTTGTATGTGGTATGTGATTATGTGTGGTGTGTGGTTGTGAATGTGTGAGTGGGTGGTATGTGGTCGTGTGGGATATGCAATTATGTGTGGTGTATGGTTGTGTGAGTATGTGGTATGTAGTTGTGTGTGGTTGTATGTGGTATGTAGTTGTGTGTGGTATGTGATTATGTTTGGTGTATGGTTGTGAGTGTGACTGTGTAGTATATGGTTGTGTGTGGTATGTGTGTATGTATGTGTGGTTGTGAGTGTGAAAGTGAGTAGTGTGTGGTTGTGAGTTTGTGGTTGTGAATGTGTGTGTGTGGTTGTGTGTGGTGTGAGTGTGTGTGATGTGTGGTTGTGAGTGAGTGGCTCTGAGTGTTTGCATGTGTGGTATGTGGTTGTGTGTGGTTTGTGATTGTGTGTGGTGTGTGGTTGTGGCTGTGTGTGTGGTTGTGTGTATGTGTGGTTGTGAGTGTGAAAGTGAGCAGTGTGGGGTTGTGAATGTGTGAGTGTGTGGTTGTGTGTGGTATGTGATTGTGTATGGTATATGGTTGTGAGTATGTGACTGTGAATGTGTGAGTGTGTGGTTGTGTATGGTATGTGGTTGTGTGTGGTGTATGGTTGTGAGTGTGACTGTGTAGTATATAGTTGTGTGTGGTATGTGTATATGTATGTGTGGTTGTGAGTGTGAAAGTGAGTAGTGTGTGGTTGTGAGTTTGTGGTTGTGAATGTGTGTGTGGTTGTGTGTGGTATGTGATTGTGTGTGGTGTGTGGTTGTGGCTGTGAGTGTGTGAGTATGTGGTTGTGTGTGGTATGTGATTGTGTGTGGTGTGTGGTTGTGAGCGTATGGTTGTGAGTGTGAGTGTGCAGTATATGGCTCTGTGTGTGTGTGTGTGTGGTTGTGAGTGTGAAAGTGAGTAGCATGTGGTTGTGAGCGTATGGTTGTGAGTGTGCAGTATATGGCTGTGTGTGGTGTGTGTGTGTGTGGTTGTGAGCGTAAAAGTGAGCAGTGTGTGGTTGTGAGTTTGTGGTTGTGAATGTGTGTGTGGTTGTGTGTGGTTTGTGATTGTGTGTGGTGTGTGGTTGTGAGCATATGGTTGTGAGTGTGAGTGCAGTATATGGCTGTGTGTGGTTTGTGATTGTGTGTGGTGTGTGGTTGTGAGTGTATGGTTGTGAGTGTGCAGTATATGGCTGTGTGTGGTGTGTGTGTGTGTGGTTGTGAGTGTGAAAGTGAGTAGTGTGTGGTTGTGAGTTTGTGGTTGTGAATGTGTGTGTGGTTGTGTGTGGTTTGTGATTGTGTGTGGTGTGTGGTTGTGAGCATATGGTTGTGAGTGTAAGTGTGCAGTATATGGCTGTGTGTGGTGTGTGTGTGTGTGGTTGTGAGTGTGAAAGTGAGTAGCGTGTGGTTGTGAGTTTGTGGTTGTGAATGTGTGGTTGTGTGTGGTTTGTGATTGTGTGTGGTGTGTGGTTGTGAGCATATGGTTGTGAGTGTGAGTGTGCAGTATATGGCTGTGTGTGGTGTGTGTGTGTGTGTGGTTGTGAGTGTGAAAGTGAGTAGCGTGTGGTTGTGAGTGTATGGTTGTGAGTGTGCAGTATATGGCTGTGTGTGGTGTGTGTGTGTGGTTGTGAGTGTGAAAGTGAGTAGCGTGTGGTTGTGAGCGTATGGTTGTGAGTGTGCAGTATATGGCTGTGTGTGGTATGTGTGTGTGTGTGGTTGTGAGTGTGTGGTTGTGAGTGTGTGAGTGTGTGCGTGCCTGGCTGTGAGTGTGAGTGTGTAGTATATGGCTGTGAGTGTGTGTGGTTGTGAGTGTGAAAGTGAGTAGCATGTGGTTATGAGTGTGTGGTCGTGTGTGAGTGTGTGGGTGCCTGGCTGTGAGTGTGAGTGTGCAGTATATGGCTGTGTGTGGTGTGTGTGTGTGTATGTGTGGTTGTGAGTGTGAAAGTGAGTAGCGTGTGGTTGTGAGTGTGTGGTCGTGAGTGTGTGAGTGCGTGGTTGTGTGGTGTGTGTGTGTGTGGTTGTGAGTGTGAAAGTGAGTAGTGTATGGTTGTGAGTGTGTGGTTGTGAGCGGTTTGTGGTTGTGTGTGGTGTGTGGTTGTGAGTGTGTGGTCATGAGTGTGAGTGTGTAGTATATGGCTGTGTGTGGTGTGTGTGTGGTTGTGAGTGTGAAAGTGAGTAGCGTGTGGTTGTGAGCATATGGTTGTGAGTGTGCAGTATATGGCTGTGTGTGGTATGTGTGTGTGTATGTGTGGCTGTGAGTGTGAAAGTGAGTAGTGTGTGGTTGTGAGTGTGTGGTCGTGAGTGTGTGAGTGTGTGGGTGCCTGGCTGTGAGTGTGAGTGTGCCCTGCGTGTGAGTGCGGGTGTCCATGAAGATGACAGGTCAGCTGGCCTGTGGCTGGGCCTGCCGGGCAGCGTGGGGATGTGTGAGATAAGAGTGTCACCTCATGTGTGGCCCAAACAACGTCACACTGGGTTGTTAAGAGCAAGTCTTAGGGATCTGAGGACAGCTAGGGAGGAGGTGAGTGTTTGGAACCTGAGAGATCAAAGCTCGCAGACCTGGCCGTCCAGTCTGCGCCCTGAGATGCTGCCCCAGGGTCTTGGGGGCTGGGGCCTGGGGAAGGCTGATCCCTGGCTGAACCGCCAAGTGGGAGAAGGTACCCGTCCTCCCCCTCTCTCCCTCTCTTTCTTTGCCCGCCTACACGTTACCTCTCCTTTCGGATTGATGGGGCTGCCGCTCCCCGGAGAACCCCTTGGGAGCTACAGTGCCCTGGGAGGCGGGGAGCTCTGTGGCTTCATGTCCTCTGGGGCCAAGGCTTGGCCAGAAGGGATGAAGCAGATGGAAAAAATTCAGTCTGGTGACTGGCAGGTGGAGAGAATATGTCATATGAGCTGGGTCAGGAACTGTGCTGGGTCCTTGGGTAAATTCACTTGCTCTCCATGATAGCTGAGGTTTTATTATCCCCCCTCTGTTACAGAGAGGGTGGGAAGAGCATTTCTGTAAGCTCTCTGTGAGGGCTGCAGGAGGCAGGCACCTCCTGGGGCTGGAATATAGTAGGAGCAGAGAGGGGACTAGTCCTTGTCATCCAAGGGGAGGCTCTCCTGATAGGTGCTGCTTGCTTATGGCATCACCCAGCTTTGAAACTGATACAATGAACTGACTCATTTGAAAAGATCCTGAAGCTGGGAAAGGTTGAAGGTGGGAGGAGAAGGGGACGCCAGAGGATGAGATGGTGATGAGATGGCATCACCAACTCAATGGACATGAGTTTGAGTGGACTCTGGGAGTTGGTGATGGACAGGGAGGCCTGGCATGCTGCAGTCCATGGGGTCGTGAAGAGCTGGACACGACTGAGCAACTCAACTGAACTGAGCTTTGACCTTCCACAGGCCAGACTCATAAGAGCCATCTCCTGACATTCCCAGACCTAGAGCCCAAATCCTCAGGTGTCCCTTGCCATGACCCAGTACTGCTCTCCCCCAAGACAGACCCGAGAATCCTCTGCTCTCTGGACTCACTAGGCAGCCCGCCAAGGTAGAGGCACCTGCCTTGGGCGTCCTGCAGTTCCCTCTTTCTAAGTTGGACCCCAGGCTTGCCTGCTCCACAGCAATGGGCTTTCGGGAAGGTTAACTTTACAGTAAATGGACCCATGACGTTCTGCTACAAGAAACGGTAGAGTTTTGGTAAACTCTCTTTCCTGAATATGGTCATTTTCCTATTGGTGCTCTCAGGTTAGAACCCACATATGTGGATATTTTGGATGAATTTTAATGTGCTGCGGCTGCTAAGTCACTTCAGTCTTATCTGACTCTGTGCAACCCCATGGACTGTAGCCTACCGGGGCTCCTCTGTCCACGGGATTTTCTGGGCAAAGGTACTGGAGTCAGCAAAAAAGATTTTAGGGTATTTAGCTTCACACATGGGAGAAGGCAATGGCAACCCTCTCTAGTACTCTTGCTTGGAAAATCCCATGGACGGAGGAGCCTGGTAGGCTGCAGTCCATGGGGCCACGAAGAGTCAGACACGACTGAGTGACTTCACTTTCATGCATTGGAGAAGGAAATGGCAACCCACTCCAGTGTTCTTGCCTGGAGAATCCCAGGGATGGTGGAGCCCGGTGGGCTGCTGTCTATGGGGTCGCACAGAGTCGGACACGACTGAAGTGACTTAGCCGCAGCAGCAGCAGCAGCTTCACACATTTAAACAAAGACTTTTGGCTCTAGTAAGGGTGGATTCATGGGGTCGCAGAGAGTTGGACAAGACTGAGCGACTGAACTGAACTGAAGGGTGGATTGCTGCCTGTTTCTTTATCTGCCTTAGGAGAGGGTTACAAGCTTAGAGAACTCCTTAAACTTTACAGCCTATCTTCCTTCCCTTCTGGCTTCAGCCTCCTGGCTAGATGGGGGTCGTTGGTCTCAGTCTTACGTCTTCTCTATGCCAGTCTACTTAGATATGTAGCCTTTCTGAGATGCTTCATTATTTTACTGTATAGGCTCCATAGCAGAATTATTTCACAGAAGTGTGGGGACAGGGGGACTCTACCTGTTTCTCTGCCTTGGGGACCAGCTCCACAGACCACATCATGCAGGTCCTCTCTGCTGTCTTAGGAGAGATGCCCTGTTCTGAGTTTTGGGAAAGACTTGGACAAATTTTATCTACCTATCTATCTATTAAATTATATAGCCACTATCTATAGCTAAGTTGTAAAGCTATATATATATGTATATGTATATATATAGTGCTAATATTAATAAATATTAGCTGTATACACACACACATATACATACATACATATATATATATATAGTTTTGGGCTTCCCTGGTAGCTCAGCTGGTAAAGAATGAAATGGCAATGCAGGAGACCCCGCTTCTATTCCTGGGTTAGGAAGAGCCCCTGGAGAAGGGATAGGCTACCCACGCCAGTCTTCTCTGGCCTCCCTGGCGGCTTAGTAGGTAAAGAATCTGCCTGCAATGAGGGAAACCTGGGTTCGATCCCTGGGTTGAGAAGACTCCCTGGAGGAGGGCATGGCAACACACTCCAGTATTCTTGCCTGGAGAATCCCCATGGACAGAGGAGCCTGGCGGGCTACAATCCACGGGATCACAAAGAGTCAGACACGACTGAGCAACTAAGCACAGAATGTGTATAGTTTTACAAACAGAAATCAACTGCTATAAACAGATTCTCAACCACTATTAGGAGAAGGCGATGGCACGCCCTCCAGTCCTCTTGCCTGGAGAATCCCATGGACGGAGGAGCCTGGTGGGCTGCAGTCCATGGGGTCACTAAGATTCAGACACGACTGAGCAGCTTCACTTTCACTTTTCATTTTCATGCATTGGAGAAGGAGATGGCACCCCACTCCAGTACTCTTGCCTGGAAAATCCCATGGACAGAGGTGCCTGGTAGGCTGCAATCCATAGGGTCGCTAAGAGTCAGACATGACTGAGCGGCTTCACTTTCACTTTTCACTTTCCTGCACTGGAGAAGGAAATGGCAACCCACTCCAGTGTTCTTGCCTGGAGAATCCCAGGGACGGGGGAGCCTGGTGGGCTGCCGTCTATGGGGTCGTACAGAGTCGGACACGACTGAAGCGACTTAGCAGCAGCAACCACTATTAGGACTTTGTAATGCATAATCATTATTATATAACTGAGTTTTTAAAAGAAAAAATTCAAGATGATCCAAGAACCTGAGGAAGATTCTCTTGCCATCAGAAATACTGAAGCAGTTCTCTGAGTGGTTGCTGGACACTGTGGTTTTATGGTTTATCATCATCAATCCCACAGTTGATTGTTTTTCCCCTGTATTGGGCTGTCTAGTGTGCCTCCAAAATTCATGTCCATCTGGAAACTCAGAATATGACCTTAAATATTTAAAAACAGGAATTTTACAGATGTAATTCACTAGAATGAGGTCAAGCCAGATTCCAGTGGGCTCTCAGTCCAATAACTGATGTCTTTGTAAGAAGGTATGTGAAGGCAGAGGAACACACAGGGAGAAGGCCAGGTGATGATGGAGGGAGAGAGTGGAGAGATGCCGCTACAAGCCAAGGATTGCTGGCAACCACCAGAAACCAGGAGAGAGACATGAGCAGATTCTCCTTCAGAGCCCTCAGAAGGAACTGACCCCACTGACACCTAGATGTCAGACTTCTAGACTCCTGAATGGTGAAAAAATATATTACAGTTGTTTTAAGCCACCCAGTTCATGGCATTTCCTAGAGTAGCCCTAGGAAATTAATATCCCATCCAACTTCCCCTGTAATTTGGTGATTTTTGGTAACTTATTAGCGATCCCGTTGAGGCCATAGACCAGCTTCCTTCTTCACAGAAGGAGCAGGTGGGTTGGGGGCAGGACATAGTACTAAAGTTGCTGTTGCCTATTGACAGTGTCAGTTCAGAACAAGAGAAGATTGCAGCTTTAGGGACGTTTCTTGGCTTTTGATTCTAGGGACCGGGATAGGCTGCCTGAGCTCAGCACTGGTGTGCAGGTTATCACATTAACACAGAAGTTGTATCTTAGCCCTCTGCCCCAGACATGACTCTCTGGTGGGTCAGAGATCAGCTTCCTGAGGGTAAAACAGTGATAGCTTATGACACATCGTGCAGTTTTAATTCTCCCGAAATGCTGAGATCTCAGACTGGGGAAGCACATAGCATGGAAAACGTTACGTTCAGGACCAGGTTCTGCCCCACATCAGGTGGGGTAGAAGGTCAGGAGGAACTCTCTCCCACAGGAAACTTTCTACACACAGACACCCTAAGAAAGAGTCTAGTGGTGATGTGAGTGCTTGCAGGATATGACAAGGTTTAGCACCAAAACCTTGGAATGTCCTTAGGCAACAAGGGGATCCTTTATCTAATCTTTGCCCCCCAAGAGACTTTGGGTCAACTGTTCTAAAGCCCAACACATATCATCTGGCTGGCCTCTAGCTGATGGTCTGTGGAGGGAGTTTATTCATTTGGTTACCTGAGTTTTGATTAACAGCCTCTTGATCTTAGCGGAAAACCCAGGGAGGTATGAGATTTAAGGTCAAGTGTTCCACGGATGCCACACCAAGATATTTTTTAATGTCTAAGAGGACTGCTGGTTACACCCGCTTTCAGTCTTAATTATCTTCTATAACACAGAGCTTTGGGGTCTTGACCACTGGTATAGACCCCAAACTATCCTTTTGTTGAAGATAACCTTGGTCCCACTTGCAGGCCACTTGCTAGCCTCTCTCAGCCCAGCGCTGGAGGTAGGGGAAAGCTGGTTTAGACTTGCGTCCTGGGGCGCCTAAAAGAGCAAACTTCTCTGAAAGGGTTGCCTGGGGAACAGACGGTATGGGGACAAATGCAGTCTGAGCCTCCTTGAAGGAAATCATGGTCTTTAATTATTAATTAATTTACATTTTTGATTTGTTAGCAAGTGCCAGCTCATAGACGCTAGTTGAAGTGCAGAGCTTAGAAGGGAAAGAAAAAACTTAAACCTTAGTTCTTTGGCGATCAGCCCATCCCTGGCACCATCAAATCCCCCCTTTTTTCTCCCTTTCCACTCAGAACTCTTCAAATTTGGGGGTTTTTTGAGTGTTTGACCATTCACTTATCCTATTAGGTCTCTGTGAGTGACAGACAGGGAAGGGTATCTTCCCTGAGGTGGGGCCTGTGAAAGACCAGTCTTATTTGCATTTTTCTTCTCCTTCCTATGGCATTTTGTCTCATCTGGAGAGCAGAGGCCCTCCTTAGAGACAGCTGGTGTCAAATCTAGCTTTGACATTAGTACATCTCACTTGCTGCCTGTGAGCAAACCTCTTCACCTCTTAGGACCTCAGCTTTCTCACCTGTAAAATGGTAAGAATGTGTTGATGGTGGCTTGTGTGGATGCCCGTGTTGCATAATCCCTAAGGCCTCAGGGCTGCAGGCCTTTTATGATTTCTCCCAGTGGAGGCAGAGGTGAGGAAACCTGATGAGATGTCAGTGAGTGTGCCCATGAAGAGAAGCTGTGGCCTCCAGGGGCCCCGTGATGTTTCCAGAAGGCTGCTGGCTGGGATTGTGGCCTGTCTCTCCCAGTGCCTAGCAGAGCACCTGGAATCTAGTGAGTAACCAAATGCACATTTTTAATGAGGGAAAGAAGAAGAGAAGATGGAGTGGGGATGGAGAGGTGCAGAGATGGGGTGGAAGGGAGAGCTGCACTGACGTCCCCAAATGAGGGGACAGGGGAGCACTGAACGGCCCCCCTTCTGCGGTTGTCTCCCCACCCATCCGGTCCCTTTTCTTTCTGAGAGGCCCCTCTGCGATCTTAATTCTCCTCCACACCTTTAGTTTTCTCGTTCGAATAAGCTGCAGGTGGGAACTCCTTGTATCACCTCACCCCCAATAGGAACAAGTAAGCCAGGCTTGGATGCCACCAAGAAGGGGCCAGCACACCCTCTGAGGACAGGTAGGAGACGCCTAGGCGGGGTGTGGGTGCAGGCAGCGGAGCCCCCCGAGCTGAGGGCCCTGAGGATCAGCGTGATTCGGAGCGTGATTGCCACGTGCGGAGGGAAGGGGCTCCCAGGGCTCCATCTAGGCTTCTGTTGGGCCATCCTGGGTTGCGGTGGAGGCCAGGTTTTTGGCCTGGAGGAGGAAGGTGGTGAAGGCCTCGTCGGCTTCCTCCTTGGACGACTGGGGGGGTGACAGGAGAGGAGTCAGTATTGGAGGCCGTGGCTCAGGAACAGTGGGGGTCGAGGGGAGGGGACGCGCTAAGGGTCCTAAATTCACGATCTTGTCATAAGCAGCTCGAGGCTGTGTCCGCCCACCTGCTTCATCCCAGCCGCCATGCTCACCTAGAGGGACTGATCGTGAGAAACGGAAAGCTGCAGCTTCTAAAAATACCGCCCTCGGTCTCACTACCTCCTTCCAACACGTGGAGCAGAACCATCTCTGTGGCCCCGAGCCCGTCCCCGGAAGCCCTGCCCACAGTCGTGGCCAAGGTGACCCAGGCTGGCATTAGCCACAGAGGTTCACAGCTTCTTCCTCTACCAGCTCAGAGGCACACCACCAGCCTGGAGGGGACCGCTGTCTCCCGGACCGACATGTTCCCCTCACTGTTCCAGATGCTGGGGTCTTTACTACGGCCAGGGGGTGTGGATGTGATAATAAGCATCAGTGATAATAAGCATTAGTGCCTCGGGATCAGGGAAACACAAGGAGAGGGTAACCTGCGACCTGAGGGTAGGTAGGATTTCAACTGACATGGATCTTAGTTGGGGTGGGAAGGGGCCCCCTGTGAGCAAAAGTCTTCCAGGCCCAGTGAAAATGCCAGTCCCCAAAAATCCTCCAGCGAGGGTGCTGAGCTAAGTCTGTGAGTCCCACAGCCCGGGAAAAGCACCTCCCTGATCCCCAGGGAATGCCATTTGGCCTGCCCCACCATGGCCAGAATCTTTAATGCAGTCACTGTCCTCACCAACCCCCCCAGTTCCCTCCCCACGCCCCTGCACCACCTCCCTCCCTCCTCCTGTTGATAGCCCATCAGTGCAGCTCACCTCCTGCCTGGATTTCAGCCACATCAACCCTGGAGCCAGGCAGATGCACCCCTTCCCTGTCCTGGCACCAGCCCCCATTGGAGATGACTTCTCCCGGTGTCTAACTGCAGGCCTTACTGCCTTTCCTTGTCACCCTCACGCGATGCCCTCTTCTCCCTCCTTGCCCTCACCCTCTTTGCCTTCTTGGGTTCTTTGCTCTCCACGGTGTCCTCGGTAGCAGTGGCAAACTCTGTGTGAAGAGCAGGAGAGGAGGGGATCAGCCCTCCCTGGCCCCCCATTCCCACTCCAGAGGCAGAGTTGGGGCTCATGCTTGTTCCCTGGGGCCTGGGCAGTCCTCAGGGAGGGGCGTACCGTCCTTCCCTCCGAGAGACGTCTCTTGGGCCTCTGGAGAGGCTCCCATGTTGTCGCGTCCTTCAAAATCTCTGGAGTTCTCAAAGTCCGACATGCTGATATCTGTCCGGTAGCTCCTGATTGAAATCCGGTCTGTCGGGGAGAGAGGGGGGTTGGTGCAGGGCTGGGGGCGGAAGGTCCCCGAGGGATCCCTGCAGGAGGGCTGGAGCGGGACAGGGTCTCTGACGGCTGTCTCTGATGAGGACCCAGAATGAAAATGACCCGAGCCTCCCCGCCAGGCCCTGTCCACAGACAACCTAGACCCAGCAGCCCCTGGCCTCTGCTCATCACTCTGGGACCTTCCAGGACACAGGATCTTGTTTTGCCCTCTCACCAGCCCTTTTAGGTGATTATCCTCATCTCTGTCTTGAGCCGTATGGACACCAGACGTATGAAGGGGACGCCCAGCGCCACCCAGCTGACTGGTCCTCACACGCAGGCTGGAAGCCCAGGTTTCCGGGACCCTGCCATCCTCTTCCCGGAGCCCCTCCCTGTGAGCTTAGACCCGCTAGCGACTGAAGATGCACTTCCAGAGACGGCATTTGGACGGCAGCACCGAATGGAAGTTTCGGGCATGTGTGCATTGATCATTCCCCGCCTCACTTTGCCTGGACCCTTCCTCCGAGCGGATGAGAGGGGATGGACCCTGGCAGTCCCCTCAGGGCTGTGGGGCCAGGACTGAGGGCTGGAGGCTGCAGGCGGCAGGCAGGCAGCGCCCTGGGACTCACCGACATTCTTCCTGTGCCGAGCTCGGAGCACCCCGATCGCCACGACCCCTGCGGCCAGGACCAGGGCCAGGGGCACCAGGGTGGAGACCAGCACTTTGGAGCTCCCGCTGTGTCCTGCAGGTCTGGGGGAAGGGTTAACTTAGTCCCTGAAGGGGACACTGGGGGTCCCAGGAGGGGCTGGCAGGTTGGCTCCAGCCAACCAGATTTATCCACTCCCTCCTCCGGATACAGTACCCCAAGCTCCGTCCTTCTAAGAAGCCCTCCCAGACAGGACAAAAGTGAGTACTGGGTCTTCCCTGCATCCCAGGACTGGGAGATGGAGCTGAAGGGTGGGCCACGCCCTGGCCTCAGGAGAAGGGCAGAGACCACAGGCCAAGGCGGTGTGGGTGCACCCACTGTCAAGAGGCAGACAGGCTCTCTTCCTGGGACCTGGTGACCCAACCCCAGGTCCTTGGCCTCTCGAATGTTCTCCAGGTGGGGGTCCCCAGACCCCTCCTCACCGGCCGGGATCTGCGGGTGCTCCGGGCCCACCAGCAGCGTCCTTCACGGCGATTTCCTCTACAAAAAGCCTGGGGTCCAGAAGGGCTTTGTTCTGGATCTCCCCGGCCCTTGACTCTATTGCCCCCCCTGCAGGGGCAGCGTTCACTTGCTTGGCGTCTTGGGACCCTGGGGAGAGCAGAGAGGGGCTTGAATTTAGGGAGTCTGCGGAGCGGGGCTTCATTAGGAATCCTAGGGTTGTGGGGAGATCTCATGCCTTTTCGGACAGGGTCTCAGAGAACAGTAGAAGCAGGGGAGCTGCGCTCTTCTGCAGCCTGTCACAGACAACCTCTGTCCTATTCATACCGACTTCGCTTCCATTGTAAGGCTGTGGGCTTAGATCCGGCTGTGCACAAGGGCTGACCGGGAGAGTCTTCACAGGGTTTGCCCAGGGCCTCTTGACTACAGTGAAATGGCAACCTACTCCAGGATTCTTGCCTGGAAAATCCCATGGACGGAGGAGCCTGGTGGGCTATAGTCCATGGGGTTGCAAAGAGTCGGGGGCAGCTTGGCAAGGGGTCCCTCAGTGAGCCTGACAACTGGAAGCTGCCATAACCTCATTTCTAGAGGCGCTAAACATACCCCTTGGGCTTCCCTGGTGGCTCAACAGTAAAGAATCTGCCTGCCAACGCAGGAGACACCTGTTCGGGATCCCTGATCTCTGGTGCCTGCTTCCCAGGTGGCGCTAGCAGTAAAGAACCCGCCTGCCAGTGCAGAAGACATAAGAGATCCAAGTTCGATCCCTGCGTTGGGAAGATCCCCTGGAGGAGGGCATGGCAACCCACTCCGTATTCTTTCCTGGAGAATCCCGTGGACAGAGGAGCCTGGCGGGCGACAGTCCATGGGGTCACAACGAGTTGAACACGACTTAACCACTGAGCATGACTCCACACAAAAATACCCCTCATTAGGGATAAGACATTTCATGGGATATTTTTAGAAGCGGTTTGAAATGCAGCCTTACTGGAAGAGATTGCCCAGATTTTCCTTACCAGACCTTGTGCATGAAGGTTATCTGGCTCTCTGGAGCCGACTTTGGCAGAGTATGGTGTAACAGTGACTTGGACATGTCTACATGTAGAAGACCTCTCCATATAGAACAGGCTTCATGGTGGCCTGAAAGGGTGACTGTGGGATTTGTCCTGAGACTGAGATTAATTGACAAATGCACTATTTTTGATGAGTTTGTATGTCTGTTTGGGATGCCCTTTTTGGAAGGACAAATGAGACCAGAAAGGGGCATAAGGCCTCCCCTGGCCCCTGCCTCTCACAGTCAAACCTGGGGCCACGCTTGATGGAGATGTTCTTAGGCAGTTTTCTCTGGAGTCCCCTGGGGCACGTGGGCCTGGCCCTCGGAGACTCACCTTTCGCCCTGCTCTCCACCGCCACGTAGACAGCCGCCGTCTCCCCGTATCGGGGGCCCTCCTTCACTCCACACCAGTACCAGCCTTCATCCTCCTTGGTGACTGTGTCCAGGTTCAGGGAGACGATCTGGCTGTTCTGGTCGCAGCTCACGAAGGCCTGGCTGGGGCCGTCGTTCTGGGTGGGCAGGGGGCTGCAGCCTTCGTTGCTCCACTTACACCAGTACTTCTCAAAGGAGTAGAACTTGCAGGGGAAGTGGCAGGAGAGCTTGAAGGCTTCTCCCAGCCAAGCCGTGACGTTCTTGGGTACCTTGAGGCTTGGTTCTCCTGGAGCAGGGAGGGAGAAACAGGTGCAGAGGTTGGCCCTGGTTATGCTGCAGGCATGTGACTGGGGGCCGGGGTGGGGGTGCTCTGTCCACAGTCCGGTTCCTTTTTGGACTGCATGCTAAATAAATACACTGTACTGAACAAAAAGCACTTACAATTATGTGACCATGTAATAGATTATTGGTGACCACTATGAGTCATTCCAGTCTATCAGACCACGGGCCTTGCCAAGGGCTTCTGTGTGTTTCCTTGCTGTTATCTGTTCTCTTGGACTCAGTACTACGGTGCTGGAGAAGACTCTTGAGAGTCCTTTAGACAGCAAGATGAAACCAGTCAATCCTAAAGGAAGTCAACTCTGAATACTCATTGGAAGGACTGATGCTAAAGCTGAAGCTCCAGTACTTTGGCCACCTGATGCAAAGAGCTGACTCATTGGAAAAGACCCTGATGTTGGGAAAGATTGAGGGCAGGAGGAGAAGGGGACGACACAGGATGAGATGGTTGGTTGGCATCATTGTCTCAATGGACATGAGTTTGAGCAAGCTCCTGGAGTTGCTGATGGACAGGGAAGCCTGGTGTGCAGTAGTCCATGGGGTCACAATGAACTGGACGTGACTTAGCAACTGAACAACAGCAATGACTCAGTACAAAGAGCTGAACTCTGCTTCAGCTGATGCCATACAGACTGTCAAAGAAGCTGATGCTCTTGATCACAGGAGTTGCTATGTGTGGTGGTTTGAAGAGCGTGGGGGCAGGAAAGGGTGTTTGTTGCTGGTATGAACAGGTGGGGGGAGGGTGCTGGTTACAGGATGAACGGGTGGGCTCTCTCCAGCAGCTTGGAGGCGGGGGAGGTGGGAGGCAGAGTGGCTGGGGGTGATGCTGTGGTTGACTGGAGGGGTCCCGGAGCTGCCTCCCTTCCCTCTTGCCCAAGTTCAACTCTTACCTTCGACAACCTTGAGCTGCACTGTGGACGTCCAGCTCGTGTCGCCGTCAGTCACGCACCAGTAGAAGCCGGCGTCCTGGTCCATAAGCTGGTTGAGGATGACGGTGTAGGTGCCGTTGCCCGGCTCAGCGAGCAGCGCCAGCCTGCCCTTGTACTGCTCCTTCACCAGCCCCTTGCTCTGCACCAGCCGTGGGCAGCGGCCGTTTTGATCCTTTTCCCAGCGACACCAGTACTTCGCGCTGTTGGCATCCTTCGGGTTGTAGGGGCAAGATACGGTCACAGAGCCTCCCTTCACACCTTTCACCACGGAGGGGCTTGCGGGGATTGCCGTCTCTGGAAGCACAAAGATGGGATGGGAGAACTCAGCATGGGCTGGGCAGCCTCCTCCCGGTGGGCTCAGCCAGGGTGGAGAGTGAGGTGTAGAGCAATCCCCTTACCAACCTCAGAAAGTGAAAAAGCCTTTCCGAATGTCACGGAGCCTGGTGCAGGAGCCTTCTCCCCATCTCCAGGGACCTCCCCCACTACTCCTTCCTAACCTTATTCTGAGCAGAGAACAGAAGCCATTTAAAGAGTGACCATCAGCCTTTCGCCTTGGGCTTCTTATAAAATCTCCCTCTGGGTAGTTTTTATCTTTTTATTATTAGCTCGTCCCACAAGATGGCCAGGTGGGTTTTTTCCTCCAAATTAAGAAAATATATTTAGAACAGTTTGATTTAAAATATATACTATGTAGCACAGATAAATTTAATTATTGAGGGCCACAAAGGCCACGTCCAAGAGAAGCAGGGTCTATCTTCAAGAAACTAAAGCTGAGGCTCTGGGAGAGTCCCAGGCAACCGAAGAAGCTGAGGGAGGTGGTGAGGACTGAGCTGGAAGGAGAAAGAAGGACAGGGAATGGGAGCCCCTTATGGGAAAGCCTCAAGCGTAGTGACCACGAACTTCAAGTACTGGTTCAGTTTCTCAAGACAGTAACTCACTACAGAGTGCTCGCAGGGTGGGAAGGGGCAAGGATTCAACCAGATCACGCTGAATAACAAGTAGCACTAAGAGATGTTGGAGGGGAGATTTTAGAAGCCGGGGCGTTGACTTGGGAAAGCTATGAGACCAACACAAGCCAAGGCTTCTTCCACCGGAATGTGATGGATGAGCTGCCATCCTGCTCCGGGGTCAGGGAGACTCCACGTAGAGTGCCTTCCACGGCTCTCTGAAACCCAGACAGTCGGGATCTTCACTCCCCTCATTCCTAAGGATCAGGGGCGGCCATCAAAGGCCTTTGGTAACAGAGAAGAAGATTTAAGAGATTGCACAAGGCAGAGGCCATCGTGCACAGCCTTGGGAATCTCGTGCTGCCCCCAGAGCATCTGGTCCAGGGCGCGTCAGTGAGCAGATACGGTCAACGGACGGAAGCTGTCAGATAGACCCAGAGGGGCCGAGCGGGGCTCTCACCTGCAGACTGCCCATCTCTCCCCTTTCTGCCTCTCAGGTCTCACCTTCATTGACGAAGAGTTCCCAGGCCTGCACAGGCCAGCCTTCCTCGGGCTGACCCTCAGGCTGGGCCCCGCACACGTAGCGCCCCGCGTCCTCTTTCCTCAGGCTGGCAATGTGCACACTGAAGACGCCGTTGTCCTTGGGCAGGAACAGGATCCTGCCCTGGAAGTCCTGAGCCTTCTTCCCCAAGGTGTTGATGACCACATTGCAAGCTTCCCCATTCTTCTGCTGGCACAGAAATTTGGCCGTATCTGCCACCTCGGGGCCCAGGGAACAGTCAAAGGTCACCGAGCTCCTCAAGTCTCTGTAAACCAGCTCAGGCTCGGGCTCCAGCACCTGGAGGTAAACGTTGCTCTTATCGGCTTTAGCATCATCCCCAGCCTGGCAGACATACATCCCAGCATCCTTGAGCAGGACTCTGTTGATGACAACGCTGAACACTAATGTGTTGGTACCCGCGATATTGAGACGTATTCTATCTTCATAGTTTTCATTCTTATACCCGGTGGAGTCAATGATTAGGAAACAGCCCTGGCCTGTCTTCTTGCACAAGGACTTTCTCATCTGAGAATTCGCACTTGTGAAAGGGCAGTTGATGGTCACGGTCCTGCCCACGTCTACAGGGTAGATGTGGGCATCACTTGCCTGGGCAGGATCTGCAGGGTGAAGGGTGGGGAACAAGTTGTGGTTTTCTTTCTTGCATCATAGGATGCTGAGCTGCCTTCCACACGGTTCACTTCCTCAATGTTTCTGATGAGGGCTGGGTACGCTTATCACCCGGAGGGCCCTCTTTCCCGGAGAGACAGCATCAGAATCTGTCTTCCAAAGCCCAGCTTTTCTGCTGCCCCCTCTAGGAAGCCTTCCCAAGCTGACACTCATCTTTCCCTGCTCTGTTCCCTCTCGATACTTGGGCCCATGTTATTTGTTACACCCAATCTTATGGTCTTTCGACAAAAACTGATCATTTAATTTACGCAGAGACTTCCGAGGGACTACTGGAGATCAGGTAAGAGATACATGTTAAAAGAAGTCTGGTGGCCGAGGTCTTGATGTGAAGGGTGCTCTAACAGCAGAGCTTAAGGATGCCTACGAATCTCCCCCTGGTCCTGGACCTCTGGTCCCACCTGCAACAAATATGAGGAGAGAACTTGTTCTCCTCATGCTCTTCTAAGCTAGAGCTTCAGTAAAACCAGAACTGTGTCAGGCCCTTAAGACCTAGAGAGGCCCATCCGCCCTCCCCATATCCAAGTAGATCCCATCTGTCTCATTCCCACCTTCTACTGTGCAAATGGAAGGCTCCGGATGGACACACAGCCTTCCCCATGCCAGGACACCCTGCCCTCTCGGGAAATCCTTCTTCCCTCTCGCTCTCCCCAGAAATCTAAGGAGCCTGAGCCCTTACCTTGGCTGACCTCCAGGCTCACATCGAAGTTAAGGCCACGGCTGCTAATGCCCAGGCCACACTTGTAGCGCCCTGAGTCGTTCCGGGTGAGATGGCTGATGTCCACCACAAACGTGCCACTCTCCGGGAAGTTGGTGAGGTTGGCTCTGCCCACGTAGTCATCGGAGACGTAGCCCTCTGAGGAGATGAGGGTCGTGCAGCGGCCCTTGGCTCCCTGCCGGCACCAGTACTTGCGTGTGTGCCGGTTGACAGAGGTGGCCGGGTAGTAGCACGTGATGGACACTGAGCGGCCTTCCACACTGGTCACCTCTTCGGGACCGAAGATGGGACTCTTCATGGAGACCACTGTGGGGGCAGAGACAGGGGCTTTCTGAGGCTGCCGGAGGGAAAGCCTCCTGAGGGGGTCTAGACAGTCCATGCCGAGGTCATGAACTTTTCCTCCTGAGACATGTGTCTTCTGTAGGTTAGTTACCAGGTGCTGCAGCTAGGCAATTGCTACATTGCACAATTATTAAGCAATTCTAAGATTTTAATCATAATTCATTAATGATAAGCACATTAAGAAAACAAATGGCAAACTTAGTGATCTCCTTGCTTGTATACATATATTTATAATATTTCTTGCATATATACATATTTATATATATTTAAATAGGTATAATATATTTATATATTATATATAATTATATATATTTATATTTATATATTTATATATATACTATCGGAGAAGGCAATGGCAGCCCACTCCAGTACTCTTGCCTGGAAAATCCCATGGACGGAGGAGCCTGGTGGGCTGCAGTCCATGGGATCGCTAAGAGTTGGACATGACTGAGTGACTTCACTTTCACTTTTCACTTTTATGCATTGGAGAAGGAAATGGCAACGCACTCCAGTGTTCTTGCCTGGAGAATCCCAGGGATGGGGGAGCCTGGTGGGCTGCTGTCTCTGGGGTCGCACAGGGTCGGACACGGCTGAAGCGACTTAGCAGCAGCATACATATACTATACATATGTATATTATATATACATATGTTAAAAACCATCCTTGTGGAGTGCTGCATTGTTTCATTTGTATCTGCTATTTCCCTATATTTCTAAACTATTTTGTAGATTCTTTTCTTCCTTTTTTTTTTCCAGGTAAAAATGTCAACAGGCACAAATATAAGTCATTTCTCCCAAACCCCAAAGCAACTCAAGAGTGAGGCTCGGTTTAAGGTCAAGCTCTCGTTTTCCTTGTTCCCAGTGAAGACCCTTGGCCACACGCGAAAGCGTGCCATTTCTAGCCCTGACGCGCAGGCGCTGGCTCACCCATCCTCCTTGCAGTGTCTGTGGTCGCTCCCCGAGGGGGTGCCAGCCTTGCCTGGACGTTATCCCTGGGCCCCAGGGGACTAGGATGGAGCGGGCCGGGGCCTGGCTGACGCACCTGGGAAGACGGCCAGCAGGCAGGCGAGGAACAGGCGCGACATCGCTGGGGGCTCCCGTGGGTCTCTGCCGCCAGCCACCGTCCTGCGAGGTTGCTGAAAGACAGCGGCAGGAGGGGATGAAACGCCTTTGTCGTCCAAGACTAGCTGAGCTTCTGGCCCCTGTAATACCTGTTCGATTCTGCGTCTCCAGTAACGGACATAAAACCTGTCAAAGAGTGAATGGCCCCACCTTTCCCATCACAGCTCAAAGTTCCGTCGTCCCACAATGCCTTTTGTTCTTTAGCAGGGATAGGTAGACTTTTCGTCTTCTCAGCTAAGTTGCTAGTTCCTTTGGGATAGGGACACACACGCGTCATTTCCTCTGTTTCCCCACCCGCGTGGGGTTGGGGGTAGGCACCGTTCTTGGCTAGACCTTAAGATAGCAGCAACAGCTCCCCAGATCATTGGTTATTACCAAGAAGTGTCTCTACCTCTCTGCTCCAGCTGCCCTCCCTACATCCCTGGGAGGTGGAGGGGGCTGGCACAATTTATGGCCTGTCACGCGAGTAAATAGAGGTGCAGAGAGGCAGCGCGGTCACAGCCACTGCCAACGGTCTGCGCAGCTCGTTCCATGACGTACCCGTGAAACAACGCTCCTCCAGTATCTCATTTAAGCTTGCTATCACTCCTAAGAGGCGGGCATCCTTATCTACACTTGACGTAGGAGGAAATGAAAGCTTAAAGGTTAAGGGCTTTCCTCAAGGCCACACAGGGATTAAATGTGGGGATCGGTAGGGTGGGGGTGGAGGTGGTGGGGAAGACTGAACCCTGCTTTATCTGACCCCCAGAGTCCAGGCTCTGAGTCTGTCTCACTGCCCATATTCCATCTCAAACTGAGTGAGGTGCTTATCCTTCGTGCTTATTCTTGTTATCTGTGGAGCGCTCTTTGCTTTTCAAACGTTGTCATTTACACCACTTCACTGGAGCTCTAGAAGTTCCCTTTAAATGAGATAGGACAGATATAATTACAACCACTTCCTGGATAAGAAAAAGCAAGATCGTGAGATGCTGAGTGACATGCCCAGGATTTCCCAGAGCCTCCGTTATGGGATCAGGGTTAAACATGTAGGCGTGACCACCTCCTGCTTGCTGAGGCTGACGGACAAAGATGGAAAATCCGAGGTGAGGCCACTCAGAGGGTGTCGCACGTGTGGACCTTGTCACTTCTGGGGACACAGCCCAGGGCTGGAGAAGGTTGAGAGCCCCAGGGCCCGGCCTGACCCCTGCTGTCTTCTGGACCCTGACCGCAGCCTAGAGGAGGATGGAGGTGAAGAGGAAGTCCCCACTCCCCCATGGGCCTTGCCAGGCTTTCAGTTTTGGAGCAGACTTGACGTTGAGAGGGGGAAAGGAGAAAGGTGTGTTAACACGTTCTGGGCAGTGATGAGCACCCATAAAGATAAGGAGGCTCGAGGCAGCAGGGAGCGCGGGCACCCATCTCCCAGGCCCCCCTTCCTGCCTTGGCCTTGCTCCTGCTCCCAGAGACACCCTTCGCTAGCTTGAGCCAAAGGCAATAAAGCTGTTTATCTGGGTTCCTTCTTTTCTGTGAGGGAATTTCCCAGCAAAGCACCTCTTTATTTCCTCGTGGAGATAAAGGTATTCTGTTTATCCAGTTCTTTGGAAGAGTTGGGGGAGCGGGTTTGGGGAGGTAGGGACAAATATGGGTGTCGGGTGGCAGCTTGAGCCTCTCTTGATTCCGGTTAATTGCCCTGGACTTTTCATACCAGGCCAATGATTAACCTCTGGCGTGCAGCCTTAGCCAAATGCCAGCGTCAGCTCCAGCTCGGATGTGCTCAGGACGAAGCTGGCTGCAGGACCACCCGGGTGGACGTGGGACTGACTCCCATGTGGGAGCAGGGGTCAGAGGGCTGGGAAGTCTCTCTCCTCTCCTTGGGATAGGCTCACTGCAGAGTCCCACCACCTGCCATTTGCACTGGGCTTGGGTGCAGTGGCCGGTGGGAGGACACCGTGCCATCTGCTTTAAGGAGCCCCAACTAATAGGGGATCTCTGGTTCTCACCTCTGTTCTCCCCTGACATCAGCAAACTTCCTGATATTTCTCTGGACTGCAGTGGGTCTTCCCATAGGCTGAGTTGGAGGAGACAGTTCCTAGTCTGGACTGGTAACAGCCACTTGCCCTGGCTTGCTGCAGGCAGGGGCCACATTTTCCAAAGCAGTGGTCCTGACTTCCTCCCCAGGCGCCTCTCATTTGTGACATGCTTGGCTAGCAGTGAAGGTCCATGTAGGGGAGGATGCTCACATGTGTCCAGTTACCCTTTGCATAACCTCCCACCAGGGATGAGATCACCAGGCATGCAGAGCTAGAGGGCAAGTTTTGTGGAAGCTGACCTTGGTAGGAAGCGCACAGTCCAGTCCCCGCTTAGACTGGACTCTCCCCACACCCCCACGTTCTCAGGAGCAGAAAGTCTCTGCTCAAAACTTCACTTAAAGCGCAGTTTCTCTGCTCTCAGCTGAAAGACCCTGGGCTTTGCAAATCATTAGAAATCCCTTCCTCTCAAAGTCTTAAAACCATATTTGTTCCCAAACCTGGGAGATTTGGGTGTCAGGGAGGCCCCAGTTCCATGGGGCTGGAGCTGGATTCGAAGGATTTGCTTTAGGAAGGAAAGAGAGAGCATATTATTTACTGGGCACAGAATGCTCTGCTACCTTCTTTGCTTTGTGACCTTTATCCACCATCACAGCAACCCGAGGGATAGAGAATATCTTCCTGGGCAGATAGGAAATCTAAGGGTTGGAGAGATTCTGGCCCCAAGACTTATAACAGAATGGGATCAAATTGGTACCCTATTATCACTCCTTGGATGCTCAGAGGGACCTATTCTCCCAGATATACGTAGGCTAGTATATCATGCATGAAGGCACCTTTCCTGGCTCTTAAAATAGGAGTTGTATTTTCAGTAGTCAGGCTGGGATATTCTAGATCATTCTCATTTTACCAAGGTACTGCCCCTCATATATTCACAATATATGTCTGCACAATTGCAGGTTGGGGCTAGGTATAGGCCCTGCTGAAGAATAGAGTCAACCGTCTTATAAAATTACTCTGGCTAGCTTGCCTTCAGTCGGAGTGGCTGATCTTTAGCTCTCGTGGTTGGGAGTCACATGTTTGTTCGTCTCGTTTCAGGCTTCCTTCTCTATCAGAGGGAGAGGGTCTTCTGGACCAGGGCCTGGCTTGGCCTTCAATAGCTCTGGGCTTGTCACTGGCTTGGCTCACAGCAGAGGGACAGTTAAGGCTCTCACGGTCCTCGGGGCTTTGGAGGGAAGAGAGAGCAGGCACCATGGGGGGCTCGAAGCCATGTTGGCAGTTTCTGACTTCCTGTGAGTGTGAACTTGGGGCAGCAGGGAGCTTGGGGCTCAGAGAAGCAGGGTGCAGCTGGCCTGGCTGGGGCAGGGGCTCTCCTTGGCCTGGACTGATGGCCAGGAGAGGCGCTGCTCAAGTCCGTGTGGACCTATCACTCTCTTCCCCTGTGGATGCAGAGGCTGAGCGCACACGAGGGTGAGCCTGGAAACCACGGCACTGCTAGGGGAGGGAGCGCAGTCCATGGAGTTTGGAGGGCCTCAGGCTTGTAATGAGAGGCAGGGTTGTAAGAGAGGTTGTATAGTTTACGTAAGCCCTGGAATATGTGAGGATCTTCAAGCACAGACAATGTTGGAGAAAAGTCACTGAAGCTCCAGAGAGCAGGGAGATGGAGAGAGAAGCCACAGGTTCCAAAGAAGGTATGAGCTAGGAAGATTCAAGACTTTCTGGCCCCATCCCTGTCAAAAGTAGGCATGTAAAACTTCAGCAGAAACTCAACGCATGGAATCCAGGCTTCACGAAGCTCTGGGAATAAGGCTTGTAGATTTTCAGATGGCCTTTCAACAGAGACTGGGAAGCCCTGTTGCTGACTCTATCCCATCCTAACTCGGTCTGTGGGTGTTTATCTCACCTACTCTACCAGATGGCAAGCTCCTGGAAGGCAGGGCCAACTGAGATCCATCTCCCCATCTCCAGGAGGCCTTGCTCTCCGGGGAGTGTCTGGCTGTTCTGAACAGGACCAGCTGTTCAGAAAAGACTGATCAGATTGGGAATGGTTATGGCCTCATTCTTTCTCTGAGAAGGACAAAGTCAGGGCTGATTTCTCTCACTTTGCCCAATGCCTTCTTTGTTCTGGGTGCTCACGGGACAGTAGCTCGAGGGAGGGTGGAAGAGACTCAGAGGTCCTGAGTTCTGCTCTGTCATAGCCTACCAGAAGAGCTCTCCCACTTGGGCAAAATGTGCTGGCTCAACTCTCCCATCTGTAAAATGGGTATTGTCGCCCCTGACTCGTCTAGTTGGGGGGCTACCCTGGGATGGGGGACGATGGTTAATACATATAGAGGCACTCCCTATAGTGTAAAGTGCTCTTCCACTGTAAGAGGCTGCAATTACTTGTTAGCACAGGAGGCTGAGGGGCTTATGCGCTTGACTCTCACGAGTGCTGTGCACTTAGAGAGTAGCGCAGCGTAGGGACTCCTCAGGTCGGCTGTTGGCTCTCTCACTTGAGGACTGCGTGATTTGGGGCAGACTATTTAAATCCATTGAGCCCCACTGTTCATCTGTAAACTGGAGACAATTGCATCTAGTCTAGTGAGTCACCATAAGGATTAAATGAGGCGACATATGTAAAGTCTTAAGTAGGGTATCTGGCTTAAAAATAACAGTTCTTTCCCCACATCCTCTTTAAAATCAACAGTCTTCTCTTTTTCCTGTCTCAGAGTGAGAGAACAGACATCTGTTTGCTGAGCATCCTTCGAAGACTGGGGGTGATGAGCTGTTCAGATTGGACTATCACGCCGGAAAGAGCAGATGTGTGCCAGGGACTAGGTTACAAGTGAGGGATCCTGATTTTAGCTGGCACAATGGAGTCACTTTCAGGCGCTTTACATGTGTTAACTCATTTAGTCCTCACAGTTACCTTGGATGGTAGGGTACAATGGGTAAACTCATTTCACAAATGAGACAGTGGCCGTCCAGAGAAGTAAGACGCTTGCCCAAAGTCACACAACAGGTAAGTGACTGGGATGGGGCTCAGACTCAGGCACTCTGGATCAAGCATACAAGGTTTCGGGTTACTGCGCTGTCCAGCAGAGGGTCTTACAGTGGAGAGGAAGCAGTCAGAAGGGGCAGGAGCAGGAAATCCAGTCTTAGAGGAAAACTTAGTCCAATTCCCTCCTCTCTGCTTTTCACAGGAAAGGTGGTTCCTGTGAAAAGACTGTGTTTGAACTCAGGGGGTAGGTGCCAACAGAATTTCTTCCTGAAAATTAATAATGGCTGCTATTTATTCAGCACTTACCATATGTACGGCAGGTTACATTTGTTTCCTGTAACCAGACACACGGCCTCCAAAACTTCTCTCCAGTCCATCACACTGTGTCAATGCCAGGGTCTTTGGGATCCCAGCCCCCGCCCACCCAGAGACGGGGCAAGACGTAGGTGCGGGGGTCTCTGCTGAGCACATGCGTGTGCTACTTTTTAAAAAGTTGTGTATCGTGTTTTTTTAGGTGATGTCAAAATATCCCCATGACCATACCAAAATGACTGTATCCAAATGTTGTCATTTATACCTGCTGGGTGGCCTTATGCCACTCACATTAATTCACAGCCTCAGTTTCCTCAACTGTGACACAGGTTTATGACTCCTACCCCACCTCGCACTGGGTTTGTTTCAGGTGGGAAGAAGATGAAGCTGTGAAAGCCAAGGAAAAGCGTGTTTTCTACCTGGAAGCTGCTGCTATTACGCTGTTTGTAAAATAAAGCCATAGAGTCCAGAGGCCCTAAGAGACAGGCAGAGACGACAGAGCCAGCTGCTCTCCTGGCTCCTGGTTCGTTGCTCTGTCGGCCACATCACCACACCCAAGGGCAGGGCGAGGAATGATGGATGGAGAGTTTCAAAACCGGCTCTGAGCATAGACAGCCACCTTCTGCACTAACCCACGAATTGACACACCCCAACTCCAGATGTTCAGGGGCTTGTAATTCCCCTAGTGAAGGGGAGAGTGCCAGCGAAGGCTGTGGTGCGAAACAGCGCCGGCCGCGTAGGTGACCTGGGGCAGTGGCACGCAGTGGGGCTGGTGAGGGATGCAGCTGGCAGAGCAGCTGCGCTTGTGCTGAGGGTCCCCTGGCTGGCCTGGGGCACTGTCAGGGTAAGAGAGCTGGTGTCTGAGGTCTCCTGGCTGCAGAGGCAACAGGAGCCTGAGGAGTGAAGAATGCTGCCTGTGCCTGGCAGGGGGCTCTGCCCGCCTAACTCACTTTCCTGGGAAGGACTTCATCTTTCCCAGCTTCTCAGGTACAGGATGAAACGGTGATGCACACTATTCCTTGGGGTGGCAGGGATCTGTGAGAGCAAAGTGGGGTTGAAGTTGGAAAGGATCTCAGGGTGTCTTCGAAACCCAGAAAAATGGACCGCGTGTGCCTCCACCAGAAAGCTGAAAGGAGAAATATTCAAGGACGAGAAGGGTACCCGCCTTGTACCAGGACCTGCATAGGCATTATCCTATCTGGGTTGGTCTGGTGCTCAATAGTCCTGGAATAACTGAACTGAATTGGAAAACACCAAAACAACTGTTATTTTGCTCTAGAGTTTTCAAAGCGATTTCACACATCTTTTTTCATTTGAATCTCACATCAACCATAAGTGATCGGCCTTATTTTTATGCCCATTTTGCACATTAGGAAACAGAGGCTGAGAGAGCAATTAGGTGACTTGCCTAAGGTCACAGGTAAATTATGGAGGAATTAGGAGGGAACTCAGAGACCAAATTTTGAGCGGAATGCCATGTGCCAAGACCAGACATCCCTTCTTCCCACCTGCTGAGCGTTCACCCCGGACCTTGCTTTGTCTCTCTGGGATGCACCCAGGCTTGTGCCCATCAGCTCCCCCACGACACGCTTGGGCAGGCGGGCAGTGGCCACGTTCCCCTCATCCCCTTCTTTGGGGACTGGGGTTGTGCGTGCAGAGGGCCCTTCCCAGATGGCATCCTTTCGGGGACCCCAGAGCAGCCCCACTTACTTTGAGCTCCTTCCTCCTATCCCGTCAGCTTCGGGAGCACCGCTTGCTGACCAGTCCGCAGCCCTGGCGTTTCTAGAAGCCTCCGACGGGACACTGGATGCTGCTGCCAAAACTGAAACTGTGTGGTGCTTGACCCACACCTGGGCTCTTAAAGGGACACTCTCCCATGGGCATGGCGGCTGGCCAGCGGCACGTGACTCCCACAGAGCCCTTGCTTTCCTTTCCTTTCCGCCTTCCTGCCTGGCTCCACTTGCTTCCCCTTGACCTTGGGGAGACTCTGTTACTTGGGAGTCCCCCATCATTGCACCTGCAGGATGGGAGACAGGGTATCAAGCATGGAGAGCCTGTTCTGTTTGCTTTCCAGCTGCAAGATCTTAGGCAAGTCCCCTTCATGATTTCTTTTTTAGCTGAAAAATAGACAGAGTGATATCAAACCTGCAGGCTGAGGCTAGCACCAGATAGCGCAGAGTTGATACGCGTTTGAAGGGGTACAAGTGGCAGGAATAGCCTCACATCTCCACGCACCTGGGGACCCACTCCCTGGATTAAGTCCACTCTCTCTGGGTCTCCTGCAGAGCCCCTTTCATCAGTCCCAGAGCCCCCAGGACTTGGGGGACCATGTTTTTCCCCTCTCACATGCTAGAGGAGCTGGAGGCTCTGGCTACCCTGGGGTTCCGGGAATGACGGAGCTCAGGGTCTTGTTGGGACCTGGGCTTGGCGCCTCACTCGGCAAAGTGAGCGCTGACCGTCTGAACGGTGGTAGAAGCCTCCCTCCCTGACTCGGTTAGTCTTTGGTGGTTTCCCTGACCTGACCTGGTTAGGACTCCCAGGAGTTCCCCAAACGATCTTCGTCCGAGTCATACAAGTGGAGCCCCCTCCCCAACACCCATGTGCTCCCCCCAGCCCTCACACGCCCACCCCTTACACGCCCACCCCTTGCAGGAATCCCACCCAGTCCTACCTGTGCAGGGCCGGCCCAGGCTCTTTCTACAGCGTCCTGCAGGCCGGACCCCAGAAGGGGAAGAAGGAAAGGAGAAATAGAGTCCCGGAAGAAACACAAGGCAGGCAGAACCCGGGTCTTATTTTAGCTACCCACTCAGTCACAGTGGGCTATCAGCCTGAGGTCATGGGTTTGGATGGTGGGAAAATAAACCTTGTTTTCTATTATGCAGCTTTTTTTTTCAGACCTTAAAGCCATAATCTGACTGATGTTGGAAAAAAGTTACCTAGTCACTTATAGGTAAATTTGGTCCGATTCAGTGATATCTCATTCACTTTCCTCCTGATTTAAAACTCAGCCTTGTTCTGGGTTGGCTTTCCTTTCTGTCCCCCTGTCTCTGCTCTGGTGTTTCTGTGAACCCTGGGGGAGCCAGTCTTGGTGAGGGGGCGGCTTGCACGAGTGTGACTGTCAAGACGGAGGGAAGGAGCCCCCTGCGTTGGCTCTGAGTGGGCCTCACGCCCTAGAAGGGAATAGCCCCGTCCGCTGCGGTGTGACCCCTCCTGCCGGCTGGTGGCCTTTTCGTTGGCCCATCTTGAAAGGTCTGTTGCCAACCCTGGGTCTCCTTGTCTCTGCGTCTGGGCTTCTGCAGGTAGGACCTCCAGTGTGTGCAGGGCAAGCGTGGCTCACTCATATTTTCCTGGTACTTTCAGATCCCGTGCTGCAGAGCCTCATTTTCCCCAACACCCTTGTAGCTTTCTGCGCTCACCTGCCCCACGTAACTGGGGCTTCAGTGGACACTGGTAAGATGCCGACCCCAGGGCTCCATACAGGACAAGCAAGGCGCAGGCTCCCTTGTCTGGCATCCCCAAACCCTTGGGGGTCTCTCCATCAGTGTCAGTCTCCTCTCCAGCGGCAGCCCTGGACTAAGCCCCGCGGTGATGGGGGATCTCAGGCACAGAGACGCAGGGGTAGCTGAGCCATCTTTCTTCCGTGCTCAGCCGTCCCCTTCCCTAGCCCCAGGGCCAGTATGAAGTGGGAGAGTGTGAGGGGAGGTGGAGAAGGTTTGGGGACACTGAGGGGAAAATTCTAGTTCTGCCAGGTTATACGGCTCCTTTCAAAGGTTTTCCTTCTTATTTCTCTCTTCTCTGGAATTCGATCATCAAGCTATTTGTGGGTTTTGTTTTCTTATTCTCATTTACCCACTTTCCCCAAAGCAGGGCTACCTTGTGTCTAGTGGTCTGGAGTCTGGCTTAAGGGGGACCCACTGAGTCCTAGGACACAACCTTGATGAGTTACGGGCCTGTGGGGAGGGAGGGAAGCACGTCCAGGAAACAGCTGCTTCTCAGGCTACCTGGGGGGCCCAGGTCTCCTCTCCCAGCCCTGCAGTCTGTGATGACGGGACATTTCCCGGATCACGTTCTGGTGTGTTCCCAGGAGTCCCCCAGACCATCTTAGCTGACAGTGCCCGTGCCCCCACACATACCCCAAGTCCACGTTGCCTACTGACCCAGCTTAGGGAAAGAAGCAAATGAGAAGCAGAACCAGGGAAGAGTTATGAAGTCAGAACCCTGCGTCCTATTTTGGGCTCAGCCACGTGCTAGCGGTGTGACTGCAGTCCCCCAGCTTCCCATCTTTCGCTGCGGTTTCCCCACCGGGACCCCAGTGGCCCCAAGACATAGGCCATGCCTCCCACTCCTGGGGGAGGAGAGTGGCCCCTCGACTCAAGAGTGATGACGGTAAAAGCAGGAGTTACACCTCCAAGATGGACAGCGCTTGATCTGTTTAAGAGCTCCCCCTCCCTCTTAAAATAATAATCAGAGAGGAAAATAATAATGAGAAAGTCTCATTTGCCTTTCACGACTCTGGGACTCGGCACGAATCAGTTGGGGAGCCCTGGCCTGGGGTCAGCGAGCCTGTACCCGGCTCTAACTTACTGAGCGACCTTCGCCAAACCACTTCCCCCTTCAGGAATGCAGGTGTTTCATCTGTTAAACTGGGGCACTGGACCAACTGACCTCCAAGGCTTTCCCAGCTCTAGGACTCTGTGTTTTGATTGAGCATCGCATCATTAGCTTCAATGCAATGCAACGAATGACCACAACCATGGTGTCCTAAAACAGCTGAAAAGTGTTCTTTCTCGGAAGGCAAACGTCGGAGATCAGGGTGTGGGCTCAGGGCTCCCTCGGGGGCTCAGGGGAAGAACCAGGCCCTTGTTTCTTCCAGCTCCTGGTGGCTGCTGGCATTCCTTGACCCTCTTTGCCTTGTAGCCACACCACTCTGAGCTGTGTCCTTGGCTCACATTGTCTTCTGTGTGTCTCAAATGTTTCTCTGCCTCTCTTATAAGGACGCTTGTGATAGCCTTTGGGGTCTGTCTAGATAATCCAGGATGATCTCATCTCAAGATCCTGAACTGAATTACATCTGCAAAGACTCTTTTCTCAAAGAAGGTAACACTTATAGATTCTAGAGATCAGAGGTGGACCTGTCTTTGGAAGGCCATTGTTCAGCCTATCACAAACTTCTGCTGTGTCCGTGACCAGCTGTTCCATCAGTCTACCGCAAAACTATGCCCCACAGCAAGTTCGAGGTCCAGGGAAATTTGAGACATGCAGGGGTGTGCATCCCTATTCCCCAAGGGCTTCTTGTCTAACTGAAGAGTCATCAGCCCCGCACGCCAGCCAGGCAGCCTTGGGAAATCTCCCACACTCCAGACCTGGAACTCTCCGGGTTCACATCCAAGTCCTGTCACCCCTAGCAGGGGGCTCCTTGACAAGTTATTTAGTGTCTCTGGGCCTTGGTTTTCTCATTTATAAAATGGGGCTAATTATCCTTACCCCATTACTATAGTGTGGAGATTAAGTATAATATGGACAGTGGCTGGCATCTAGAAGGTGTTGATGGTTCAGCATGGGGACAGCATAGGCTGTTGGAAAGGACTGATTTCCTCGCTGACCCGTGAGGAACCAAGGGCAGGGAAGTGGGAAGACTTGGCCAGGTTTGCACAATGAGCTGATGGCATGAATGGGTCGAGAACCGAGGTCTCCCAACGTTGAGCACTTTCCTCCACTTCCCAAAGCCTTTACTCCTCTGGATGAATCTTTTGAAGTCTGTTTTCCCAGGCAGCCAAGGGCTCCCATTTGCACTGAATTGATCCCGCCAAGGCTGGAGAAGGCCAGGTCCACAGGCCCCCAGTCACTACCAGTGTGAAGCTCCCAGACCCTGGGCTGACCCAGCCACCAACAGAGAAGGGGAGGCCTACGCTATCTGGTCCTTCCCCAGATCTCCACTGCCCTTTCAGCATTGCTCACTGGGGACAGTCCTCACGAATGCGGCTTTGCGGGACAAGTGGGACAAGAGTGGAGAGAGGAAGTGCCTACCACTGCTGTTTGCTGCCAGCTCTCTGCTCCCATGTGCAGGTCTTTAGCTGATCAATGTTTAACTCTTGTCTGCAGTCAATGTTTAATCCCAGGCCAGCCAGCCCTGAAATCGAGCATTTCTTGGTAAGCATTTATAGAGCATTTTAGTAACAATCGCTGGAAAAGAGAATTTTGACAGTGACTGCAAAAGCTAAATACCAAGCCCCTCTCCCCCCAAACCCTGTTTTTTAAGGAAGTGGACCATTTGGGATTATTTATGCCCAGGTTGCCTGCCTTGCCATCGGCAAATAATGATCTAGTATTTCCTGGCCCAGCTGTCATCCACAGGCAGGAGCACAGCGTTGGCTCTTGCTGTTTTAATTTCACCTTTGGGGCTTGAGAGAGGGCCTGGGACGTGGATGACTGCACTTTTGCTCAGCTTGGCAGTGTGGTCCCTGTGTGGTCACTGCCTGGAGCCCCAGACTGGAACAGTCCAGTTGGCCTGGCTTAGCTCGGGTCAGATTTTGGAGAAGTCTCTGAACCCAGACTTATGTTCAGAGGTTTTCTGGTGAACCTCCTCGTCAGGAAGTAAGTAGGAGGAAGCTTCCTTATAAATGTCTGCCTGGCTGGTGGGTGATTTCATAGGGGCTCCACAGGGCCCTTCTTAGGGGGCTCGGAGCAGAGTGTCTATGACCTGGCAGCTTCGTGTCCATGCCAAGAACAGCCACAATGAGGGAAAAGTCACAGTGCCATGCTGGGTGGCAGGTGTGAGGGGAGTGTGAGGGGAGGAGGGGTGCTACCAAATTCAAGGTTCAGGTCACTGGATGTGCCGCAGAGAGCCACTGGCTGGCCACGTGTGTGCACCGGGGCCTCAGATCTTTCCTTCCATCTCCATGAACTCACTGAGTCACCTCCTCCCTGACAACCTGCCTCCCTGTCACTGCCCAGATGTCCAGCCCCTCACTGTTTTCCTAGCTCCATTGATTCCTAATTAGAAAGTGAAAATGACATTTCTTCTAGGCCTTCTGGAGTGGGGCAGGAGCGGGGGTTGTCTGTACTCGATCGTTGTGACTGGTGGGGGTGTGATGGCAGAGACAGCGGTGGGCACGCCTGAGCCCGAGGAGGCTAGAAGTGTCGAACCCGAACGTGAAAGATCCTGGAAGCGGAAAGTCGGCTTCGGTCACCAGGCTCCCTCAGTTTCCCCTAGGCCAGTTCCGGGACCCCAGAGAGCTTTTATTCTCTGATTCTGCGAGGCAGGAACAAATGAGCAAGTCTTTTCTGAAGTTACCAAACCACTCTCTTGCCCTCTACTGCCTGCATCCCCTGGCCAGGGAGGGGCGGAAGAAGGAAGATTTTCAGAGCAGACATCCAAAGTCAATAGGTGGAGTGTCAGGTGGCAGGGCCCAGCCCCTCTCATAAGCCACCGGGGTCCTCCTGAAAACTTGCTGTTTCCTTGTTCCTGGTCTGAGCTTGGCCTTTAGCCCAAGCTTTGCCTGGCGGCAGCCATTAAAAACACATCCTCTGAGATCCCCTGCAGCCCGTGCCCATCTGAGCCTCAACATTCCCATCTGTACAATGGTATACAATCTGCTTCTTTCCAGTGACGTATACTGTAGTTGGTTTTCAGCTGTCTGTGCTACACGGGTGGGGGAGAGTTGTATTTCCTAACCAGTCTGTCCTTCCCATGCCAGGATTTAAAGAAGCAAACTCCCCAGGGCCCCCTTCCTGAGCTCTTGTCTGAAGTACAACATCGTCAAATTATGGGACAACTTGGAAAATGCTTTCAGTCACGTCATCATGGCTCTCTTCCTTCTAAGATATTCAGGGTTGGGGAACCAGGAATCTGTAACGTTAGGAAAAGAAGTGGCTCTTGTTAACTGAAGCTTTATGCTCAGAGCAAAACTGGTAGGTCTACATCAAGGCGACAAACAGGCAAAGGATGGGAACTTGGTCAGAGACTGGAAGAGGCAGAAAAGAAAACCCGAGATGCTAATCAGGGAATGTTTCGGCCAAACAGGACCAGGAGGCAATCAGCGGCCCCCTGACTCAGCGCTTCAGTACTCGTGATGTCTACGGGCCTCTAGGAGTGTGGCATCGGGTCCATTCCAGCAGCTGGCACCTCTCTGCTGCCCATCTGGGTTTCAGTTGCCCCCTTGGACGGTGGGCCGTGGGGTGATGGCTCAGCCCCTTGTTGACAGTGAGGGGAGCCGTTTGGTCTGGTAGGCCCAGCGCCTGTAAGTCACGCTGTGTCACTTCAAGAAAAATGGAGGGCTTGGTGGCCCTGGACTTGGCAAGCAGCACCACCCACAGGGAGTACTTCCTTTAGTACGGGCTCTCCATTCTCCATTCAACCTTTGTCAAGCTCTTAGCCCTGGATTATCCGCACCAATGGAAAATAATCACATAATACATGTCTAAAATGATACTTGACTGAAGCGAGGTGTAAGTCCTTTCGTGGAAATACCTCCCTCTCTGTATCTGATGGGAGCTGATTCTGTACTTCCCAGACCCCACTGGCTCCTGGAGGAGAGGAAGAAACCCCCCAAACCCTTGTGGAGAGTGTGAGAAGTTGGCTGCCAAGTCAAGCGCTTGTCCTGAGTTAACTGTGACAGATGGACACCCCTGCAAGCGTTAGGATCTGAGCTCGATTTTTGCAAATGCCAGTAAGGACCTCAGGACTGGTCAGTGAAGTTTTCGCTCTTAGTTCCAGCTCTCTGAACTTTTCCACTTCACTTAGCCAGGACAGGAATAGGTCAGCTCAGTGACTGAAGAGAACAAATTACTGGAAATGATTATGAGACTTTTTACACACAGGCCTAAAAGAGGAAAACAAAGACTTCTCTAGAATCTTAAACAGGGAAGCGTGTGACCAAAATAGGCAGGCTGTAAGTCCAAGCATGGCGGTGCAGTGCCATGACCAAGGATTTCGTTTGTGGCTGCCTTGTGTTCAGTGGCTCCTGGCCTCTTTCCGTCTCCTCAGTCTTCTCATCTGTAAAATGGGGATTATCTTGCCTACTTTATAGAAATGTTGCATCAGGTGAATGTAGAATGTGAAAACACCCAGGAGTGTGCCTGCTTGGTAGAGATACTCAGTGAACAGCAGCAGCATTGTTATGCAGCAAGATGAGACTGGGAGGGTTGCTCCCCAACCCAGAGAACATGCTTGATCTTAGGAAAGGGAGTGCTTCCCTGTGTCTTGGATATTTCCCATGGACACTTGGCTGATTTCAGCTTCAGAGACAGAAGTCCCCCTGCTCTTCGTCCCAGAGATGTGGGTATAAAGCTAGCTGGGGATAAGAGATTAAAACCGGAGTGTTGACAGTTCCCAGCAGTGGCCATGGCCTTCTTAGCCACCTTTGCCTCTGGCCCTTTAAATCCAGGCCCCTGCCCCTCTCCAGGCATCCGTTAGCCCATAAAGGAGTGCGTTAAGCCCATAAAGGAGTGCTTGAAGCCTTAGGGGTTCCCCCGCTTCCTTCCTGGCCAAGATTTCACTCAGATCTTATCTCTGTTCAGCTCCAAAGACTTTGCTCTTGGCTCTGCTCCATCCCTTTGAGCTTGTACTTGCTTTCCCCACTGGTGGACCTCAGCTTTCCCTGGAACACTCTGGTTTGGCAGCCTCTCCTACTTCTGGAAGCTGCTCCTGACCCCTGTCCAACTCCCTGGACAACACCCTGGCCGGCAGGTGCCCTCCCTACCCCCAGGCAGGTGGTCAGGCAGAATGCCCAACCACTGCAACCCAGACAGGGGCTTACAGGGGCTCAGAAGGAGGAAGGTGCCAGCCAAGGGTGGCCAAGGGAAGCTGTTGAGGAGGTTGGAGTCAGATCCTTCCTATCAGAGTGGGAAGTGGAGAGCCTCAGTTGGTTTTACGGTTTAATGCAGGGATTGGCATTAAGGCTGTAAATTAATTACCACTCTTGAGCCAGATTCAGCCTGTGGCCTGCTTCTGTAAATAGTTTTGTTGGAACACAGCCAAAAGTTATTCACTTCAGGATGGTTTTTGGCCACTTCTGGGCTGCCAGGGCAGAGTGGAGCAGTTGCAACAGAGGCTTTACAGCCTGCAAAGTCTGAAGTATTTGTTCTCTGGCCCTTTATAGAAAAGGTTTGTGACCTCTGATTCAGTGCATCAGGCTTCCCCAAACAAGGAGTGATTTGAGGAGCCCAGTCCTGTGAGGTCACTTCAAGCTAAACACGATAGTCCAAAACCTGGGGTAACACGTACAATGTCCCCTGACCCTCCCACCAGGGCTATTCACAATGCACCTTGGTGTATTAAGTGTGAAGTCACTCAGTCGTGTTCAACTCTTTGCGACCCCGTGGACTGTAGCCCACCAGGCTCCTCTGTCCATGGGATTCTCTAGGCAAGAATACTGGAGTGGGTTGCCATTTCCTTCTCAAGGGGATCTTCCCGACCCAGGGATCGAACCCAGGTCTCCTGCATTACAGGCAGACGCTTTAACCTCTGAAAGTCTTCCAAAACTCCTGCGTAAAACCTGCTTTTGGCTTAAGCCATGTTTCCCAAATTTCTTTGATCTACCAAACCTTTTCCTCAGAATAGCTTGTAACAGTCCTCAGAAGCTAGTGTTTTGTGGATGCCTCTGGGAAACACTGCGGAGTGGTCCTATACAGTCTGGACTTGCTCCCATTCCTGCATGCAGTGAGCTGAGGGACTGTGGCTGAACTCTATACCCCTGAGGGCCTGTTTCCACATCGGCTGGATGGGATGATGGTGGCTCTTCTGTCTCTCTTACAGGTGTTTGAGGCAGGCCCCTGCGATCATGTGCATGAAAATGGTCTAGAGCCAGGGGTGTGGTGTCTTTGATTCTCGATGACGAGTTTTGCTCTGATCTGGTGTTTAGCAAAGGTGAAGTGAGGAAAGCACTAGGTCAAGGTCACGAGTTCCCTTTCCTAGTCCTCATCCTGCTATTCCTAACTGGGTTAGCTGAGAGCCTTTCAGCAAGCAGTTTTGCTGCCGCAGGGTCTCAGGTATCCCACCCTGGGCAGTGGGTTTTAGACTGGTCGATCTCTGGGGATCTATTAGTGCTGAAGTTCTGTAATCCATTTGGTTAGGTGCAGGCAACTTCACTGCTTATCCAAAACAGTGAGCCTTTCTCTCCCAAACCATGAAGAGCATATCATATTTATGCTCTCTGGACAGCGTCTGGGTTCAGCCCCAGCTTTGCAGAGGCAGCAAGGTAGGATTTGTGGTGCTGCTGGCTGCTTAGGAGGCAGGGCTGAGCCTTCTGGGAATATCTCCCTGACAATTCCTGACTTGATGCTGGAGCCTTTCTTTCCCTTCTCTTCCATTGCTTGAGGGCTGCTCTGTCCAAACATGAAGCTCAGACAGCTTGCTGACAGATCTGGCAATGTGACAGAGCAGAGGTGACACTTGATGAGACGTGACACCTGGGACCAGAGCAAAGCCCCAACAAGCATGTGATGAAATGGTTGCAAAGCAGAATCCACATAAAATTCCTCTTGGCCATCTCCTTTCTTATCCACCCCTCTTACCATAACCGCTTTCCAGCTTTATCAACAGTCCTTGGCATCAGGGAATTATAAGCAGTTGAATAAGAGGAGCTTTATGAAGAAGATGAAAATCTACTGAAAAATACCCTTCTCCTTCATGAACTTAGGAAAATCCCAGAGAATCTTGACTGGGTCAAAAGGTCTACAGCATAGTGAGTATGGGGCCAAATGGGGAGGGATGAACGGGGAACAAGTGTTCTTCCTCTTGGTCCCCATGTAGGGACCTGTGGGGTCATCTATGGGCCGCCCCCCCCCCCCCACACACACATTGAAAGCGCTTCAGAGCATCTTCATGGGCAGGGTCACCAGAGGCCACAGAGACCACACCCCTCCACTCAGCCATTCAGTACAGTTATTTATTGGGGGCTCTGCTGAGCTGAAGTTCTTCAAGGATGTAGTAAGAAGGGCAACACGCAATCACTGCCCCTAGAGCTTAGAACCTACTGGGAATGAGTCAAACCTGTGCAGTAGGCTGGGTGCTGACAGACATCAGAAAAGGGGGCGCCTACAAGGGCTAGGAGTGACGGTTGAAATTTTGTTAACATTGCACTCTGATTGGAAGCCTCTCATATTTTCAGACCTCCAGGAATGGAAATTTCATGCCTTATCCGGGTCCACTGACCTCAGCCAGTAGTGAACTGATTCTGTCTTGCAGCCTTCTTTGAGTCACGGTGTCACTTATGGCCGTGGAAAATGCTCCACCTTCCTTGGCCCAGCCTTTGTCTCCCTAGACGGAGTCCCATTCCCCCAGCTCCCTCTGCCCCAGCTCGTTCACGTGGAGGAAGGAAGAGAAGAAGCTGGGCTATGGTATTCAGTCCTGGTTCCGCTTCCACAGTGACCGAGTGGCTTATCCTTCCATTCCTTGGAGTCCTGGGTCTCTTGCTGGGAGACTCAGGCTGATGTGGAGAGGAGGAGGGTCAACCTGGAGCCTCTTCCTTCCCACCTGGGGTGGCTGGCCTGGCTGGAGGCCCAGCTCCGGGGGCTGTGTCATCTGAATCAAGGTGACCCCTGATGACCTTCCTGTCTTCTGAGCTGCACAGACACAGAGCACACTGTGAGGGTCCTGGGCGCTGAGCCTGATTCCCCAAGAACCACCCTCACCCGCTGCAAGCGTCAAGGACTTCTTGACACAGACGGTTTCTAATCAGACCCTTAGATCCGCAGAGACTGGGCCAGGCCTTCAGGGCCCTGGGTCTGGGAAGCTTAGCCCCTTTTGCTTGCTCCCAGAGTATCTCACCCTTTCTTTGCCGCATCTAACCACCGTGGAGCAGTCGCTTTAGATGTGCTTAAACCTGGGCCTGGTGCTGTATGAGGTCTGCAGAGGGTGCAGGCAGAGTTTGGCTGCACCCCTGGGCCCTGCACTCCTGTCTGCTGCCAGCATTGTTCACGTGGTTCCCAGGCCTACACTGAGCAACAGTCTCCCCATTCTCTGAAGAACGTCTCCCTAGGCTCTCGGACATCACCAGGACGTAAATAAACAGATGACTTTCCCATTTGACAGAGAAAGGAACCAAGGCCAAGCTTGGCTAGCATGGCCCAGACTAGCATTTAGCATTTCTGCATCCAGCAGTCCCGGACCTGCCCCAGTCCTGAGGGTGTCAGAGGGGAACGAGCCCTCCCCTCTGCGGGCCTGGGGCGAATTAGACCCCACTCACAGCTCTTTTTCCTCTGGAGCTTCCTTTTCCACAGGACAAGGGTCACCAGCATAAGCGGGCACAGCACCGACGAGACTGGAGTCAGGACCCCGCAGAAGTTCCTCTCTTCCAGAGAAGTGCTGCAGAGAGAGCAGCAGGAGTGGGCGTCAGAAGAGCACAAGAGAGGGGGGCCTGGAGAGCCCTGCACCCCTCATTTTAGAGGCGACCTGGAGGCCTGGGCCGGCCGGCTGCCCTCGTTCCACTGCTGGCCGGTTAGTTGCTGACCTGGGACGCGGTCCCCTGCCTCCCGGTTTCCAAGTCCTCCGTCCTGTCCCTCCCCGACCACCTGTGTGGGGTCCCTGCCAATGGGCTGCAGGGGCCAAGAGAACTGAGTCAGGGTCAGGGAATCCACGCTAGGCATTTGGCTCAGCCGCAAAGTGGCTCTTTGTGGCTTCGGTGAGTCACCCACCACCCCACCTTGCCACCCGCTGGAGCTTTGTTTCCTCATCTTTTAAGGAACCAAAAGTCCCAACAGTCCCACCTAAATATTCTGAATATTCTGTTGCTTAGATGTTTGCTCAGTCACGTGAAAATACTCAGATGGCGTTCTCCCAGTGAGGACCTTGGAAGGAGGGAGCATTCTGACCCCCGTGACCTTTGCCCTTCACTGTCCTGAGGCTCCAGAGGGGGAGCAGAGGCATGAGCAGACCCAAGGGCGCATGAAGCTGAGCTCACTGAGGGAGCAGGCAGACGTGCAGCCCCAGGGGAGGGGGCCTGGGGGTTACCTCTTTACGGAAGACTCCCTGGCCAGGGGCCCGAGGGGCCCCGCTGCCAGGGCCTGGCTTGGCATCACGTGTGGACCACCGTCTCTGGCAGGGGTGCCCAGGTCGCCGTCACCGCTTCCCTCCACAGATGCCATCTCTATGCGGGTTGGCTCTGAGGTCCACACAGCTGCAGCCGGGATGGTCCCTTCAACGGAGCCCAGGCTCTGTGGCTCAGAAGCCGATGTCTCCTCTTGGAGGGGTTCCCACATCCATCTTTCTGAGGCCAGGGTTGATGGCCTAACGCTCCCTGCCGCTGTCTCAGTGGTGCCCGGGGTTGTGCTGATGCTCTCTGTCTCCTCGCTTGGCCTGTCAGCCCCAGGAGTAGTTTCCCTCTCTCTTTTGCTGGCCGTGGCCCTGGTTGCTTCTGAATTGCTGGTGCTCCACCCCAGACCCCGTTCTGTAGCGCCGGTCGTGCCTCTGACTGTTGAAGCTGGACTCTGCACGGTGGGCACAGTTGCCCAGACGGAGCCCTCTGCCTGGCTGCCTGTCCCTGGAGCCAGTACCGCAGCTGCTCCTGGGGTTTGCCCTCCCGTGGCTGAAGCCGTGGTTTTCCTGGCTCCTGGAGTCAGGGCAACCGTATCCCATCCTGTCCTCTGTCTTCCTGTCGTCTGGGTGTTTCCTCGTGTGCATCTTTTGGCTGCTGGGGGTGATGCTATTTCAAAGGATCCTGTGATGAGCTCACCATAGGCCAGAGTGGCTGTGGGGATGGTTCTGGAAAGACCTGTGTGAACAGCAGAAGGAGGCCTAATGAGAGGGCCATCCGGGCAGCCTACAGGCTTTAGCAAAGGACATCAGGCTTGAGGTGTTTGCCGCTAGAATGTACCCTCACTAAGCAGTGCAGTCTTTGGCCAGTATATTGGATAAAACAGAGAAAGCCAGTCTTTTGCAAATATTGACACTTTATGTTCCTGTCTCGTTTTATGCCCACATGTTCTCTATCTGACTGCCCCAGGACCCCATTCTGTCCTTCACGTACTGCTCTGCAAATGAGAAAAAAAGAAAAACTCCAGTCACAGCAGAGTGGCCAGTGTCTGCAGATGGTTAGAGAGCAGCCTCTAATCGAACAGTCCTCTCTCTGGACTCCTGCCTGCCTGCACCTCCTCTCACAGCCTGGACGCCCTTCCCTGGACTCCGGGTACTTGACTCCGGACAGCTCTCCGGAACTGACTGCACAGGACCCCGGCCTGGCCACCGCCGGACGCCTGCTGAGAGGCTCCGTCTTAGGAAGGGTTCAGTCCTGCCCATCTGACCTGCTCCGCACGTCTGAACAAAGAGATGAGACCATAAGAAGCCACATTATCTAACCCACTGGCTTCACAGAACCCTCTTCAAATACCACGTGCCACAATGTTCAGGGGGAACAGGGTGGGATCGCTTAGGGGGAGACCCTAGTATTGGGCCGTTGGCGCAGCTGGGCCATTTTCCCTGGTATCTACCTTCCCTCCGTCTGAAATGCAAGCCCGCACCTTCGGCCCTTGCATGACCCCAGCTTTCATCACTGTCCTTGCGTTTAACGCCCTCCTGGGCCTCTGGGCTTCCTGTGGTCTCTCCCCCTTCCTAGAATTCACCACACCTGACCCGCCAGCCACCGGCCCTGACCTGGAGAGACCGTCAGGTTCATGCTGAAGAAAAGCGCGTTGTTTGAGCTCCCGAGGCCGCAGCGGTAGCGCCCCTCATCCTCCGGGGTCAGCTGGGACAGCCTCACCACGAACAAGCCTCTTTTCGGGAAGTCTGCGAGGGCCACGCGGCCGCGGTAGCGCAGGTGCGTGTAGTGGTTGGTGGACACGATGGTGCGGCAGACCCCCGTTGAGGGCCTAAGGCGGCACCAGTACTTCCTCTGGTGGCTGTTGATGGCCAAGCGGGGGTACCAGCACCGGATGGTCACAGCTCCCCCGGGCTCCCCGGACACCAGCCGTGGGCCCGTCAGTGCGCTGGCGGCTGCAGGAAGAGGGAGAAAAAAGTGCATGGAGAAAGAGTGCTGAGTGTGTCGCCGTTTGAGGAGCTCTGAGCTCCAGACTGTGCTAGAATTAGGGAACAGGTCAGAAAGTGCCCCTGTGAGAGTAGAGCTTTCGTTGTTGTAGGTGTTTAGTTGCTAAAGTCATGTCTGCCTCTTCTGTGATCCCCCATGGACTGTGGCCCTGCCAGGCTCCACTGTCCGTGGGGTTTCCCAAGCAAGAATACTGGAGTGGGCTGCCATTTCCTCTTCCGGGGGGTCTTCCTGACCCAGGGATCGAACCTGTGCCTACTGCATTAAAAGGAGGGTTCTTCACCACTGAGCCACCAGGGAAGCTAAAAAGAACCA
Organism: Capra hircus; assembly: GCF_001704415.2. Lineage (NCBI taxonomy): Eukaryota > Metazoa > Chordata > Mammalia > Artiodactyla > Bovidae > Capra > Capra hircus. The sequence goes on from NC_030823.1 coordinate 4,111,651, forward strand.
ACATAGAAATGTCAGTGCTTAGCACCAGATCAGGAGTGGCCCCAAGGGGTGGAATGGAGCTGTGTGGAAGGCCCCATCTGAGAGATGAAAATGCAAGAATGATCTTACCGCTGTTCAGCTAACCACCATAGAATTTACCATGTGCCAGCTGATCTTCTGAGAGTCTGCCCAGAGCCTGGGTTCTAGCCACTGGGTTCCAGTGCAGATGTTTTTTTTTTCAAAATGCAGATGTTTAAAAAGCTGCCCCCTAAGCACCTATAAGGGGGCCAAGGCAACACCTGAAAAAAGGCCCTGATTTGTTTGCACAGAATGTAAAAGAGAGATACTAGAACAATGAGGTCCCACTGTATAGCAGAGGGAACTATATCCAGTATTCTTTGATAAACCACAATGGAAAAGGAGATGAAAAAGAATATACATATATGTATAACTGACTCACTTTGCGGTACAGCAGAAATTAATACAACATTGTGAATCAGGTATACTTCAATACATTTTTTTTTAAAGAGAGATGTTAAATAGTAAAAACAGAAGTGTTTGCTTGCTGCTGAAAGGAGAGGGTGCTGGAAGCACAGGAATCCTGCCCTGCTTGGCGGTACCTCCTCAGACCAGCGCTTGCAACACTGCTCACTTTCCTTTAGAAGTGGAAACCACCAAGGGCTGCCGTCAAAGCCGAGCAGACTGTGACTACGTCTGCTTTGGCAGTGCCTGCGATCACAGCTGAAGCTCAGTCTACGGCCCTTTTACTGACAGCCTCTTCACACTGGCTCTGGGATGTCTCTGCCCCTTGACAAAATCTCAGACGTAATTTCAAGTACAGTAGCTTTTGTAGTCTCATTTGGATAAGAAAACACACAGCCCAGTGCTTCTTGCAATTCCAATCTCTTATCCTGTTGAAGCCTTTTTCCTTTCTTCCAGCTATGCTTGGAGGCCTGATGTTTGGGAGGGGGACAGCTCAGGGTCTTTGCTTTGCTGGACCCCTTTCTCTACTCAGAACTGCTGTTGGGGCCCCTCTGGGGCTGGGCGTGGAGGGGAGAGGGAAGGGGAGGAGGAGTCCTGGCCTGCAGGTGGCATCCTCCGGGCAAGGTCGCATCCTTCCCCGTTGCCTCCCAGATTCCCTGTCGGGGCCTCTCTGCAATTAGTTCCCTCCTGGTAGGAACTGCCTCTGCTCCTGCTGGCCTTTTAATGGCCCCTTGACATCAAGCCTGTGACCTGGGGCCGCTTACCCCTCCGGTTGAAGTCACAGTCCCCTGTGGGTGGCCCTCTTGCTAGAGGCCCTGGGGCAGCTCCTTCTCTGGGATCCACATTTGGTCCCTGCTGGAACCGAGCTGTCGGGAGACTGCTGGGACTACAGCAAGCTTGTTGAGTGGCTTCCTAGAGGTCTCTTCTCTTACTCCTCTAAAAGTGGGGAAGAGGTGAGCCCTCTGTCCCTCAAGGACAGGTGGTGCAGGGCGCATCACACTGCCTCTTTCCAGAAAGCTCTTACTGTGAGCTCTTCTTTTTGACCCCTGATGACTCTGCGGGTGACGACATGGGGGGCTATTTCTGGAATGACCAGCTTTGCCATCTCTCTCCTCAGTCCTGTCCAGGTGCTTCAACATCGTGCTTTAGGATATGGGTGCCTGGCATCTACAATTTTTCTATGTCTTTGAAAGTGAAAGTGAAAGTCGCTCAGTCGTGTCTGACTCTTTGCGACCCCACAGTCTATGCAGTCCATGGAATTCTCCAGCCCAGAATTCTGAAGTGGGTAGCCTTTCCCTTCTCCAGAGGATCTTCCCAACCCAGGGATCAAACCCAGGTCTCCTGCACTATGGGCAGATTCTTTACCAGCTGAGCCACAAGGAAGCCAAGAATATTAGAGTGGGTAGTCTATCCCCTCTCCAGTGGATCTTCCTGACCCAGGAATTGAACCGGGGTCTCCCGCACTGCAGGTGGATTCTTTACCAACTGAGCTATCAGGGAAGCTCCATGTGTTTAACACCTCTGAACCCAAGAAAGTTTAATCCTGTTGCCAGGACTGGCTGCATAATTTGCAAGGCCCAGTGCAAAATAAAAATGGAGGACCTCTCGTTCCAAAGTTACTAAGAGTTCACTAAGGCAATAGTAGAGCGTTAAACCAGGCACCTTATAAATGGGGCCCTGTGACTGCACAGGGCACATGCCCATAAAGCTGGCCTGCCTCTTGCATATGTCTTAAGCTCTCATTATAGGAAGAGTCAAGACCATAAATGTTAGAGATAGATCAATACTCACTGTGGGTTTAATTAAATGACACACTGCAACTATGGCACTGTTGATAAAGTTACATAGCAACTTATCATAGAAAGCAAGAATCTTTGTAATTACAAACAAGGACTATCTCAGGACAACAATGATGACGCTCTGATTTCTGGAATCTGTGTGTGATCTACATGTGTGTGTCGGGGGAGGAGGCAGAACAAGAGGATTTATGAGCCCCATTGATCAGCAGGATGGGGTGTTCTGACTTTGCAGTTGAGAGCTGATTAGGAATCCTTAATCAACTTTCGCAAGGCACATTTTTTTTCTGTTATCAATATCAAGTTTCATGCATCCTTAAGAACTTGTTCAGTGGATAACTGGTAGCTCTTGCGTGTGTGCGTGCCAAGTTGCTTCAGCCGTGTCTGACTCTTTGCAACCCCGTGGACTGTAGCCCGAGAGGTTCCTCTGTTCATGGGATTCTCCAGGCAAGAATAGTGAAGTGGGTTGCCGTGCTCTCCTCCAGGGGATCTTCCCGACCCAGGGGTCGAGCCTGCGTCTCTTATGTCTCCTGCGTTGGCAGCCGGGTTCGTTACCCCTAGAGCCACTCAGGAAGCCTGACTCTTATGTAAGCGCTTAGTTATGTACGATAAAGGGTTTGGGAATTTTGGACTAGTTGACTGTGAGAAGTAAAGGAAGGGCTGGCGTTTTAGGGTCAGTGTGATGGCTCCCAGGGGCCCCTTTGGTGGAGGTGGTGCCCCTGCTGTCATTCACCCATCATCTCCCAGCAGTGTCCACTGTGTGGCTTCAGGCAGGGACAGGCAAGTGAGGCCTGCAGCTGGAGACCGCAGACTGGAGCCTGACTTGGTGTGAGGAGGTGCAAGGGGCACGTGGCAGGAGCAGGGAGAGCCGGCTTGGGCCTGGGGTGGATCACTTCTGCCCCAGCAACAGGATGAGAAAGGCCCCACCTTTGACCAGTGGTGGGGCCCAGCGGGGAGAGAACCAGCCTGCAGCCATCTGAGATGGGGTCTTCTGTGTGCAGGGACCACAGCGGGGAGATGGCCCCTGGAGGGGTCCGCAAAGACATCCACAGGAGGAAGCGCCAGCTCTGAAGCCTGCCAGGCCAGAGAGCTCCAGGCCACTCCATCAGGTATGAGCAGCCTGCCTCCTGCTTCCCCTCCCACTCGCCACTCTGACCCTGTTGGGGTCCCAGGTGCCAGCTGCCTCCCAGGCGGGGAGAAAGACCAGGGGAGAGGGGAAGGCAGCCTCACACCCCTCCCTGCCTTTCTGACTGCAGGCCTGGGGTGGCCAGGGTGGGGGGCATATCTCTGAATGAAGATGAAATGGTTGACCAAAATATTTAACTGGTTACTTAAAATGATCCAATTAGAACTTTTGAGACTTGAAAAATCATGGGCCTGCCTGAGTTTTCATCTGGGGGCCAGGAAGCTTGCTCCTACCGAAAAATTTTAAAGGGGGCAGTGAGAGATGAAAATAAAGAGGTGGTGTGATTACATCACAGAGGTTTCTTGCTCCAACATTAGCTTACCTTTGATTCATTAAAATCTGATTTGTTTATAAGCCAAACAAAATTGTTTTTGGTGTTATTATTTGTTCTTCAGTCAATAGATCACGTCTGACTCTTTGTGACCCCGTGGACTGCAGCACACCAGGCTTCCCTGCCCATCACCAGCTCCTGGAGTTTACTCAAACTCATGTCCATTGAGTTGGTGAGGCCATCCAACCATTTCATCCTCTGTCATCCCCTTCTCCTCCTGCCTTCAATCTTTCCTAGCATCAGGGTGTTATCATAGCATTTATTTGTTAATTTACTCTTTCAACATTTTTTATTAAGCAGCTACTTGGATACTCTGGGCACAAACTTATTGCCTTCCTTAGTGGCTCCCCATTACCATCAGAATAAAACCAGACACCACAGCATGGAGACAAGACTGTGCTGCCCTGTCTGAGCCTGATCACCGCACCAGCCTGCAACTTGACTTTCGTCCACCTGTCCCTAGTGCCTGACACAGGGTAGGCCCTCCATAAGTGTGCATTGACTAAAGAACAAAATGCATCCATGTGGTTTTCATTTACCTATCTGGTTTCTTTGTAGACTCTGCACTCTCTAAGGCAAGGTCTTCATCTTTGCATGACTGGTACTGTGGCCTGGCACTTGAGTTATTTTAGAATGAGTGCTAATAGAGCAGTGCTATCCTGGAACCCATATCTCGGAAATGCAGCTGACTTTCAGTCATCAACTTGAATTGAAGAGGGCAGAGACAGATCAAAACACTGAGTATCCCAGCGATCATCAGGTCAGACATACACCTTTTCGTGTGAGCTCTTGCCTCCCACACTCTCCCTGGGCCCAGATCCAATCACTCCCTCACTCCAAAGCCATGGAGAATGCTTGTACTTTGGAGGGGTTGCTGAAGGCCACTGAGGTGCCCGCCAGGCTGCAGCCTGGAAGGCTCAGGTGTGGGTGTGCACGCTCTGAGTCTGGCTGTTTGGGACTCACCCGGCAGCAGGCACATCAGGAGGAAGATGAGCATTCTCCATCCTGCCCTCTGGCTGGTGACCTGCAAGAAAACACCACTGCTGATGAGGAGGCCTGAGAGCAGGCGAGTGAGACACCGGTCCAGCAGCCCTGGGACCTGGTTGGTCACCTTCTCACTCTGGGATCGGGGTGAGCTCAGCACTATCAGCTCCATTTTGAGAGAAGCCTGGCTCCATCCTCATGGCCCCAGACACGCACATTTGGCCTGGCTTGCTGCCCCCAAGCCTGGAAAAACTCCCTCCGTGGCATGCCAGCCCCAGCACCCGCTTGCCAGCCTGGGGCTCTAGATCTCGGGGAGCACTGTGTAGTGGAAACTCTCCAAGCCAGAAGTTTAAGCCTGTGGGACCTTGGAAAGGTTACTCAGTGTTGGAGATCAGCTTCCTCTCCCCGGGGAATAAGACTCAGTACAGGGTGCTGTGCCACTTAAATGAGTGAGTTAGAAGCGTCCACAGGGGGCCTGGTGCCGAGTCTCCCACTTCCCCTTCTGTTTCACAGAAGGATTGCTTCCTTCAAGGAAAAATCTCACTGGTGTGAGCCTCCAGGCAACAGCAGGAGTTAAAAATCAACTCTTAGGCCAAGTCGTTCCTGCCTGAGGGTCCTGTTCGGTCTCTCCTCCACAAGCTCTCGAAATCCCTCCCTGGCCCCTGGCCCTTGCTGATCTCCCCCTGCTTTGGCCTCTCCCACAAGCCGGGGAGCTCCTGGAAGGTAGGACTTTGAGCCTCCAGGCTCTGAATTGGGATCTAGCCTGGAGTAGGTGCCCCAGGCACGTAACTGAGCATAACCAAACACGTTATGAACAAGAACCTCTCACTCTTCTGACAAACACCATACTGACCACTATCAATAGCCCTTTGTTGCTTGCTGATTGGAAAAAGGCTAGGATTGTGTTAATACATTATCCTTCTTTTGTAGTCCCCAGAGGGTTTTCATGGATGCTTTTTGGGTGGTTAAAATAATCTCTTCTTTGAATATATCTACTGCCTGCAGCTCCTGGGACCTGTGGATACTTTTTCTAAAGCAATCAAACTGAAGTTAGCCATTGTTTCCTCCTTCCCACTCTAATACCTGTCCTGCTCATGTTGAGAACAGCTTCAAACAGTCATAATCTGGTCCCCTCACCCCACTCCCTGTCCAAATGGACAAAACCACATGTGGCCAGTGGCCAGGCTGGGCTTGGGCTAAATGAGGAGAAAAGGGAACAAGGTGGGAGTGGTGGGGGTGTGCAGAGGAAACAGGAGAAGGGGGAAGGAAGGGTGAGGCAGGAGGTGAAGGAAAGGAGAGAGAGGAGAGGAGATGGAGTCCGTGGTCGGCTCTGTTTGCCTGGCCATGTCCACTCAAGCCTCTGCCAGCTGTACCCAGGTGGAGCCCCCAGGGTGGTCAGATTCGGCAAGGTTCACAGGTTCCCTCTGCCTCCTGTCTCAGGCACCATCATGGCAGCCTCAAGCCCTCCCTGCCCTCTAAGCTGCTGGCTTCCTGCTCTCATCTGGAGGCTCTCCCAGGTGTGTCTGCACCTAATCTGTTGTTTGATTAATGTCCACCAGGTCCAGGCTACTTCTGGGGCTGCTGTCCAGGTTCCCGCAGGCGGGTTTTTCTCAAGTGCCAAGTGCTGACACAGCGCACCCTGGGGCCAAAGTCTGCACAGCCCTGCCCAACTTCTCTGAAGCCCCAGTGGGTGCAGCTATCTCTCGGCTGCAGGAGCAAAACCGCCTCTGCGGGGCAATGAGGAAGCATGGGGTGTGAGATAAAATGCCTCCAAGGAGTTATCAGCCTTGATTGGATGTTGTGAGGATAACATTCAACGGAAAGTCTCCAAGTCAACAAACCTCTTTCTAAGAGACAGGGGGCCCCAACTCAGTAGCTTGAGGCCAAATACCTCTAGGATCGTGCATCGCATTTTAGAGGACAGGGCACATTGGGGAATTCTCTTGTCCCTCAGTCCCACTGGGAAGGGCTCTATCCCAGCTTCAGCCCAGGCTGGTGTGTAACTCCCCAAGTCCTTGCTGCCCCCTTGAGCCCTACTTCTCTCCTGTCCTCCCACCTGTGGCAGCCGACGAGAAAGGAAGGAGGCAGGTGTAGAGAAAGAGCACAGAACCAGGATTCAGGAGGTTCCGTGTTGCCCATGGCAATGACCTTGAGCAAAGCATCTCCACAGCCTCGCAAAAGCTTTGACTGCAGGAGCTCCATGCTTCCTTCTCTTCTTAATGTTAACATGTGTGTGTGCTAAGTTGCTTTAGTTGTGTCTGACTCTTTGCAACCCTAAGGACTGTAACCCCGCAGGCTCCTCTGTCCATGGGATTCTCCAGATGAGAATACTGGAGTGGGTTGCCATGCTCTCCTCCACGGGATCTTCCTGACACCAGGGATTGAACCTGTGTCTCTCATGTCTCCTGCATCAGCAGGCTGGGTTCTTCGCCACTAGTAGCACCTAGGAAGCCCTTCTTAACGTTAGTTGGTTCTAAGTCACTCAGGGGACTGTAAGGAGTCCTACACTCTGGTGGGAGGGAGAGAAGAGTAGGACCAAAGGAGGGAGGTGCTGGCCTGACCTCCAGAATCCTTCGCTGGCCCCTGGGAGCAGGGCCTGTCTGTTCTGGGACAGTTGCTGCTGCCCTTCATCACCCACATCAGGAGACAAGCCCCCAACCCCTCGGGGAAAGCCTCATCTCACCTTTGGATCTCCAGGCTTAGCTGGGGATTCTAGATCCATCTCAATCCAGAAATAAAATCCACTTGGACTTTTCCTTTTCTGTTTTTGACGTGCTGGTGATTGGAAACCTTCTAGTTTCTTTTCTTTAAACCTTGAGGCTGAGTTGGCTGTCCGATGCGCTGGAAGGCAGCTGGAGTTAGCGCTGGAAACTGGAGGCGTGAGGCATAGGGCTGCCGCTCCCCACTCTACACTTCCATCAGGTCACTTCACGCTGGGCCTTAGTTTTTATTTCTTATAATAGGGAGCCAGTCCAGGCCCCCTGTCATTCTCACCACCCCTTATTCCTGCAGAGCTTTTCCAGGGGTGATGACAGTAGCTTTAAGGGAAACACACTGACACATATCCTTCCACCTCTTATGTCCCCTCCAGTCCAGGGCCCAGAGTTTTTAGAATGCCCCAGATCAGCCAATTCATTCAGCACTCTTCTGGATAAGTGATGCAACAGGTTGGGCAGAAGAGAAAATTCAGGAAAGGAATTCCCCTGCTGTCTGGCTGGCAGCTGGTGCCTACTAGCTGACCTGTCCCCTTCGACTTCCACGGGGAGGCAGTTTGAGGCCCTGACTCCAGTTCAGCTGGACGCTTGGCAGCTACCGCTCATGCTCTGGACAAAACACAATATAGTAAATGAGTTGATCTCCATGGAGAGGGAACACTGGCAAGTGTAGCTTATCCAGGTGGATGACGTCCTTCAAAATTACCCCAATGTTTCCCTGTGGAAAATATTTCATGGGAATTATCCTGCAGAAGATGTAATTTGTCTTCCTCTTTTGGCTTTAAACAGACATTAAAACGGCAGGCATAGGCCACGCACTCAACAACGAAGGCGCTTCAGGGGATACAAGTGCTACAGCTGAAGACTCTCACCAGGACCGCTGCTAGATTAGATAGTACTCTTGAGCCAACTAGAAATGACACTTCTTCCTTAAAATAAATAGATGTAGTTGGCCTATTGTTACATATTGGAAACCACTGGGAAAGCATGTATTGCCTATGCTTTCCCCCTTCCAGGTTTGCAGACAGAACCGAGTCACTGAAAGCAATAGGAGAGGAAAAGAAATACCTCCAGGGGATGCCTAGAGTATGGTTGGGACAAGACCGTCTCCTGCAGTGATGCGTGCCAGTGTCCTTGTGTTACAGAACCCAGGTCTGGCTGCGTGCTGCTCAGAAGCCATTAAAGAGGCCAGGTTGGTGCAAAGGAAAGTTTGCTTTATTTTGGATGCAGGCAATTGTTGTGGAAGCTGGACACCTGTCCAAAGGTCTATCATCGGCACTGACAGCCAGGGGTAAGAGCTTTTATAGACAGAGGGAGGGGGCTATTTGCAGAAACAGCACGGTCAGCTCTGATAGTCATCTTGAAATTGGTCATCAGTGATCTGGCCAGTGTCATCTTGATTAAGTACAGTTAATCTTCTGTTCCAGGATCTGTTTTTTTCCACTTCTTGAGGCCTGTTCTCAGAACTGTGGCAGCTTATGTCATGTCTACAGTCTGGCCACCACGTACTTAACTTCTCCACCTAATGGGGGTTTCAGTATCTCTAAGAGCTCACGGGATATGGCTCAGAATATTACCTGTAGCCCTTGACAAGGAACTAAGGGTACTTGACTGTTCTTAATGAGCACATTATTATTATTATTTGGTTTCCTTTGACTGTTTCCCCTTGTTCCTACATTTCTTCTCTGATTAAACTTATGCTTTGTCTAAAGTTTTTCCGCAGAAAAAAGGCAGGCTGAGGACCTGGGGGGCCAGGACCATTAGGGTGCTGCTGCTGCTGCTGCTGCTGCTAAATCACTTCGGTCATGTCTGACTCTTGGCGACCCCATGGGCTGCAGCCCACTGGGCTTCTCCTGCCTGGGGTTTTCTAGGCGAGAGTACCGCAGCGGGGTGCCGCTGCCTTCTCTGCCATAGGCCCCTGCTCCGTCTCATTTGGGCACAGCTGTGTGTGCTGCTGTCCCAGGACTTGGTCATGGCCTTCAGATCTTCGCGAATACCTAGAGCGTCCCTTGTAAGTTAGAACACATCTACCATGTGGGTGGCCTCCCCTCAGCTGTGGCACCCTGTCACAGTGTACAAGCTGAAGATCTGTGCATGGCAGTCCTGCCTTCAGAAACTCATCCTCAGAGTTGAATGACCCCTATGCAGGTGCAGAGAGGATTGATGCTTGGCTAGAGTCTCCCCTTCCAGCTCCTCAGAAAGCAGTATAGCCTTGCGGTTGATCACAAAGACTTTGGAATTAGGCTCCCCTAAACTGATATCCCAGTTGTATTTTTCACTGGGAAAGTGATGTGGGTCAGATTACTTATCTTTTAGAAACTTCGTTTTCCTAATCAGTAAAGCAGGAGAATAGTAGCACCTACCTCATAAAGTTATTATGTGAATTAAGTGTGATAAACTATGGAACTTGAAGTGCCTAACAGGCAGTAAAGTCTCAGTAAATATTAGCTGATAGTGTTAATAGCTTAACACACAGCAACAGGGAGCAAGTGTCTTACAATGATCAAACTGTCCCCCCATGTCCTTTTTGAATGTTTTCACCTATTCTGAGGTCTGCTGCTCTTTATCCTTTTTTTTTTCCTTTTGCCATTTGAAAGATTAAAGGAAAGTCAATTTTACTCAGGATACGTAAATGGAATGATCTTGTATTTAAAAATAAATACCTGTCAAATTTTCATTATTTTATAACCTATGTGGTCATTAAACAAGATAATAATGTCTTCTTTTGGAGTACCTTAAAGGCATTTTTATTATAAATACGTGAATTACAAAGCCAGTTAGTTTGGAAAGCACGGGCTAGTTTTCAGAGCATTAGTCCAAAGCCAAAGTGGTCCCCTCTCTGAAACTTTGTGGGGGTAAAAACTGTGCTGGCTACTTCTCTTGGGAGCATAACTGAATTCTCTTGCCCAGCACAAAGGCACAGGTGTTCTGTTTACATGGATTTATGACACTGTGACCTTCTGATTACAGGGCCCAGATGCCAGAAAAAGGCGAAATAATACTTAGACCAAATGTCAGATCTGGGAAGAGCTTTATTCACTTCCTGAGCTCCCAATCTCCAACCCCCAATTCTAGTTGTAGCAAAGGCTCTTATTTGCTCAATAGACACACTAGAGTGAAAATCAGCATACAGAACACTAAGCAATGCAAAAAATCATTTGTTCTGAAAGAATCTATATTAATCTCTCTCCTCTCCAAAACATGTTTTCTAATGAATAATTAAGAACAGTGTATAGAGATGTTTTACGCTTCCATGTTGCTAGTGGTCAAGATTTACATTCCTCCTTGCATATCATTAAGAAGAGGTAGCAAGAATACACAAAAAATCTTCACAACCAAGATAATCATGATGGTATGATCACTTACCTAGTGCCAGACATCCTGGAATGTGAAGTCAAGTGGGCCTTAGAAAGCATCACTACGAACAAAGCTAGTGGAGGTGATGGCATTCCAGTTGAGCTGTTTCAAATCCTGAAAGATGATGCTGTGAAAGTGCTGCACTCAATATGCCAGCAAATTTGGGAAACTCAGCAGTGGCCACAGGACTGGAAAAGATCAGTTTTCTTTCCAATCCCAAAGAAAGGCAATGCCAAAGAATGCTCAAACTACTGCACAATTGCACTCATCTCACATGCTTGTAAAGTAACACTCAAAATTCTGCAAGCCAGGCGTCAGCAGTACATGAACCGTGAACTTCCAGATGTTCAAGCTGGTTTTAGAAAATGCAGAGGAACCAGAGATCAAATTGCCAACATCTGCTGGATCATTGAAAGAGCAAGAGAGTTCCAGAAAATCATCTATTTCTGCTTTATTGACTATGTCAAAGCCTTTGAAAGCATGGATCACAATAAACTGTGGAAAATTCTGAAAGAGATGGGAATACCAGACCACCTGACCTGCCTCTTGAGAAACCTTTATGCAGGTCAGGAAGACAGTTAGAACTGGACATGGAACAACAGACTGGTTCTAAACAGGAAAAGGAGTACGTCAAGGCTGTATATTGTCACCCTACTTATTTAACTTCTATGCAGAGTACATCATGAGAAACGCTGGACTGGAATAAACACAAGCTGGAATCAAGATTGCCGGGAGAAATACCAATAACCTCAGATATGCAGATGACACCACCCTTATGGCAGAAAGTGAAGAGGAGCTAAAGAACCTCTTGATGAGGGTGAAAGAGGAGAGTGAAAAAGTTGGCTTAAAGCTCAACATTCAGAAAACTTAGATCATGGCATCTGGTTCCATCACTTCATGGGAAATAGATGGGAAACAGTGGAAACAGTGTCAGACTTTATTTTGGGGGGCTCCAAATCACTGCAGATGGTGATTGAAGCCATGAAATTAAAAGACACTTACTCCTTGGAAGGAAAGTTATGACCAACCTAGATAGCATATTCAAAAGCAGAGACATTACTTTGCCAACAAAGGTTCATCTAGTCAAGGCTATGGTTTTTCCAGTGGTCATGGATGGATGTGAGAGTTGGAGTGTGAAGAAAGCTGAGTGCCGAAGAATCGACGCTTTTGAACATCAAAAGCATGTTGATGTTGAACACACAAAAGCATGTGTTGGACAAGACTGTGGAGAGTCCCTTGGACTGCAAGGAGATCCAACCAGTCCGTTCTAAAGGAGATCAGTCCTCGTTGTTCTTTGGAAGGAATGATGCTAAAGCTGAAACTCCAGTACTTTGGCTACCTCATGTGAAGAGTTGACTCATTGGAAAAGATTCTGATGCTGGGAGGGATTGGGGGCAGGAGGAGAAGGGGACGACAGAGGATGAGATGGCTGGATGGCAACACCAACTCGATGGATGTGAGTTTGAGTGAACTCCGGGAGTTGGTGATGGACAGGGAGGCCTGGCGTGTTGCAATTCATGGGGTCGCAAAGAGTCAGACACGACTGAGTGAATGAACTGAACTGAACTTGCACATCATTGTACATTTTTCTGCTTACTCTACCCACACAGCTTTTTTTCTCTCCTTGTTATTTGCAGGAGAGACTCTTCCCTCCTGCCCCTCCCTCACCAAAGCTCTGGTCAGAATACTGAAGGCTGCAGAAAGCATTATTTAAAAATGCTTGGAGGGACTTCCCTGGCAATCCAGTGGTTAAGACTCTTTCTGCCAATGCGGGAGACATGGGTTCCACCCCTGATCTGGGAACCAAGTTCCCCACATGGCTCGGGGCAACTAAGCCCACTTGCTACAATTACTTAGCCCACTCGGCCTTGGGCCCATGATCCATGACAAGAGCAGTCACTGGAATAAGAAAGACTGTAACTAGAGAGAACCTCCTGCTCCCCGCAACTAGAGAAAGCCTGCACACAGCAATGAAGATGCAGAGCAGTCAGAAAAAATAAAGTCATTTGGATTACTACAAGTCTTTTATGACTTCCTTAGAAATTCACAGGGGAAAGTGAACTATGAGACTTGTCACTCGTCCAGATGATAACAGAAGAAAGTGTTTGTATAGAACAAATGATCAGTCTATAATGCCATTAACAAGCTTTTACAACTCCAATCATCATTTGGCTGATAGCAAAGATTACAATCCAGCAACATTCACACCCTCCAAACACAGAAGACATTCTAAAGCAGCCAGGAGTGTGTTGAGGTGGTTTAACTTCCTCCTGGGAAAAGCACAGAGTAAAGAACCTCAGGAGACCATACCATAGCCCATAGCAGTGTGCTCATAGCCTAAGGTCTTAGCTGATACTCATCTCGGGGTGCTGGTGGAGACCACTGTGGGAAAACATGCTCCACAGCTCTTAGCGTGAGCTTTCTGGAGTGACTTGAGTCTGGGGATTAAAACAAATGTATTTCTTACTGGTTGGGGTTACTGGGTTAAGATCCTATTTGGAATAGACATTATCCTGTGATGACTAACCACTGGCCCTTGCAGGATGGAAGGGGCCCCAAATAACTACTTTGTCACGGAAGAGCAGCTGGTCTACCCGAGGAATGGTGCTGGACGGGGGACTTGGGTCAGCTCTATTGCTTGCAGGCTGTATGGTCGTTAGCAACAGTGCTAAACTGAGCCTGGTTAGCGAGAGTCCAGGCTGCTCGCGGGAGCCCACGGTCCTTCCCTCTGACCCTGACCACTTCTCTGTTGTGTCCATTGTGCCAGCACCACTGTGGCCGATGCCTGAAACTGGCTGATGTCAGGTGGCCAGATCATCCTGTCTGCTTTCTAATTTAGTGCTTCTTCCATGGTGAATACTTTCTAGTGGGCATTAGCCTACGGTATGAAGAGCTTCATGCTCCACACCATGCTCCCATTCACCCATATGTCTCTAACCAATCTTACTCTACCCAGACCTCTGAATATACTCTAACATCAGGACATTTTTCCTTTAACACAAATTAGATGACCAGGTGCACTGCCTGAAGCTCTGCTTATTGGAAGGATTCCCTTGCTTTCACTGTTTCTCAAGGCTACTCCTTGTAGCCCAACTAACTACTGTTTACTTTCAACTTGAGCCCACATATGGAACAAACGTGAAAGGGAAAGTCGCTCAGTCGTGTCCGACTCTTTGTGACCCCCTGGACTATACAGTCCATGGGATTCTCCAGGCCAGAATACTGGAGTGGGTAGCCTTTCCCTTCCCCAGGGGATCTTCCCAACCCAGGGATCCAACCCAGGTCTCCCGCATTGCAGGCGGATTCTTTACCAGCTGAGCCACAACTCAACTATAGACGAAGCCTGGGTTTTGTTCCTCTGCCATGTGGTTTAAGACGTGCTCCTGTGTGGCCCCTTTTGAATGGAGTGGTGGGGGGCGGGGCGCTGCTGCAGCTGTGGTCATGGAGCTGAGGGGCAGCCTACTGGCGCATGCAGCCTGCCTGTGCCCTCAGTCCCAGCACTGCCCATTTCTGCTGAGTTGCTGCTGGCTGGCTTGACTTTAAGACCTCGTAGGTATAGTAGCCCTCAGTTCATGATGGGCAGTTCCAGACGCATATTCATCTTCAAAGGACACATGACTCTTCCTTGCAGATGGTATGGCCTTTCCAAAGAACCACAGGGGACTGTGCAACCATAAGCTCCACATAGCATGTTTTGCCAACACCTGTGCTCCTCAGATTAAGTGGCAGGACTGCTTCCATCTCAGCCTGGACCTGCTGCTGAGCCTTTTCCCGACCTGGGCCCCACTCAAAGGGAAGAGCACTTCGTGCCACTTGCTGCCTGGCCTGGAGCAGGTTTCCCATGCGCTGCCTCCAGAGCCAGAGACTTGTCAAATATGCTGCTTCCTTCATTGGGGTGGAAGAGACATGATGTCCTGTCTTTCACTTGGGATGAGAGTCCCTGGCAGGTCCCTGATCACTGAACCCCTAAAAAGGTTGCTGATGTGACTACCCCCCAGAATTTCCATGAGGTTTTCCTCTGAGTCTTGTATATCTTACTGGGGCCTCCAACATGCTAACTGCTTCTTGCTCACATGGCCTGATTAGCATAATACCATCAATAAATAATGGATCCATATAACATTCTCCAGGGTGTCCAGATGGTCAGATCCTTTTGGACTGTATTGTGACATAGGGCAGGGGAGTTAACATAGCCTTGGGACCAAATTGTAAGTAAATGTTGTTATTCACCCAGACAAATGCAAATAGTCTCTAACCCTCTCCTCTGAAGGGAAAAGCAAAGAATGCATTCACCAAACCAAAGCTTCATTTAATGTGCCTGAGGCCATATCAAATCTGCTATAGTAGATAAACAGATATGGTTGCTAGAATTGGGGTTAATAATTGGTTGAGTTTGCAGTGGTTTATTGTCATCCTCTAGAGTCCACTAGGTTTCTGTAGGGGCCAACTGTTGAGTTGAATAGAGACATTATGGGAATTGCCACTCTGCATCCTTAGATCCTTAAGTGAAGTGAAATGAAGTCGCTCAGTCGTGTCCGACTTTTGCAACCCCATAGACTGCAGCCTGCCAGGCTCCTCTGTCCATGGGATTTTCTAGGCAATAGTACTGGAGTGGATTGCCATTTCCTTCTCCAGGGGATCTTCCCAACCCAGGGCTCAAACCCGGGTTTCCTGCATTGTAGACAGAGGCTTTACCGTCTGAACCACCAAGGAAGTCCTTAGATCCTTAAGGGTGATGCAAATATTAACAGTTCCTCCCTACCATGAGATACTGTTTTGTATTTACGATCTTGGCTAGAGATGGGGCACTTTCACAAGCTTCCGCCTGGCTTTCCCCACTGTGACAGCTCTTACCCGAAAGCCTAAGACCCAGTGACTCAACTAACAAGCAGGTCAGCCCCAGTTACACTTTCAGGGGCTGGAGAAATTACCGCTGGGTATATCTGTAGACTCAGTGGGCACACTGTAACCAGACCTTGACAGGGACTTTAGTCGTTACCTGGCCCCCATATGCCCCACTGGTTAGAACAGGGGGTCAGGGTGATGCACTGGTTCTCTGGGTATCATGTCAGCCCAGACTCTGTGTCCAATAGTCCTCAGAACAACTGGGGGTCCTCTTCTCCCAGTTACCCAACCGAACAACTGTGGGTCCCTTTGGGAAGGACTTATGGGATCTCAACTCTGTATGCTAGGTGTGGTGTTGTAGGCTTCTTTTTTCTTTTCGGGACCTGGCTGAATCTGAGTCTGACGTTTTATTGGGGTGGCTGCCCTTAGACTATCATCCATCGCTGACTTCTTTTAATGGTAGAATCTAAGAAACCGTCTTGTTGGTTTTCATTTTGCCTGTGTGTGCGTCCTCAGTCCCTTAGTCATGTTCGACTTTGCAGCGCTATAGACTGTAGCCTGCCAGGCTCCTCTGTCCATGGGATTTTTCCTGCAAGAATACTGGAGTGCGTTGCCATTTCCTTCTACAGGGAATCTTCTTGACCCAGGGATCAAACTCACATCTCCTGTGTCGGCAGGAGGATTTTTTTTTTTTTTTTACCACTGTGCTACCTGGGAAGCCCCTTTTATTTTGCCTGTAAGAACACCAGATTCTTTTAATCATCTCTATAACTCTCTGGAGTCAGGGCCTGTGTCTGTACTCCAATCTTGTTACTCATCGAATAATTGCATCCACTTGGCCTCTTTGGTTCTGGGCCTCTTATCACCATTGGTGTCACTGAGCCAAATTCTCCACCTACCTCTCCTACCAGCAGCCTGGCTTATGGAGAGCCCCCATCTATCTTTTTTAGTAATATTGGCTCATTTCTTGTAGTTTTTGTAAATATATATTCCCCAGGCCTTCTCATGGAGCAAAATCATCTGGTAGGTGTTCCAAATGTATGGAACGTCCATTCTAGCACGATCCCTTCCTGAATCCTTTTATTTCTTCCTCCACTGCCCACTGGAGGAGCACTGACATTTCATTTGCCTCTAGCTTGGGCAACCACTTTCTCCATGCTTCTAGGAGTCACGGGAACAGCGAGGACTTCCTGAAGTCCCTGCCAGAGTGTTAAATCTTACATCCTTGGAAGGCTCTTCCCGGCACTATCTTCTATTTCAGCCTCCTTGGTCCAGACCTTCTGAATCTAGTCTGACATGATCGCCTCTGATTTTGGCTGAGTCACGCTGACTAGGGCTTGCAGCTCATTTTCTTCCATTATCAGGACCAGTACATCCCAACTGGGTGATGCTGGGACTTACCTCTACTTCATAAGCTTAGCTACCAGGAAGGTAGATGGTGGGGAGAGGTCTCTGTAGGGTCTTCAAGCAAGATGGGGTGGTGCGGTTAGAGAGAGTGGTGCTAGTTCTTCATAGGGAGAGGTGGGCCAATTATGCAGGTTCTGAGAGTTTAGAAGAATCTGGGACTTAAAATTTTGGAAGCGTCATGCACCAGATGTCCCATCCCAAGCTCCAGAACCCCATCTCCCCACCAGATGTCTCCCTTCTCTAGGCTTCACTGTAGAGAACAGAAAGGGCAGGTTCAGCTTTCCTTTACAGAGAGAATGCTGTGTTACTTGCCCAACTTGCCCTGAAATTTGACAGCAGCTGATAACAGGAGGGTCTCGAGGGCCATTTCCCCACCAAATGTTGAAACCAGCAGATGGATCCATATCCAGATTTGCTACAACAGGGCAAGCTCCATAACGACTGGTAATTGACATTTCATTCAGTTCTAAGTGCTAAATAAAGCCTATTTGTTCACATTCTCATCTGGTAAGCTCCACAGTAACAAAATGTCTGAATTTGAGAAGGGAGATTATCTTCAGAGATCATTGTCCTTAATCCTCCATCTTTTAAAAATCTTTTAATTTTTTTAATGGCTTCTACAAAGATGCCTAAGGAAATGTTGAAGCCTGTCTTCATTTCAGAAGCTAATACCTAGGATCCTCAAAGTTCCTGAGGTTTTCTCCTTCCTAACTGTTCAATTTTTGAGGCTGAGATTTATCTTGAAGGAGACAAGGGGCTGGAATCCTGCAGCCCTATCTACTTCTGTCTGGAAAAATTGCTCTCTAAAAGCAAGACTAGTTGCTAGAATTTTGTTGAGGACTTTTGCATCGATGTTCATCAGTGGTATTGGCCCGTAGTTTTCTTTTTTTGTGGCATCTTTGTGTGGTTTTGGTATTAGGGTGATTGTGGCCTCATAGAATGAGTTTGGCAGTTTACCTTCCTCTGCAATTTTCTGGAAGAGTTTGAGTATGATAGGTGTTAGCCGTTCTCTAAATTTTTGGTAGAATTCACCTGTGAAGCCATCTGGTCCTGGGCTTTTGTTTGTTGGAAGATTTTTTTATTACAATTTTGATTTCCGTGCTTGTGATGGGTCTGTTAAGATTTTCTGTTTCTTCCTGGTTCAGTTTGGGAAGGTCATACTTTTCTCGGAATTCGTCCATTTCTTCCACGTTGTCCATTTTATTGGCATATGGTTGCTGATAGTAGTCTCTTATGCTCCTTTGTATTTCTGTGTTGTCTGCTGTGATCTCTCCATTTTCATTTCTAATTTTGTTGATTTGATTCTTCTCCCTTTTTTCCTTGATGAGTCGGGCTAATGGTTTGTCTATCTAATTTATCTTCTCAAAGAACCAGCTTTTAGTTTTGTTGATTTTTGCTATAGTCTCCTTTATTTCTTTTTCATTTATTTCTGCCCTAATTTTTATGATTTCTTTCCTTCTACTAACCCTGGGGTTCTTCATTTCTTCTTTTTCTAGTTGCTTTAGGTGTAAAGTTAGGTTATTCATTTGATTTTTCTCTTGTTTCTTGAGATAAGCTTGTATTGCTATGAACCTTCCCCTTAGCACTGCTTCTACTGAATCCCAGTAATTTGCCCCTCCCACTCTCCCACCCCTATATTGCCTCCCCCTACCAGTAACCCCTCATCTGTTCTCTGTATCTATGAGTCTGCCTCTTTTTTATTATATTCACTAGTTTGTTGTACTTTCCAGATTCCACATGTAAGTGATATCATATGGGATTGTATTGCTCTTTCTGGTTTACTTCTCTTAGTATGCTCCTCTAAGTTCTTTCATATTGCTTAAAAATGGCATCATTTCATTCTTTTTTATGGCTAAGTAGTACAAGCTGGTTTTAGAAAAGGCAGAGGAACCAGAGATCAAATTGCAACATCTGCTGGATCATTGAAAAAGCAAGAGAGTTCCAGAAAATCATCTATTTCTGCTTTATTGACTATGCCAAAGCCTTTGACTGTGTGGATCACAATAAACTGTGGAAAATTCTGAAAGAGATGGGAATACCAGACCACCTGACCTGCCTCTTGAGAAATCTGTATGCAGGTCAGGAAGCAACAGTTAGAACTGGACATGGAACAACAGACTGGTTCCAAATAGGAAGAGGAGTACGTCAAGGCTGTATATTGTCACCCTGCTTATTTAACTGATATGCAGAGTACATCATGAGAATCGCTGGACTGGAAGAAACACAAGCTGGAATCAAGATTCCTGGGAGAAATCTCAATAACCTCAGATATGCAGATGACACCACCCTTATGGCAGAAAGTAAAGAGGAACTAAAAAGCCTCTTGTTGAGAGTGAAAGAGGAGAGTGAAAATGTTGGCTTAAAGCTCAACATTCAGAAAACTTAGATCATGGCATCTGGTTCCATCACTTCATGGGAAATAGATGGGAAACAGTGGAAACAGTGTCAGACTTTATTTTGGGGGGCTCCAAAATCACTGTAGATGGTGACTGCAGCCATGAAATTAAAAGAGACTTACTCCTTGGAAGAAAACTTATGACCAACCTAGATAGCATATTGAAAAGCAGAGATATTACTTTGCCGACTAAGGTCCGTCTAGTCAAGGCTATGGTTTTTCCTGTGGTTATGTATGGATGTGAGAGTTGGACTGTGAAGAAGGCTGAGCACTGAAGAACTGATGCTTTTGAACTGTGGTGTTGGAGGAGACTCTTGAGAGTCCCTTGGACTCCAAGGAGATCCAACCAGTCCATTCTGAAGGAGATCAGCCCTGGGTGTTCTTTGGAAGGAATGATGCTAAAGCTGAAGCTCCAGTACTTTGGCCACCTGATGCGAAGAGTTGACTCATTGGAAAAGACTCTGATGCTGGGAGGGATTGGGGGCAGGAGGAGAAGGGGATGACAGAGGATGAGATGGCTGGATGGCATCACTGACTTGATGGACATGAGTCTGAGTGAACTCTGGGAGTTGGTGATGGACAGGGAGGCCTGGCGTGCTGCGATTCATGGGGTCGCAAAGAGTCAGACACGACTGAGCGACTGAACTGAACTGAGTATTGTATAGTATATATACCATACCTTTATCCATTTATCTGTTCACAGACACTTAGGTTGTTTCCACATCTTGACAATTATAAATAGTGCTGCTATGAACATCGGGGTGCATGTATTTTTTTGAATTAGCGTTTTTATTTTTTTCAGATATATACCCCAAAGTGGAATTGTTGGTCACATTTATTTTTAGTTTTTTGAGAGCTCTCCATGCTGTTTTCCATAGTGGCTACACCAGTTTACATTCCATCAACTGTGTATAAGGGTTTCCTTTTCTCCACATCCTTGCCAAATATTTGTTGTGTTCTTTTTGATGATAGCTATGCTGACAGGTACGAGGTTGACTCATTGATTTGACTTGCATTTCCCTGATGATTAGTAACGTTGAGCACATTTTCATATGCCTGTTGGCCATCTACATTTCCTTTATGAAAAAGCATCTATTCAGTTTCAGAGACCTATTTGAAAATGAGGCATTCCACCTCAGTTTGATTACTCCCAGTGACAGGAAACTCATAGAAAGCCATCACATTCTCAAATGTCTCTAATTTTTAGGAAGTTCTAATTGAGAAAACTCTAACTGCTTTTAATTCCTTCCTATTGATAATGCTTATACCTTCTGGAAAGAGGATTAAATCTACTCCCACTTCCCTTAGTAGCCTTTGAACTCATCCACTAGGGTCTTCTCTGCTTACCTAAACGGTCCTCATTCCTTTGAACTAAAATCATAGGATATTATCAATGTAAAAATGCATCCTTCATTAAATGTTTATTTTCTGTGTTTCCTCATGCCTACCACAGTCTCATTTAAGCGCTGCAGTGACCCTTAAGGCAGTAATACTATCCCCACTACATAGACAAGAGTTTTTAGACTCTTGTCTAAAAACAAGAATTTTCAGATGTATACCCATAGTGGAATTTCAGCATTCTCCCTCCCAACCCCACTATCAAAACTGATACACTTTTTTTAGTATGTTGGAAAGCAGTTGGAAAGCAGTTGGAAATTGGCCCTGCGGGTAATGGTCTTTCAAGCCAGGTGGGGGAGAGGACAAAATGTACTGAGGGAAAGTCCCTGGCAGGCCAGTGGTTAGAGCACAGTGCTTTCACTTCAGGGGCCTGGGTTCTATTGTTGGTCAGGGAACTAAGATCCCACAAGCTGTGTGGGGTGGCCTAAAAGTAAACTAAAGTAATACATAGAAATGTATTTTAGAAAGTGTATTGGAGAGTAAACATTTGGGAAAATGAAAGCCTATTAGGAAATTCTGATAAAACCAAAGGTGATGAGTTTGGGATGGCAGTGAGGAGTCACATGGGGTTGCACTGATGTTATACGATTGTAACACCTGTAGTTATATACTAGCAGCACTTAGGCTGGCTGGCCCCTCTGATGAATGAGAAGTACATCTTCTTGCTTAAAGTGATGTGCTCCAGGGTCAAGTCTGGTCCCTGACTGTTCGCAACTGGACTGTGAGAATCTGAACTGGAGATTTGGATGATGCTCGTCATGAAGAACCTTCTAGTGTCAAGGAAAGGAAGGTAATAGCCTGAGAGAGAGGGAGCTGGGGAAGGAAGAAAAAATTTAAGTGAGGACTTATTTTGGAGATGGGAGGCCCAGTCGTTTTCCTAGGCCGAGGAGATACCCCCAGGGACCTGTGCTGGCAGGTTGAGGATAAGGTTAAAGTGAGTACCACCCTGGTGCCCTGCCAGTAAAACAGATGATGAGCCTGGAGCAGCTCCCTTGCTTTGCATGTTTATTTATTTACTCTTTCCCAAAGCCTTAAGAGTAGAGCCTATTTTACAGGTGTGGAAACAGAGGCACAGAGATTATGTAATTTGCCCAAAGTCACGTAGCTTGTAAGTGGCACAGAACAGAAGGAGTTGTCAGTGTTGCCATCCATGTGGCCCTGGCAGATCCGTCAAGCCCAGTGCCGGTTCTGGAGGTTTCAGAATCACTGGCTAAGCTGCTCTTTATACCATTTTGCCTGAGGCTGATAAAGAGGTCCAGATGAAGGTGATCAGGAAGGGTACTTATCGCTAAGCTGATGTAATAGACAAATTTCAAAACCCAAGTGGCTTAATGCAATGAATCTCACTTCTCAGTCAAGTGATACCCACAGTGGGTTAGCAGGGGCTTTCCGGCAAGGAGAACCATGTGTCAGGACCCAAGCTCCCTCCATCTCTGGTATCACCCTCTCAGCACTAGGCCTCCAAGCTTGCTGATTCTGGGGAGAAGGGGACGGAGGAGACACACTGGACTTAAATTTCTTCACACAAGAGTGTCGCACCAAACATACAGGGCCTGCACCGGTCACATGTCCCCGCCTAATGGCAAAGGAGTACGGGAAAGCGCAAAGTCATGGACCATTGAGAGCATGCTGTCCCTCCATAAAGTGGGACTGACCCCGTGCCCAGCAGGAGGCAAGGCAGAAGTGAGTGAGGGTGAGAAGGGCTCACTCATCCCTGAAAGAGGATAGTACCCACTGGGCTCAGGGAGAACACAGCCTCTCTTTGCCTCGGATCAGACTGTTTTCAGCTTTCAATCTCTGCCCCATCCCAGAATTTAAGGGCCTCCTATGACATGTTCAAGTGGCAGCAGAGAGGAAGCAGAAAGTGTGGGAAGGGAGTCACCCCACAGACCAGTAAGAAGTTGCTTTCAATTTGGGAATGGGGAGGGAAAAATCATTTTATTGTTTGGATATGTGGAAAGGTATCCCACATCTCTTAAAGAGATGGGAATACCAGACCACCTGACCTGCCTCCTGAGAAATCTGTATGCAGGTCAAGAAGTAACAGTTAGAACCGGAGATGGAACAACAGACTGGTTCCAAATAGGGAAAGGAGTATGCCAAGGCTGTATATTGTCACCCTGCTTATTTAACTTCTATGCAGAGTACATCATGAGAAACGCTGGGCTGGAGGAAGCACAAGCTGGAATCAAGATTGCCGGGAGAAATATCAAAATCCTCAGATATGCAGATGATATCACCCTTATGGCAGAAAGTGAAGAGGAACTAAAGAGCCTCTTGATGGACAACAAATTACTGTGGGAAGGTAGGGGCAAGGGAGAGCTATAGGAACTCACGCCCCTGGATGTTTGGCCTGGAAATTTCATCTCCAAGTAACTTGTTGTCCATAGCCTTGCTAGATGGTGGCTTCCAGATCCCTGCCTCCCGGTGCTCATGATTTTTCCTCAAATGTGAGTGTAGTCTATGACTTACCTAAACCAAGAGCATAGGTAGTGAGAGGTCACTTTTATGATTAAGATGCATACGATTGTAAGGAGACTTTTTTCTTTGTGGGCTTTGCTGAGGCAGTTGCCCTATTGTGAGCTGCTGTGAGGAAAGGGCATTGGGGCAAGGAAATGAGGGTAGCCTTGGCTCAAATGGTAAAGTATCTGCCTGCAAAATGCAGAAGATCCAGGTTTGATCCCTGGATCAGGAAGATCCCCTGGAGAAGGGAATGGCTACCCAGTCCAGTATTCTTGCCTGGAGAATTCCATGGACAGAGGAGACTGGAAAGCTATAGTCCATGGGGTCGCAGAGAGTCGGACCTGAGTGACCGGCTAACACTTTCACTTGGCCTCCAACCAACAAGAAATGGGGGCTCTCAGTCCAGCACCCTCAAGGACCTGAATTGTACCAATAATCAGGCAAGTGGAAGTGGATTCTTTCTCAACTGAGCTCTCAGATGAGAACACAGCCTTGGCTGATGCCTTGATTGCAGTCTTGCAGAGATCTCAGCTAAGCCCTGCTGGGGCTCTTGACTCAAGGAAACCATGAGAAAATAAATGTGAGCTGTTTTATCCACTAACTGTACGGTAGTATGGTTATGCAGCAACTGATGCTAATCATTGGGATCAGTGAGTGAAAAAAAATTTTCTAGGGCTGTTGTAAGATATCACAAGCTGAGTGGCTGGAGAAACAAAAATGTTTTCTCTCATAGTTACAGAGGTTAGAAGTGCAAAATCAAGGTGTTGGTGGGGCCATGACCGCTCTGAAGCCTCCAGGAAGTGATTTATCCTTCCCTGTTCCACCCCAGGTGTCCCGTGACCCGCGTCAGCATCACTCCAGTCCGTTCCTCTTCTTTTCTTATACGGACACCAGTCATATTGGATTAAGGGTCCGCTCTACTCTGTACGGCCTCATTTTAGCTAATTGCTTCTTTATTGACCTTAATTTCAAGAGGTCCTGGGGGTTAAAACTTCAGCCTATCCTTTCAGGGGAAAGAATTCAGCCTGAAAACAGGAAGAATAAAAAGAGAGCTAACAATGAAAGGATTGTTGGGAAAACCAAACAGGCACGTTGAATACATCTAAGCAGTGTGCACCTTCAGAGCACGGACTAGTGTCTTTGTAGGTCAGGATCTCAGAAACTGCGGGTGGAGAGGACCCTTCCCTGGTATGAACCAGGAAATGCTTGAACAAAGGGCTAAGAGAATCCCTATCCCGGGGACAGCCTCTCTCATCGCTCTCAGGTCTGGAGGGTGGACAAGATGACCCTCTTACAAGCCCCTGAATTCTAAGTTACCCTCATTTCGTTGGTCTGGTGCTATTTCTCCCGGGTTAAGGAAGGGGCTGCTTTCTGTCACAGACACTGGGATTGCCCACCAGCCGCAGTGCTTTTTCAGCGATGAACAGATGTTGCCACCTTGTGGCCGCAAGGCTTCATGGCGAGGGTGACCACGTCCTTTATTACTAAGATCCTGAGCCTGCATGCCCTCTCTGTGACCCCATGGACTGCCGCCCGCCAGGCTCCTCTATCCATGGTATTTTTCAGGCAAGAATACTGCGGTGGGTTGCCATTGCCTCCTCCAAGGGATCTTTCCTCCCAAAGCATCGAACCCGTGTCTCCCCCATCTCCTGCACTGCAGGTGGATTCTTGACCGCTGAGCCATGGGGGAGGTCCCGTTACTCAGATGAGGACACTTTTTTAAAGTGGAAGGGGGCTTTTAATCTTAGTGCAGGAACAGCAGGTGTAAATTGGAACTATGCCAGGCAAACTGGGACAGGGAATGTGAGGGGAAAAGAGGACCATCTGGGGTTCTTCAGAGGCAGCGTTTTAAATTGTGCTACTCCCCTCTGTCTACTCCCAGCAAGAAGCTTCCTACAACTACCCATGCTGGCCATCCTCCACTTCAGTCAAGGTTAGTAATACATGAAAGGGTCTTGAGACCCTCTGACACAAAGTATAAGGAAATCCCAACTACACCTATTAAAAGAGGGGCAGGGAGGAGGGGAAGATAGATGTCTTTCTACATTGCCTATGGATCTAAAATGCCCCAAGCACATTTAAGGTTTAGTTCTGACTTTAAAGATACATTTTAGGGATTTCCCTGGCGGTCCAGTGGCTAAGATGCCAAGCTCCAGGTTCAATCCCTGGTCAGGGAACTAGATATCACATGCCGCAGCTGAGAGTTTGTATGCTGCAGCCAAGACCGGGCATAGGTTATACGGGCATCTTGACAATGTTAATTCTTCCAATCTTTTCATTTAGCTGTGTCTTCTGCAACTTCTTTCTTCAGTGTTTTATAGTCGTTCACTTCTTTGGTTAAATTTATTCCTAGGTATTTTATTCTTTTGTTGTAGTTTTAAATGAGATTTCTTTCTCAGTTGTTCTTTCTGTAAGCTCATCCTTAACATGTAGAAATGCAACAGATTTTTGTACCCTACAAATTTATTTGTTATTATTTCTAACAACTTCTGAGTGTCTTTAGGGTTTTCTTTTTTAATATAAATGTATTTGTTTTAATTGGAGGCTAATTACTTTACAATATTGTATTGGTTTTGCCATACATTGACATGAAGCCGCCATGGGTGTACATGTGTTCCCCATCCTGAACCCGCCTCCCACCTCCCTCCCCATACCATCCCTCTGGGTCATCCCAGTGCACCAGCCCCGAGCATCCTGTATCATGCATCAAACCTGGACTGGTGATTTGTTTCATATATAATATTATATATGCTTCAATGCCATTCTCCCAAATCATCCTACCCTCTCCCTCTCCCACAGAGTCCAAAAGACTGTTCTATACATCTGTGTCTCTTTTTCTGTCTTGCATACAGGGTTATCGTTACCATCTTTCTAAATTCCATATATATGTGTTAGTATACTGTATTGGTGTTTTTCTTTCTGACTTACTTCACTCTGTATAATAGGCTCCAGTTTCATCCACCTCATTAGAACTGATTCAAATGTATTCTTTTTAATGGCTGAGTAATGCTCCATTGTGTATATGTACCACAGCTTTCTTATCTATTCGTCTGCTGATGGACATCTAGGTTGCTTCCATGTCCTGGTCAAAAATAGTGACAATTTTACTTCTTCCTTTCCAGTTTAGATGTCTTTTATTTCCCTTTTTTACCCGATTGATCTGGCTAGAACTTTCAATAATATGTTGAATAAGAAAACTACAAAGAACTAAAACAAGTGAATAACCCCCCCAGTTGCATGTATGACTTCATTATAACTGCATGAACATTACCTAAATATACATACAAACACTGTAATGGAGCAGGGAAAATATAAAGCTAATTGATGTGTTGCTGAAGGGTGGCTATAGGTGATATGTTTTCTTTAACAGATATCCTTCATATTTGCAAATACCAATCAATACAAATACCAGCTCTTTGCAAATACCAGTCATGTTGTTTATGAAAGAATTAATCAATTTTGCCTCCCATAATACAAAGCCTTCTTGGTTTCTACCTCCCACTTTGCCTCCCATCCATGTCTGATATGATTTCTTCACTCTGGTAAAACCAGAGTCTATACCCACAACCTGCTCATACCAGCTTCCACATCTTTGCTTAGCCCAGTGGTTCTCAAACTCTAGCCATTTAGAAGCCCTTGATTGTCTATAGCTGATTCAGCACATCTGCGTGAGGTCTGAGGATCTTCATTTCTTAGAAGTTCCAGGTGATGTTGATGTTGCTGGTCTAGGGACCACACCTTGAGAACCACTGGCTCAGCCATACCTTCCACTTGAAACGTCTCTTCCTTTTTCCTCCCTCCTTCCATCCCTTGCCTCTCTCTTTTCTTTTTCTTCCTTTCTTTCTCTCTCTCTTTCCTTCTTTCCTTTCTTCCTTCTAAAACACTTATTGAGAGTACGGCACCACCCAACCATTGTATAATCCAGTCAAACCAGATATCAAAATATATCAAAATGGTTTCCATACTATTTTAAAATATATTTATTGCATACCTTTGTAATTATTTCATACATTACATTTTCTCTCCTTAACCAGCCCTTTGAAACTCAAACACAATATACTCTTTCTCCTCTTTCATGGGCATGGAACCGATGTGTGCTGATGGGGCGCCTGGAGGGCCAAGCATGCCATCTATTAATAGAGCCCTGACTATGGACACCTGTCTGATCCAGCGGCTTTTCCCACCCCACTCATCGTGATGTGGAATTTGTCTTGCCCTGTCGCTGTTGGGCGTTTTCCATTTCCCGCTCCCCTTTTACAGTGAAAGTGCCTCCCAGGACTACTCCCAACAGACTCTGCTTATATCAAAACCAGTTCCTGAAGACAATTCTGCAGTGGACAAAAGGGAAAGCTATTTAGTGTTTTAAAAGTGGATTTTATTATAAAATTTATAAATACAATTTCATAGTTTTATATTAAAAATATAGAAAAGCCAAAGAAGAAAATTAGAATTTACCCATTCCCTCACTACATAAAGATATCCTATTTTAAAATCTGAATGTTCTTCTCTCATATGTATTTTCCCACAAAATTATCCTGCAAATAGTTTTTTCATTTGTCAATATACCCAGACTTATTTACTGATGTCATTTCACCTTCTATAACATCACTTCAGAGGATTGCAAAGAATTACATCACCTGCGGAGATTATAAAGTACTTAACCAGTCCTTTATTGGTTAATGATCAATCACTTTTGTTAATATAAATGTTGATTCAGTGAATATCTTCATTCATTCATCTTTGCACACCTGCCAACAATTTCAGCCAATTTTAAAGACTTTGATGAATATTGAAAAACCGCCACCCAAAATATTCGAATTCCTCTCAACAGTGTACAAGGGTTTCCCTGGTGGCTCAAATGGTAAAGAATCTGCCTGCAGTGCAGGAGATCTAGGTTTGATCCCTGGGTCAGGAAGACCCCTGGAGAAGGGACTGGCTACGCACTCCAGTAATTCTTGCCTGGAGGATTCCATGGACAGAGGAGCCTGGTGGGCTACAGTCCATGGGATTGCCAAGTGTTGGACACGACTGAGGGACTAACTCTTTGACTTTTTTGAGCAGTGTATAAAAGGTCTATTCAGGCCCTTGCAGGGTGTTATCAGACTTTAAGATCTTCTTCCTCTCATCAATGAAAATGTTATCTTGTTTTAATTTGAATATATTTCATCACATGGAAAATGAATTTTAAATGAATATTAATTATTCATATTTATTTTGCGAATTGCCTTTTTGTGTCTTCTGGTTCCTTTTCTCTTTTTTGTTTTCATAACAGCAGATGAAGTTAGATAGTTCAACTGAATCACCAAGGCATGAAATAAATGACCCCAAAGTGAGATGAGAGGCAGATCCGCAGAAAAAATATTCCACCAAGAGAACCAGTGAGGCAAATCCCTGTACTGAGGATGTGAGGGGTTTGGGAATAGAGACCGGGGGCTGGTGAGGCAGCTGTTTCTACAGGGACCTGTGCTGAGACTGAGCCTCCTCCCTCCACAAGGGACCGTGGGTGGCTGGGTGGCTCTGCTTCCCTGCTCAAGCTTTAGCTGACCACTTAGAGCACAGGGCCTCCTGCAGTTTGGGCAAAGGCTGATTCCTGCCCATGGAATCCAGGGCAGAGGGTAGGCCGGTTGACTAGCAACTTTAGGAGTGGAGCAAGCTAAAGAGAGTCACTCAGCTTCTATCCAGGCAAAGAATGAGTTCCCTGTGGACCAGAGGTAGAGATGGCCCATTCAGGAGGGAGAATGGACTATGTCCATTTGAAATTCCACCCACAGCAGGCAGAGTAATGGTTCCCCCCAAGATGTCCACATTCTAATCCCTGGAACCTGTGACTATGCTACCTTACCTGGCAAAACGGACTTTGCAAGGGGATTAAATTAAGGATCTTGACCTGAAAAAATTATCCTGGATTATCTGGTGGTCCCAAGTGTAATTACAAGGGTCCTTATAAAGGGGGAAGAGAGAAGCAGGAGGGTCAGAACCAAAGAAAATTTTTCTTTATGTGTGTGTATATATATTTTATAGAGCTTCCCGGGTGGTGCTAGTGGTAAAGAAGTCATATGCCTACATATGTCTTTTATGTCGGAGACATAAGAGACTGCGGGTTTGATTCCTGGGTTGGGAAGATCCCCTGCAGGAGGGCATGGCAACCCACTCCAGTATTCTTGCCTGGAAAATCCCCATGGACAGAGGAGCCTGGTGGGCTACAGTCCACAGGGTTGCAAATAATTGGACACGTAAAGCAACTTAGCATGCACATGTATACATTTTATAAGGATATTTTGTTTTCAAAATTCCCTTTTTAAAATATATGACATTTTCTTGGCTCACGGTTACAGTATCTCTTTGTTTCCAAAGATTCTTTTTTTTTTTTTTTTAAGAATTGTTTGTAGAGTGTTTTTTTTTTTTTGCTTATCTCTGCACCGTATGTTTCCCTTCAAATTCTTTCTTCATGTTTGTTTATTTTGGTCT
Source organism: Capra hircus (assembly GCF_001704415.2). Classification (NCBI taxonomy): domain Eukaryota; kingdom Metazoa; phylum Chordata; class Mammalia; order Artiodactyla; family Bovidae; genus Capra; species Capra hircus. Next base: position 4,141,457 of record NC_030823.1, read on the forward strand.
CTGGGCTGATTGAAGAGGCTTTCCTCAGGTCTAGAGGTCCGTGTACGTGTGTTCATCCTTAAGACTGAAGCACCCAAACAGCTATCTGACTGCATATTTTGGGGGCCTGTCAGTAGTCTTAACAAGCTTCACAGCAGATGATTTGTTTTATTTTTTCAGGCAGTGACCCATGCATTTCATTGGCAGAACCCCCCAAATTCAGTTGCAACAGCCATTTTCTCTTGGGCTGGTTGGTTTCCCCAGAGAATCTTCCAGTCTTGTGCAGGGTGGAGTGGATAGAGGAGCAGAGGTGGAGAGAGGGTATAAGCCTCTGCTGGCATTTTTTCAATCAAATAGAGGAAGGCTGAGGTTTCAGCTATTCAGGGTAGACAGTGAATTAATCTCTCAGTTCTCAGCTGTGCCTGGAGTTTCTGTGTTTAGTAATCTGGTATAATTGCTTTACTTTCAGCCGAAATCCTCCACATCCACACCTTCTGAGTTCCACGTTCCTCTAATTCCTGATGTTTCTGCGGCTTTAGCACAAAAGGCTGCTTCTCTCTGGCTTTCCAGTCTCAGGCTTGGGATCACATTCTCCCTACCCCACCTCGTCAGGAACCCTCTCCTAACTTGCTTTTCATTGTTCACTGTCATCTTTTCTCTTTTTTGTCTTTGTGAATTTTTACCTTTTAAAATTCTTTACATGTTAATGGGATTTTGGAACAGAGATAAAATATTGTTTCTACTCTACCAAGTTCAAGTAGCACTTGGAATTTTTCTAGCTAAGTTCAGTTTGATTATTGGCCTGCTCTCACTAGTGACTGAAACCTCTTGGTCACTCTCTAGGCCGGTGGCAGCCTTAGCTGTAGGGCTTGCTCCCAGGCTCCGGGAAATGAGGTTTTTCTATTGCATTAGGGGAGGGTGCTCCCAGGTTATCAGATTCTGGAGAAAAGGTTCTTGGCCATAACACTGCATAGTTTTAGGTGGTTTTGTAATTTGGTGAATAGAATAATTCATTTCCAATTATTTATTTAATCTCAGTAAGACCAGCACTTATTTTGGAAGTCTTTCAGAAGAATTAGTAGTATACTTGGGGTGTTTTGGGGGCTTCCCTGGTGGCTTAGTTAGTAGAGAATCTGCCTGCAATGCAGGAGACCTGGATTCAGTTCCTGGGTTGGGAAGATCCCCTGGAGAAGGGGATGGCTATCCACTCCAGTATTCTGGCCTGGAGAATTTCATGGACAGAGGAGCCTGGCAGGCTACAGTCCATGGGGCTGCAAAGAGTCAGACACAACTGAGTGATACCCTGCCTTCTGCCCCATTAGCAGAAAGTAGACTGTGGTCAAATCACAGGAGATAGAGGGTGAGAAGGAGAGGTATCCCTGGCTCTCTCTCTCTGGGGTGTTTTGAAAGAAGACTGGAGAAACATTATTTAATAAATCGCTTGCATTTAAAAAACACATGGATGAGAAGTTAAATTCCATTTTGTATTAGAAAAGCCTACAGTCTATGTGTCCTGGTTACTTTTACAGAGAACGTTTTACTTCTGACACTTCTGGTCACTAAACATATGTAGGATTCCCCCACATCAAGTGATGTAGGACACCCAACCTGAATTCAATTTAACTGAATTCTGATACTATTTACCTGGAGATAGTATCAGAGCCTGTAGGTAAGGGCTCAGTCCCACAAGTCTGTGCCACCCCTCACCCTCCAGATGCCAATTGCAAGCCCATTTGTTTCCTGTACTTCTGGTCAGTCAGCTATGAATTGGAGGTTCCCACAACTCTTTCCCTGTGTTTGATTAACTTGATAGAATGGCTTACATGACTCAGGAAAACAGTGTATTTACTGTTTACCAGTTTGTTATAAAAGAATATAATGAAAGATACAGATGAACAGCCAGATGGAAGAGACGCACAGCGCAGGTATGTGGGGAGGGGCTTCCACACCCTCTCTGAAAATGATACCTTCCCAGCGCCTCTAAGTGTTTACCAACCCGGAAGCTCTCCCAACTCTGCAGTTTGAGGATTTTTATGGAGGGTTTCCTCACTTGGGCTTGATCATTTATATATTCCATTTCTAGCCCAAGTTCATGTCCACTGAATTGGTGATGCCATCCAACCATCTCATCCTCTGTCACCCTCTTCTCCTTCTGCCTTCAGTCTTTCCTAGCATCAGGGTCTAGCCCCTCACCCCTCTCTGGAGATTGGATGATGGGGCTGAAAATCCCAAGCTTCACATCATGGTGTGGTCTTTCTGGAGATCAGCAGTATCCAGGAGCCACCCAGGAGCCGACTGAGAGTCCCCTGTTAGAACAAAAGATGCCCCCAGTGCTCTTATCCCTTAGGAATTTACAAGGAGTTGACAATTCTGTGTCAGGAATGGGGACAAAGACCAAATATGTATTTATGGTAAGTCACATTTCCTCCTCCAAACATTCAGTTTATCTCATCTGCAAATAAGTGAATACCAAGTATATTGGTTTGCTAGGCTGCTATAACAAAGTGCCATAAACTGGGTTTATGAATAATGGACACTTCATGTTTTATGGTTCTGGAGGCTGGAACTCCAAAATCAAGGTGCTGATGTGGTCTTGTTTCCTTTGAAGACAAGGGAAGTGTCTGTCCCAGGCCTTTCTCCTAGCTTCTGGTAGTTTCTTGGTTTCAGGCAGCAGAACTCCAATCTGTAGTGTTCACCCCCTAGGCAAATATGTCCCCTCAGGTGAAGTTTTGTTTTTCATTTTATGTTGCAGAAAAACCCGAATAAACATTTGACCAACCCAATATAAGGACCAACCCAATATGTCAGATTAGGAATCCACTCTATTCCAGTATGACCTTTTTCTTAACTGGACCTTTTTTTACCAAACCAGGTTTGTTTTGCCCAATGTGTTATTGTTGTTTCAGGGGTCTCCCTGTCCTTCACTATCTCCCTGAGTTTGACCAAGTTCATGTCCACTGAATTGGTGATGCCATCCAGCCATCTCATCCTCTGTCAGCCTCTTCTCCTTCTGCCTTCAGTCTTTCCCAGCATCAGGGGCTTTTCCAATGAATCCACTCTTTGCATCAGGTGGCCAAAATATTGGCACTTCAGTTTCAGCATCAGTCCTTCCAAAGAGTATTCAGGATTGATTTCCTTTAGGATTGACTGGTTGGATCTCCTTGCAGTCCAAGGGACTCTCAGCAGTCTTCTCCAGCACCACAGTTCAAAAGCATGAATTCTTCAGGGCTCAGCCTTCTTTATGGTTTAATTCCCACATCAGTACGTGACTACTGGAACGACCAAACATAGCTCTTACTATAAGGATCTTTGTCGGCAAAGTGATGTCTTTGCTTTTTAACACAGTATCTATGTTTGTCATAGCTTTCCTTCCAAGAAGCAATTGTCTTCTAATTTCATGGCTGCAGTTACCATCTGCAGTGATTTTACAGCCCCAAAAGAGGAATCTGTCACTGCTTCCACATTTTCCCCTTTTATTTGCCATGAAGTGATGGGACCAGATGTCATGATCTTAGTTTTTTCAGTATTAAGCTTTAAGCCAGCTTTTTCACTCTCTTCTTTCACCATCATCAAGAGACTGTTTAATCCTCTTTGTTTCTTGCGTTAGAGAGGTCTCATCTGCATCATCTGAGACACCAAGGATTGAAGCAAAGAGAGGGTTTATTTGCAAGACAGCCAAGGGAGGAGCATGGACAACAAATCTCAAATCCAGCTTCTTCTAGGCGAGGGGCTTGATATGTTTATGGGATTAAAAAAAAAAAAACAGGGTGATTTTAGGTGTGGGAAAAATTGATTGGAGTTAGGGAAAAGGTTCAGTTCAGTTCAGTTGCTCAGTCATGTCCAACTTTTTGCCACCCCATGGACTGCAGCACACCAGGCCTCCTGGTCCATCACCAACTCCCGGAGTTTACTCAAATTCACGTCCACTGAGTCGGTGATGCCATCAAACCATCTCATCCTCTGTCGTCCCCTTCTCCTCCTGCCTTCAATCTTTTCCAGCATCAGAGTCTTTTCAAACGAGTCAGCTCTTCGCATCAGGTGGCCAAAATATTGGAGTTTCAACTTCAGCATCAGTCCTTCCAATGAACACTGCGGACTGATTTCCTTTAGGATGGACTGGTTGGATCTCCTTGCAGCCCAAGGGACTCTCAAGAGTCTTCTCCAACACCACAGTTCAAAAGCATCAATTCTTCATTGCTCAGCTTTCTTTATAGTCCAACTCTCACATCCATACATGACTACTGGAAAAACCATAGAGTGACTAGACGGACCTTTGTTGGCAAAGGTGGGAAAAGGTTAAGTAATCACTATTCTGTACAGGCATATCCGAATTACATGCTACTTCATGGAATGTGTGCAAAAAAAAAAAAAAAAAAATGGAGGTGCTTAGCATGATTTAAGAGTAGAGTTCTGGCCTTCTGACATCAAAAGTTCATTCATCAGACACCTACGCAGGCCCAATTTTAGGGTTGGTGGTCCCAATCAGTCTTAGCAGGCTCAAGCTGAAACTAGACACTGCTGACTCAAAGTTCCTGGAAAGAAAATGGGGCAAACATGTTATTTAGCCTATGTGAAGCTTAGAGGGTATGCAACCTGCAACGAAATAACTAAGGCAAGTTTGTTCAGTGAAGGGAAGCTGTAAAAGGAGGGGTTTTTAGCAAGCTGTAAGAAGACAAACTCAAGAATTTCCATTAGTCACCAGTTTCTGTTAACCCTGTGGGGCATGGCTTCAACCTCATCTACAATGACCCTATTTCCAAAATAAGGTTACATTCTGAGACATCAGGGGTTAGGACTTCAATATGAATTTGAGTTGTTGCTGTTCAGTTGCTAAGTTGAATCCGACCCTGCAGCCCCATGGACTGCAGCATGCCAGGCTCCTCTGTCCTCCACCGTCTCCTGGAGTTAGCTCAGATTCATTGTCACTGATGCTGTCTAACCATCTCATCCTCTGTTGCCCCTTTTGCCTTCAATCTTTCCCAACATCTGAGTCTTTTCCATGAGTTGGCTCTTCGCATCTGGTGGCCACAGTATTGGAACTTCAGCAATATTCCTTCCAATGAATATTCAGGATTGATTTCTTTTAGGATTAATTGGTTTGATCTGCTTGCAGTTCAAGGGACTTTCCAGCCCCACATTTCAAAAGCATCAGTTCTTTGGCACTCAGACTTACGGTCCAACTCTCACATCCGTACATGACTCCTGGAAAAACCCAGAGCTTTGACTGCATGGATTCTTGTCAGCAAAGTGATATCTCTGATTTTTAATACTCTGTCATAGCTGTCCTTCCAAGGAGCAAGCATCTTTTAATTTCATGGCTGCAGTCACCATTCACAGTGATTTTGGAGCCCAGAAAATAAAATCTGTCACTGCTTCTACTTTTTCCCCTTCAATTTGCCATGAAGTGATGGGACCATATGTCATGATCTTAGTGTTTTGAATGTTGAGTTTTAAACCAATTTCTTCACTCTCTTCTTTCACCTTCATCAAGAGGCTCTTTAGTTCCTCTTCACTTTCTGCTGTTAGAGTGGTATCATCCGCATATCTGAGGTTGTTGATATTCTTCTGGGATCTTGATTCCAGCTTGTAATTCATCCAGCCCAGTATTTTGCTTGATGTACTCTGCATATAATTTAAATAAGCAGAGTGACAGCCTTGTCTTACTCTTTTCCTAATTTTGAACCAGTCCATTGTTCCATGTCTGGTTCTCATGATTGCTTCTTATCCTTCATATAGGTTTCTCACGAGACAGGTATGGTGGTCTGGTACTTCCATCTCTTTAAGAATTTTTCACAATTTGTTGTGATCCACACAGTCAAAAGTTTTAACATAAATAATGAAGCAGAAGTAGATGTTTTCCTGGAACCCTTGATTTCTCCATGATACAATGAATGTTGGCCATTTGATCTCTGATTCCTCTGCCTCTTTGAAATCCAGCTTGTACATCTGGAAGTTCTCAGTTCATGCACTGCTGAAGCCTAGCTTGAAGGACTTTGAGCATAACATTGTTAGCATGTGAAATGAGCATGATTGTACAGTAGCTTGAACATTCTTTGGCATTGTCCTCCTTTGTGATTGGAGTGAAAACTGACCTGTGGCCAGTCCTGTGGCCACTGATGAGTTTTCCAAATTTGCTGGCATATGCAGCACTTTAACAGCATCATCTTTAATTTTAGATAGCTCAGCTGGAATTCTGTTGCCTCCACTAGCTTTGTTTGTAGTTATGTTTCCTAAGACCCACTTGACTTCACATTCCAGGATGTCTGGCTCTAGGTGAGTGATCACACCATCATGGTTATCTGGGTCATGAAGATCTTTTTTGTACAGTTCTTCTGTGTATTCTTGCCACCTCTTCTTAATATCTTTTGCTTCTGTTAGGTCCATACAGTTTCTGTCCTTTTTCATGCTCATCCTTGCATGAGATGTTCCCTTGATATTTCCAATTTTCTTGAAGAGATCTCTAGTCTTTCCCATTCTGCTGTTTTCCTCTATTTCTTTGCATTGCTCATTTAACAAGGCCTTGAATTGGGGCAGGGGAACAATTCAACCTATAGCAATTAACAACAAGTAAATTTGTAAAAGGAACACTGGGCTAGTGTAAGCCCAGTGGAATGCTGAAGCCAGTGGAAAAGCATGTGCTTGGGAGACTAGTGCCTGGGTTGGAATCTGGGACTCATGAATTATTATGTGACTTGAAGCAAGTTGCTTAACATCTTTGAGCCTGTTTTCTCACCTATACAATACGAAAAATGGTATTCATTTTAAAAGCTTGCTGTTTCTGGGTCCTAAGTTTCCCTCTGTCTTAGACAACTCTCATATTTGCTAAACCTTGTTGGTAATCATTTACCTACAAAAGAGCCTTGATAAGCAAATTTTTTCAGTCTTTGTGGTTAATATAAAAATATTACTATGAAGAAAACAATTAACTAAGGTCTGCCTCATGGACATACATTAAATACTATACTTAAAAACTAAAGAAAACACATTCTTTAAAAAATACATGCAAAAATTTCTTGAATTGACTGCCATTGTAAGTTATAAACTTTCAACACATTTCAAGTTAGTATCAAACAGATCTTTTTATCTGAACATAAAAACATTCTTATCTTGTAAAAGCCATATATTTGGAAATTCAAAACAGGTATTTAAATATCTGATGGATAAAATAAAAATGATAATGTGAATTAGAAAAATTTTAAATCTAAACAATAAAAATACTAACTTTCAAAATTAAAGTAGAAATTTGAAGGAAATCTATAGCCTTAAATTTCCTGCTTTAGAACAGGGTTCAGTTCAGTCCAGTTCAGTCGCTCAGTTGTGTCCGACTCTTTGCAACCCCATGAACTGCAGCACGTCAGGCCTCCCTGTCTATCACCATCTCCCGGAGTTCACTCAGATTCATGTCCATCGAGTCAGTGATGCCATCCAGCCATCTCATCCTCTGTCGTCCCCTTCTCCTCCTGCCCCCAGTCCCTCCCAGCATCAAAGTCTTTTCCAGTGAGTCAACTCTTCACATGAGGTGGCCAAAGTACTGGAGTTTCAGCTTTAGCATCATTCCTTCCAAAGAAATCCTAGGATTGATCTCCTTCAGAATGGACTGGTTGGATCTCCTTTCAGTCCAAGGAACTCTCAAGAGTCTTCTCAAACACCACAGTTCAAAAGCATCAGTTCTTCGGTGCTCAGCCTTCTTCACAGTCTCAACCTCACATCCATACATGACTACAGGAAAAACCATAGCCTTGACTAGACGGACCTTAGTCGGCAAAGTAGTATCTCTGCTTTTGAATATACTATCTAGGTTGGTCACAACTTTTCTTCCAAGAAGTAAGCGTCTTTTAATTTCATGGCTGCAAGGTGAAGGTTAAGTAATTTTTACTAGATTAAGTATCCAACTAAAGATGTTAGGAAAAGAACCACAAGAAGAAGAAAATCAAGTTAAAATGGAGATAAAAATGTAAGACAAGAGCAACACTTGAAATAGAAACACAGAGAGAGCCAACAGAACCAAAATAACTATAAGTCTCTGGAAGACTGTCAAGTAAGGAAAGCAAAGGCTCTCACAAATCGTATCAGGAATGAAAAAGGAGGTTATTATAAGATCAAAGATAGTAGTGAGTGTTATAAATTACTCTACACCAATAAACTTGTTTTCTTAGGTGAAATGGACAAACTCCTAGAAAAATATAACTGGTAACTATTTGCCTTTACATAGAAAAGAAAACTAGAGTGGTTTTATAACTGTTAACAAAATTGAATCGTAAAGAAAAAAATAAGGCCCAAACAGTTATAAAGGTGAGTTCTATTAATATTTTGTATTCAAGAGATAAAGGCAGATAATCCAAACTTATTCAAACTTTTATGGTAGGAGAGACAATACTCTCAACTTCATTTTATAAGACTAAGTGGAACCTGATCCCCAAGCAGTACAAAGACAGTGTGGAAAAGAAAATAACAGATCAGACCCTTTTACTTAAGTGGATGAAAAACAAAACACAAAAATGCTCAAGTTAAATATTCCGAACATAATCCAGTCATTAAAAAATAATATATGAGGGGATTCCTGGCGGTCCAGTGGCAAAGAGTCTGCTGGCAAATGCAGGGGACAGGTTCGATCACTGGTTCAGGAAAATCCCACATGCCATGGGGTGGCTAAGCCCATGCCTCACAGCTACTGAGGCCAGTGCTGCGACTACTGAAGCCCTTGCACTCTAGAGCCCGCACTCTGCAACACAGGAAGTCATCACAATAGGAAGCCCGCACGCTGCAATTAGAGAAAGCCCGTGCACAGCAATGAAGGCCTACCACAGCCTAAAATAGAACAAATAAATAACAATTTAAAAAATGATATATAAACCTATTCCACAAAGTTGTATAGGAAAATGCTGCTGCTGTTGCTCAGTCGCTAGGTCCTTTCCAACCCTTTGTAACCCCATGGACTGTAGCCCATCAGGCTCCTCTGTCCATGAGATTTTCCAGGCAAGAATCCTGGAGTGGGTATCTTCATATAATTTATCCCATTAGAGATTTAAAGTGATTCACCTCAATGGGTCTAGAAAGATTATTAGATGATGATCAACATTTATACACTTGAAAACATTAAAATCTTTTAATAGAAGGTTATTTAGAAACAGAAGGTTATTTTCCTAGAAATAGAAAGAAAATTATTTTTAAAAACTACAGTTTTAACATTGTAAATGAAGTGTTAAAAGTATTGCTTTTAAATTCAGAAACAAATAAAGATGGAATGAAGACTTTAGCCAGATCAGAAAGGCAAGAAAAAGAAGAGAAAAGATATAAGAATGAAGAAGGATGAAATAAAAGTCTCATTTTGGCCAATAATACGAATACCCGCATAGAAAATTCCAAACAATCTACAGATTCATTATTAAAATTATTGACTATTTAGCAAAGTTGCTAAGGATAAAATAAATACCCCCAAACTACTTCATTTTTATATCAACAATAAACAAAAATATAATTTCAAACTTTCAATGATAAGAGCAGTAAAGAAGGAAAAATGTCTAGAAATGACTCTAAAAATATGTAAATCCTTCATATAAAAATAACATGATTTTTTGAAAGTATAGGAGGCTTAAATAAGTAGAAAGATAATATATTTGTGCAGAAGGAAGATCAGTTTTGTAAATATATTTTCTCCATCTTGATCTATAGAATTAAAGAAATTCCAATCAAAGCCTTAATGTGATTTCCCTTGGAATATGATGAGCTTATTCTAAAGTCTGTTTGGAAGAACAAAGGACCCAGAATATCCAAAGGCTTTCTGAGGAAGCAAAGATTGGTGGTGGGGATGGGCTAACATGTTCTCTGATGTCACAATTTTTATGAAGCGAGAGTAATTAAAACAGTGTCATGTTAGAAGAGAATAAGCAAATGAATTAACGGAACAGAATAAATAAGAAAACCCAGAAACAGTCAAACACATAGATGAAAACTTAATATGTGAGAAGGTTTTTTTGCTGAGTATTTAGCCATGATTAAAAAAAAATCAAGTCCTTAACTGCACCATTTGTTGTTTAGTCACTAAGTGTTGTGTCTGACTCTTTGGAGACCCCATGGACTGTAGCCCATCAGACTCCTCTATCCATGGGCTTTCCCAGGCAACAATGCTGGAATGGGTTGTCATTTCCTTCTCCAAGGGATCTTCCCATCTCAGGGATCCAACTTGCATCTCCTCATTGACAGGCAGATTCTTCACCACTTAGCCACCAGGGAAGCCCATACGCAAAAATAAATTCCAGATGAATTAAAAACTTAAATATAAAAAACAAAAAATTTAAATTTAGAAGCATTATAGAAGATTTTCATGTCTTCAAGAAAAAGAAGTTTTCTTTTTGTAACAAAACAGAAATAAGAAACTGAGAGGGGACTATACTTGAATACATTAATATATTGTATATATTTGAATACATTGACTACTTTGGTAATGTTTATCAAAAAATAATTTATACTCTTTATCAAAGTCTACTGTAATGAGAGAAGAAAAGCCACAAACTGAAGGAATATATTTGCAACACCCATAAGTGACAAAGGAATTTCTATCCAGAACAAAGGAAAAACACTCACAAATCATAAGTAAAGTAAAAACAAACCAAGAGAAAGATTGACAAAAGACATCTCAATTTTTCCTGGAGACGAAACCTAAAATGGACATATGAAGAGATGCTCAGGATGGTGAGCAAACAGAAAATGGCCAATTAAAAACCCACAATGAGAGGACATTGCATACTTATCAGACTACCCAAGATTTAAAAAATCTGATAACGCCAAGATATGATGTAGAGAATGGGAGCTCTTAAACACTGAGGATGAAAGTGCTTATGAGAACGATACTTTGAAGAACAATTCAGAATTATGTAATAAGTTTTCAAATGTGCCTACCTTATGACCCAGCAATTCCACTTCTGGTTATAACACTCTGAAGAAACTCTTGGCATATGTCCACCAGATGACCTGTGAGAAAGTGTTCACAAGATCTTTGTGTATAACAGCAAAAAACTGGAAACAACCCAAATGACCATCAACTATAGAATGCATAAATTGTCCTATGTACATAAAATGGGTGAAATACCATCTTAATCATCATACATTGCTGATGAGAATGTAAAATGGTGCAGCAACTTTGGGGAAAAACTGTGGCAGTTCTTAAAAAATTTAAACATAAAGTTATCATATGACCCAGCAATTCCACTCCTAGGTATTCTCCAAGAGAATCAAAACATACACTCCATACAATAAAATGTAAAACAAAAAAACTATATAAGAATGGTCACAGCAGCATTATTAATAATAGTTAAATGGTAGAAACAACCCAAATTGTTGATCAAATGAAGAATGGATAAACAAAATTGTATTATAGCTACACAATGGAGCATTACTCAGCCATAAAAGGAATGAAGTGTTGATAACAGATTTGCTCCTTGGAAGAAAAGCTATGACAAATCTAGACAGTATATTAAAAAGCAGAGATTTTACTTTGCCAACAAAAGTCCGTATAGTCAAAGCTGTGGTTTTTCCAGTAGTTATGCATGGATGTGAGAGTTGGACCATAAAAAAGGCTGACCGCTGAAGAATTACTGATGCTTTTGAACTGTGGTGTTGGAGAAGACTTTTGAGAGTCCCTTCTACAGCAAGAATATCAAACCAGTCAATCCTAAAGGAAACCAGTCCTGAATATTCATTGGAAGGACTGATGCTGAAGCTGAAACTCCAATACTTTGGCCACCTGATGCAAAGAACTGACTCATTTGAAAAGACCCTGATGCTGGGAAAGATTGAGGGCAAGAGGAGAAGGGGACGATAGAGGATGAGATGGTTGGATGGCATCACAGACTCAATGAACTTGAGTTTGAGCAAGTTCAGAGAGATGGTGAAGGACAGGAAAGCCTGATGTGCTGCAGTCCATGGGGTCACAAGCAACTCAACAACAACAACAATAACAACTGATAACATGCTGTGATAAGGATGAACCTTGAAGACATTATGCTAAGTGAAAGAAGCCAGTCACAAAATGTTATATATCATACGATTTCATTAATATAGAATATCCAGAATTGGCAAGTCTTATAAATAATAGAAGGGCTTCCCAGGTGACACTAGTGATAAAAAACCCTTCTGCTGATTTAGGAGACATGAAATGTGGAATCAATCCTTGGGTCAGGAAGATCCCCGAAGGATGGCATGGCAACCTATTCCAGTATTCTTGTCTGGAGAATCCCATGGACAGAGGAGCCTGGCAGGCTACAGTCCATATGGTTGCAAAGAGTCAGACATGACTGAAGCAACTTAGCATGCACATACACGTAGATATAAAAAGAAAGTAGATTAGTGGTTTCCAGGAGCTGAGAGGAGAGGGAATAGAGAGTGATCTCTGTTGAAGGTAGGGTTTATTTTGGGGTGATAGATGTGTTCTTAAGTTAAATGACTGTGCTCCTGCTGCTGCTGCTGCTGCTAAGTCGCTTCAGTCGTGTCCGACTCTGCAACCCCAGAGACGGCAGCCCACCAAGCTCCCCCGTCCCTGGGATTCTCCAGGCAAGAACACGGGAGTGGGTTGCCATTTCCTTCTCCAATGCATGAAAGGAAAAGTTAAAGTGAAGTCACTCAGTCGTGTCTGACTCCTAGTGACCCCATGGACTGTAGCCTACCAGGCTCCTCTGTCCATGGGATTTTCCAGGCAAGAGTACTGGAGTGGGGTGCCATCGCCTTCTCCGAAATGACTGTGATGATTGTACAACTTTGTGACTAAACTGAAAACCACTGGATTGTACACTTCAGAAGGGTAAATTTTATATGATTTGAATTATATCTTAATAAAATTTTTACTTAAAAGAAAATATAATGTTGAGCGGAAAATGTGTCACAGAAGAAAACAGAGGGCTTCCCAAGTGGTGCAGTGGTGGAGAGTCTGCCTGCCAATGCAAGATATGCAGGAGGCTTGCTTTTGATCCCTGGGTTGGGAAGATTCCCTGGAGGAGGAAATGGTAACTCATTCCAGTATTCTTGCTTGGAAAATTTCATGGACAGAGGAGCCTGGTGGATTACAATCCATGGGGTCGCAAAAAGTTAGACACGACTGGAGACAGCACAGCACAAGATATAGACAATGGGATTTCATTTGTACAAAAGTAAAATAAGGAAATGGAGAAGGAAATGGCAACCCACTCCAGTATTCTTGCCTGGAGAATCCCATGGACAGAGGAGCCTGGTGGGCGACAGTCCACGGGGTCACAAAATAAGGAAAAGTAAACAATGAATTGCTTAGGGATAGATACATATGTGAAAAAGTATAAAGAAAGGCAAGAGCATGATCACCACAAAGTTTGCGTTAGAGGGAGCAGGGATATGGTTAAGGAGAGCCACAGTGATATCCAAGAAACAGGGAACATCCGTTTTCTGAGGTTGGTGGTAGGTATGTTGGTGTTCAAGGTATTATTTTAACTGTAATATTAACCTTCAGCATGAGTTTCAATTCTCTTTCACATATACTTTGGCTACCTGTTGAGAAGAGCTGACTCACTGGAAAAAAAAACCCCTGAGGGTGGAAACGATTGAAGGCAAAAAGTTAAGGGGGCAGAAGAGGATGAGATGGCTAGATAGCATCACCAACTCAAAGGACATGAACTTGAGCAAACTCCAGGAGATAGTGGACAGAGGAGCCTGGTATGCTATAGTACATGGGGTTGCAGAGTCAGACACAACTTAGTGACTGAACAGCTATATATATATATATATATATATACACACATATGTATATATGTAGTAAGTTTATACCTATGTATCTATCTGGATAGATACATACTCACTAATTTGTATATTTCCTAATTAGAACCACCCCCCACCCCAATCTCTTTCTCTCTCTCTCTCTCTTATGATGGAGGCTCTTCTAAGATATATAATTGACCTTTTTGTCTGTTCTTCCTTTAAAACATCAGATTGGGACTTCTGTGTTCATGTACGTGCTTTCCTTCAGGCTGGTAGGGTGGGGAGACAGCAGTTATGCTGGGGGCCATCTAAAAGGCATTTTGGGAGAATCTTTTCTCTGAGACTATTCTGTTTCTCATGGGAAACGTCCATCATTGTTTTTTGTTTCATGATTTTATTTCTGGCTTTTGGTTGTTGTTTTGTTTTCCTTGAAGGTTGGTTCAAGGCTCCTGTGTATTTCGAGCAAAGGCTTTGGGTAGCATTCAATTGTTCTGTGCATAGGATTTCAGCAGACACCCCGTTTCAAATCCATGTTTCACTCTTGGCTTCATTCCACTTGGCATTTCTTAGGGCCAAGTTCACCGGCTTCTGCTCAACATGGCAGCACCCTGTTACCCAGTCCAAGCTTGCTCTGCTCACTGCACAATAGGCCAAAAAATCTAAGAGATAATGTGTTGAGGCAAGGGATATGACTTTATTCAGAGAGCTGGCTGACTGAAAATATGGCAGACTAATGTCTCAAAATAACCATCTTGTCAGAGCCTGGATACTAGGTTCTTTTATGGATCAGAGATGGGGGGAGGTGAGGAAACAAAGTAGAAGATTATTTATTTCTTGCAAATATTGCTTAGAATGGTAAGCCTCAGTCAGGGGGATGTGCTAGTTTCACTTCCCTGCAGTTATTTCACAGGTGGTGTGAAATGGAATATCTCCTGTCATATCAATAAACAGAGATGTTACAGCTATCTGTGATTCTGGCCCTGGCCCCCAAAATTGAATTTCTGAGCCATGCCAATAAGCAGCAGATGAGGGGTGCAATTTCCCACACAAAGAACTCAAAACTATCACAGTCCTTCACAGGCAGGCAGAGTCAGGCTATCTCCCTGTGAGCCAAGCAAAGGCAGCCTAGCCCAAGGGTCAGGTGGGGGGTGGGGAGTGGGCAGGGCTCCCTGAGGCAGGCCATTATGTATACCTATAATAAAAAAAGTGGCAAAGTAAGGGTTGAAGTTGCAGAAACAGATCCAGTATGGAGTCAAAATTGACCCTTCCCAGTTACACCCTTACTCTCTGATCTTCCCCAGGCACTCCAAGGGCTTCCTAGGTGGTGCTAGTGGTAAAGAACCTGCTTGCTAAAGCAGGAGATGTAAGAGCCACAAGTGTGATCCCTGGGTTGGGAAGATCCCCTGGAGAAGGGCATGGCAACCCACTCCAGTATTCTTGCCTGGAGAAGCCCATGGACAGAGGAGCCTTGTGGGCTACAGTCCATGGGGTCACAATGAGTCAGACACGACTGAATCAGCTTAGCGTGCAGCACGCCGGCACTCTCTCCTCTGCGTTCTGGCTTCCTGTTCTTAGCATCAACAGTGGCTACTCCTCCACCTACTCCCTGTCTCCTGAGTATTTGTTGATTTCTTCCACATGCTAATCACCTCATGGACTTCCCTGGTGGCTCAGACAGTAAAGTGTCTGCCTACAATGCGGAAGACCTGGGTTCAATCCCTGGGTGGGGAAGATCCCCTGGAGAAGGCAATGGCACCCCACTCCAGTACTCTTGCCTGGAAAATCCCATGGATGGAAGAGCCTGGTAGGCTACAGTTCGTGGGTTCGCAAAGAGTCAGATATGACTGAGCAACTTCACTTTCTTCTTTCCATATGCTAATAATCTATTAGTCTTTTCATTGCTCTCAGTTATACATTTTAATTATTATTTAGTAAGTTCTTTGAAGGGTGAAGAGAAAACATGTATAGTAGATCTGCCATCTTTAATCAGAAGTTAGGTTACTTTTAAAATAAAAATAATAATAAGAAGAAAAAGAACTAATGCTTGTTGAACACTAATTCAGGGCCAGACACTGGTCTAAGAACTTCACATGTCAGTTCAGTTCAGTTCAGTTCAGTCGCTAAGTCGTGTCTGACTCTTTGCGACCCCATGAATAGCAGCATGCCAGGCCTCCCTGTCCATCACCAACTCCTGGAGTTCACTCAGACTCATGTCCATCGAGTCAGTGATGCCATCCAGCCATCTGATCCTCTGTCGTCCCCTTCTCCTCCTGCCCCCAATCCCTCCCAGCATCAGGGACTTTTCCAGTGAGTCAACCCTTCACATGAGGTGGCCAAAGTACTGGAGTTTCAGCTGTAGCATCATTCCTTCCAAAGAACACTCAGGGTTGATCTCCTTCAGAATGGACTGGTTGGATCTCCTTGCAGTCCAAGGGACTCTCAAGAGTCTTCTCCAACACCACAGTTCAAAAACATCAATTCTTTGGCATTTGGCTTTCTTCACAGTCCAACTCTCACATCCATACGTGACCACTGGAAAAACCATAGCTATGAGGCAACTGCTCTGATTTTGTTCCTACTTTACAGAAGAGGAAATTGAGAGACAGAGTTATCTTTGGCAAGATAGCTTGCTAAAGATCTCAGAGATAAGCAAGTAGACTGGGATATGGATACAAGCAGTCTGATTCCAGTAGCCATGTCCCCAACCATCATGTGACATATATGGATGGATGGATAGATAGCTCGATAGATAGATAGGCATCCAACCCGAAGGTCACATCATCAAAATCATCTCATTATGAAAAATAAATAAGCAGCTCTGCCCTTAATCAGGTTGGGAGGACAGACACAGATAAAACTAGCTGCAATATAGAAAGAAAGTATTGTTTCTCCCTGTCATGCAGCAGGTGTAAAATGTCATAAAAGACTCTCCTCCTTGAGTGACCAGCTCTTTCTTCCAGATGATTCTCTCAACTCAACATTGCTCTATCCATCTGTTATAGGGAATACTCAATTGCTGAACACTCCTCGGCTTATGACAACATTCAATCCCTAATTTCCATGTATCCTAATCTTGCATCAGAAACAACAATCAAGTCAGAACTGTGAGACTCTCTTCAAAATTCTTCATCAGGAACCAAATCCTTGTAAACCATGCTTCCTGTCTTCCCTGTTATTGAGGTTCATTCTCTTAATACAGCTTCTTTGGAATGCCCTCCCTCACTGCACCGAGTCAGGTTTGTGTCTGGGGGTCTTGGCTGATTAGGATTCTCTGTAGGTGGGGTGTGTTCATTCCTTTGGCTTAAACTCATGAGCTTATTCACAATGTCAGAGCCCTGAGAGGGGTCAGATTTGGAAACCTCATGAAAACCTTGAGAAAGAAGGGCATCCTTGAGGGGCAGCAAGATTGGGACTTGGAAGGCATGTGTTCAGTTCAGTTCAGTTCAGTTGCTAAGTCGTGTCCAACTCTTTGCAACCCCATGAATTGCAGCACGCCAGCCTCCCTGTCCATCACCATCTCCCGGAGTTCACTCAGACTCACGTCCATCGAGTCTGTGATGCCATCCAGCCATCTCATCCTCTGTTGTCCCCTTCTCCTCCTGCCCCCAATCCCTCCCAGCATCAGAGTCTTTTCCAATGAGTCAACTCTTCGCATGAGGTAGCCAAAGTACTGGAGCTTCAGCTTTAGCATCATTCCTTCCAAAGAAATCCCAGGGTTGATCTCCTTCAGAATGGACTGGTCGGATCTCCTTGCAGTCCAAGGGACTCTCAAGAGTCTTCTCCAACACCACAGTTCTAAAGCATCAATTCTTCGGCACTCAGCCTTCTTCACAGTCAGACTCTCACATCCATACATGACCACAGGAAAAACCTTTAGTCAGCAAAGCAATGTCTCTGCTTTTGAATATGCTATCTAGATTGGTCATAATTTTTCTTCCAAGGAGTAAGCGTCTTTTAATTTCATGGCTGCAGTCACCATCTGCAGTGATTTTGGAGCCCTAAAAAATAAAGTCTGACACTGTTTTTCTACTGTTCCCCCATCTATTTGCCATGAAGTGATGGGACCAGATGCCATGATTTTCATTTTCTGTTTAGAAACTTTATATTTTGTCCTCTGGTTGGCCTTAGTACTCTTTTTTTTCCTTTTTGCCTTGTCTCTAGCACTTGAATCCTTCCAGGAATCATCTCAATTTTAGGCATCAGTTTCAATCTTGCCTGCGGCAGTTGCAGCTGCCTTGCCTGAATTGATAATTATCTGTGCCTCATTCCTTATGAAGCACCTGCATTAGTCAGATGGAGCGTCAGGATAAGAGTCCCAGGGGACAGAGCAGTGCCCAGGCTGCCGTGTGCAGGGCTGTGTCGAAACTTCTCTAACCTAGTGCAGCACAACCACGAGGGACTGAACTTCTGTCCCAGCCTTGACTCTGTTGAGGGAAGGGCCAGGAGGGCAAATTGGGTGTGGGAAGCCTCAGCCTTGTTGCTAGAGTACTACTTCCAGAGCTCAAGTTCAAGGATCCTTAGTGTTTGGACAGCGTTCCCATGGACATCTGTTGTTGTTGTTCAGTCGCTCAGTCATGTCCAACTCTTTGCGACCCCGTGAACTGCAGCACACCAGGCTTCCCCGTCCTTCATCATTTTCCAGAATTTGCTCACTCATGTCCATTGAGTTAGTGATGCCACCCAGTCATCTCATCCTCTGTCATTCCCTTCTCCTCTTGCCCTAAATCTTTCCCAGCATCAGGATATTTTCCAATGAATCAACTCTTTGTATCAGGTGGCCAAAGTATTAGAGTTTCAGTTTCAACATCAGTCCTTCCAATGAACACCCAGGACTGATTTCCTTTAGGATGGACTGGTTGGATCTCCTTGCAGTCCAAGGGACTCTCAGGAGTCTTCTCCAACACCATAGTTCAAGAGCATCAATTCTTCAGTGCTCAGCGTTCTTTATGGTCCAACTCTCACATACATACATGACTACTGGAAAAACCATAGCTTTGATTAGACAGATCTTTGTTGGCAAAGTAATGTCTCTGCTTTTTAATATGCAGTCTAGGTTGGTCATAGCTTTACTTCCAAGGAGCAAGTGTCTTTTAATTTCATGGCTGTAGTCACCATCTGCAATGATTTTGGAGCCCAAGAAAATAGAGTCTGTCACTGTTTCCATTGTTTCCCCATCTATTTGTGATGAAGTGATGGGACCAATGCCATGATCCTAATTTTTTGAATGTTGAGTTTTAAGCCAGCTTTTTACTCTCCCTTTCCCATGGACATATAGTTATTATAATTGCCTTTGTTGTTCATGGATATCATTGTTAACACCTTTTACATTGGTACTGCATTTTTAACTTTTCTAAATACCTTCACATAGGTCTTCTTTCTCGCCTGTTTGATATACATAACACTAGCAATTGTTCCCTTATTTTATAGTTGAAAAAGTCAAAGCCAAGAAAAGTTGTGTTACCTGCGTACGTATATTGTTGACAGAGCAGTGTCCTAAAACTGAAGTCCCCTAACCCAAATCAATGTTCACTTCAATTGCTCACAACAGAGGAGACTAACACTGAATCGTGAGTGTTGGGGGCTCCACCTGAGCCTGGGCTGTCTGAGCTGTGGATACACCCAAAGATTAGGCCATCAGGACCGGGAACGGGCTCTTATTTCCACATCTCCATACTGGAGCCTACCTATTAATCCCACCTTCAGAAGCCACCCAACTCCGAACAAGAGAATGCAGCAATACCTGGGCACAGGGGATGTAAGTGGAGGTTGGGCCACTGCCAGCTGTCTGGGTAGGAAGGGGCGGACCCTGGCCTCCTGTAGGTGATTGTGGGCACAAGAATGTGGAGAGGCCACTCTGAATCAGGCCAGGTAGGTCTCTGCCTTGTAGCTAGCTCTGAACCAACAGGTTCAAACTAGTCTGTGGCTTAGCCCACGCTTAAATGGGGTGGTGTTTGCAGTTCTTTTTTTTCCATCCCCACCCAAAATCAGGCTGTCTCACTGAGAGGGAAGAGCATGGACAAGAGATAGAGGTGGGGCAAGTGTGCTTCAGAAAGGAGAGGGTTCTTGGGCCTGGAAGCTTCTGCTGCTCTCTGAGCATCAACCACTGCGGCCAGCTTCCAGGTCCACAGACACTTGGCATCTTTACTGGGAGTGTTCCAGGCACCAGTGCTTTTTAAATTCAGTTTCACTTTCCTGAATCCACCCTCACCCTTTCATCTATTCTTCACATGTATCCGGAGTGATCTTCCAAAAACACAGACCTGGTCATGTCACCCTTGTGGCCCAGGACTCCCAGTGGTCCCATGGGGCATGACATGCAAGTCTCTCAGCATGGTCAGCCAGACTCTGCACGCTCTATAGCAGCCCACCTTTAGCTTCACCGTGCTCCACTGTCTTCACCAAGCTATGCTTAATTTCCTGGAAAAGATTATATGCTTTCCTGCCTCAGGACCTTTGTACTTGCTCTTGCCACTGTCTGGAATATCCATCTTCCCCACCTCTAAATCTTTTCTCCTCTCTCTTCCCACTTACATGATTCCAATCTTCCAGATGTGCACTCAGTATCTTCTTCAGAGAAGTCTGACCCAATACTGTAGCCATGCTAGGTCCCACTGAAAGTGTTATTTGCTGAGTCATGTATGACTGTTAGTGACCCCATTGACTGTAGCCTGTCAGGCTCCTCTGTTCATAGAATTCTCCAGGCAAGAATACTAGAGTTGGTTGCCATTTCCTTCTCCAGCGGATCTTCTTGACTCACTGATTGAACCCAGGTCTCTTGCATTGCAGGCAGTTTCTTTAGCATCTGAGCCACCAGGGAAGCCCCTAGGTCCCGTTACATGTTCTCAGTATACTCTATTTGATACCTGTCATTATTTGCTTCATGTCTATTTCATCCTTTCCTGGGAGGAGTGCTCCATGAGGACAGGGAATCTGCTTGTTTTACTCAGTACTGCACGAAGGAGTTAATTGTGTCCAATTAATTGAGGACCTAATAGGTTCAGAAAAGATGTACTGAGCATGTACTACTTGCCAGGCATGATGCAACTTCAGATGCAGTCTTTTAATTTCATCTCCATGAACTTCATGCTAGAATTTGGGGTTCCAGAGCTGAGGTTACTACATTGAGATGATGAGTATTAGACAAGCTCAATATGTCAAAAAGTGGTCTGACGCACAGCAGGTGTGCAGTGAATATTTATTCGATGGCAAAGCACATTTGAAAAAAGCAACGCGCTACCAAAGAAGTCAAATTATTCATTTTACAGCTGAGAAAAAAGAGACAGCGAGGAAATACTGTGCCTGGGATTTGGACTCGGCCTGGAGATGTGGATTCATTTGGTGTACCCACGTAACTCTACTGGCTTAGTGGGAACTCAAAGTGGTAAAGACCTTGGACTGCCCTGGAGGGATAGTAAAATTGATAAGGAAAGATATCGGCAGGGGAAACAACCTGAAGACTGATGTAATGCTGTGATTGGTGCTGAAGCAACAGATACAGACAGGAAATGGAGCTGGAAATTAGAGAAGGGAGAGATTCACATAGCAGGGAAGGATGCCTCCAGAGCTAGAGAGGCAGGGAGGGGCATTCCAGGGGGTTGAACTAGCAGAAGCAAAGGAAAAGAGGAACAAGTCAGCGAGAGCGGGAACTGTGCAGCCAGACTGAGTGTGTTCCTGAGCAATGGGAGATGAAGCATGCGAGAAGAGCGGAGTGGTTGGCTGGTGGCCCAGGGTCCTGCATGGTATGTGGAGAGGTGACTGAACTTGGCAGTGGGAAGTCAGCTGAGACTTGTGATTCAGGGAATAGCCTGATGTGAGTGCAGTTTCAGAAAGATCAGTCTGGGAGTGACATGCAAGATGAACCGCAGCAAAGAAGAAAAAGCAAGAGCGAGGAGGAAGGACGGGCAGATGGTGTGAAGAGGGAGAGCTACCCCTTGCTGAGCACCTAGTAGGCCTTTCAAAAAAGCTATCTCATGTAATCTTGTCAACAACATTGAATGGATTGTATTGTCATCCATATTTTACAGGTAAAAATGCTGGAGTTGAAAGAGGTGAAGTGATTTTCCCAGGATTACTGAGCCAGATAGGAACATCACAAAGTGCCTCTGACAGCGAGTCCAGTTAGGAGGTCATCACGAGGCCGAAAACTCGACCTCTCTGCCCTGGTGCCTGATTGAATTTTGGAGACAGTTTTGGGTGAAGTAGAAAAGAATGGCTTCATTGCTTTGCCAGGCTAAGGGGGACGTAGTGGGCTCCTGCCATCAAAAAAGGTGTGCTCCAACCTGGGGGTGGATTTGGTGAGTTTTACAGCGGTGGTTCTGGGGCAGGACTGATGATAATGATCCGGGTGTGTGCAGGGCTTGCATTCTTTTAATCGGTCTCAAGTTGTCTCTTGAGGAACTTCTGTGGTTCTGAAGGTTATAGAACTATGACCTTCTCTCTGGAATGAAGAATGCTTCATCAAATAGTTCATCTTCCTTCTGTTGGGGGTTTAATTCTACACAAGAGATGTGTATCCCTTGAGGCAGAAAGAGGCTTTGCCCCAAGGCTGTGCTATTGTTTCTTGACCTGTTCTCCCTTTCCTGATTAGCACCTGTTGAATCTGCCCTGTGGAACTCAGGGAAAGTCCTGGAGCCTATTCCTTACATATAAGAAATGGACACAAAAAAGTTTCTGTGCCTGAGAGCCCCACAGGGTCTTGTTTGGTTTCAGTAGGGTGGTGGCTTTGGGAATTTTCCTGAGCAAAAATGAGTGTGCTTATCTCTGGGACCTAGCTCTAAAAGGACTGTGGCAGGTATACTCTTAACAAGTCTAGCAGAGAGGTCAGGAGCAACACAAGGTCATTGTGGGGAGAAGCGTCCCATGTGGCTGAATCCAAACGGCAGCTGAACCCAAAGCAAAGTCTCAGGAGACGCAGTTAGAGCCAAGGAGTCAGCCTGGCCTGGGAGTCAGGACACCTGGGCATCCCTTTGGGATGGTGGACTGGTCACTTAATCTGTTTCAGCTTTAGCTTCCTCATCTGTAAAGTAAAATAAAAAAAATCTCAACTTCCTCATCTTCCATGTTTTTAGATACAAATGAAATTGTCACTACGGGCATTTTTGTATTACTGAGAAATGCTGGGCTGGTGAGAAAGACGGTTGTTGTCAGAGGTCAGGAGGTGATGGGCAGGTTAACCCAAGGCCTGAAGGGGGCATTTCCTCACCCAGGACTCTTGTTCAACTGTTGCCCTGAATTAGGTGTCTGTCAGTAACTGTTTCTCCTTGACCAATCGATTCGTTGCCTATTTATTAAGCATCACTTTATTTAAGCGTCTGTCCTGGAGTCTTGTTCCAATTCTTCTTTTACTTTTCCTCTTCACTGTGCATCAAAAGAGGGAGTCAGATTAATCCATTGTGCTGTTAGTAAACTGAATTAAAAGAATCAGACACGGCTGAGCAACACTGAACTGAACTGAACTGAACTGAAATCTTGAGACAGATTAAGAGGTTCCTTTCACATTTTCCCCAGTTCCTCTCCTTTCTCCAATGAATTCACCTTCTGTGACACATTTGTGTTATAAATGACAGGACTAGCCTATCTGATTGCATTGTAGAAAGAAGAAAAAAGATACTCAACAATTTTCATTGTTGGTTAACTTGAAAACATGATGTATTTTATTATGTGTGGATGAGGGAACCTAGGCACTGGCCAACACAATGCCTCGCAAATTTACATTTCACAGAAGGATGCATTGGTGCAGGCCGGGCCAGCCTCTCCCATCTTGCATCTGGGATGGCATGGCTATGCACAGGCCCCAACTCAATCTGTCTATTGCCTATCAAATTCCATCCTCCTCTGGGCACCTTACCTTGCCCCTCGTCATACACACAGCCTTACAAGATGGGAGCAGTCCACAGTTTGCCTTCTTCAGATCCTTCTGGAAGCAAGGAGACAAAGCAGCACCCACCGGCTTCTGACTCAGAAGGGGAGAGCGTCCAAACGTTCGCAGCCCCTCCTCATCCCCTGCACAGTTCACCTCACTTGCTCTCATACTTGCTTTCCTTTTCAGTCTGGGGAGAGAATGACAAGAATGCTTCCTCCTAGCTCAACAGGTTCTTCTCCTTTCTTCCCCCCTCCCCAGAGCCCCGGTCTTACAGCCCCTGTTTCAAGGCCCAGCCCCAGGTGTCAGGTCCTTCGTTTGTGGGGAGGGGGGGCAAAGGCAGGGCTGGAGCCAAAGGGAAGGGGTTGGTGCTGATACTAAAGGGATGGAGGCAGGTCACATGTATTTACTCATATACTACTTTACTTTTAGAGGGCTGAGAGTTCCACAGTTGCCCTCTTGTGTCCTTGTCCCCAGCGTTATTCCCCTCAACCCCTCTTGCACATATGTTGACTGGGAGAGAGGAAAAAAAAAAACCCAACCTAAAAGTTGAGAGCTATGGTTTCCTCAAGGACCTTATTGAGGATGATAGCCTGGGAATCAGCCTCTCAGATAGCTCTAAGGAATTGTTACAAAGAGTTAAAAGAAGGCTCAGGATACATAGCAGTTTTTCAATAAAACATACAAAAAGAAGAAAATAAAAAGAAACAAAAAACATGTAGTTGAACATCAAAAAATCACTGCTAATTACAAAAAACCAGACATCTCAACTTAATGATTTTAGCGCTTTTCTACAATGCAAAAGTCTGGGCTCATTGAAACTATGCCTTTGATGTTCATCTTAACTATCCAGGGCCAGCATTCCATTCTACCTCTATTCTAAATTTCCCTCTGGTTGCACTTTGCAGTGGCTACAGTGATGGATGGCTTGATGGTGGGAAATATCCTTTGTTTATTGAAACAGCAGAAAATATGATTTTGTCCAAACACACGATTTTTAACCCTGTTTTTCTGCACCCAATTCCAATGTGTGTGTGACTGAGGGGTACGGATAACCCTGTGGGGCCCTCACAGGTACAAACCCTTTCTATGTCCCTGTTTCATTGTCTGTAAGAAATAGGGCTCACTCAGCCTCCTTGACCTCCCTGAGTTTCAAAGGGCAGAATCAAATAGTTGCTTACCAGGGAAGTAAGTTTTGCTCAGTTCAGTTGCTCAGTCCTGTCCGATTCTTTGCGACCCCATGGACTGCAGCACGCCAGGTCTCCCTGTCCATAATCAACTCCTGGAGTTTACTCAAACTCATGTCCATTGAGTCAGTGATGCCATCCGACCATCTCATCCTCTGTCGTCCCCTTCTCCTTCCACCTTCAATCTTTCCAGCAACAGGGTCTTTTCCAGTGAGTCAGTTCTTTGCATCAGGTGGCCAAAGTATTGGAGTTTCAGCTTCAGCATCATTCCTTCCAAAGAGTATTCAGGACTGATTTCCTTTAGGATGGACTGGTTGGATCTCCTTGCAGTTCAAGGGACTCTTAGGAATCTTCTTCAACACCACAGTTCAAAAGCATCAATTCTTCAGTGCTCAGCTTTCTTTATAGTCCACTCTCACATCCATACTTGAATACTGGAAAACCAATAGCTTTGATTAGACAGACCTTTGTTGGCAAAGTAATGTCTCTGCTTTTTAATAAGCTGTCTAGGTTGGTCATAACTTTTCTTCCAAGGAGCAAGCATTTTTTAATTTCATGGCTGCAGTCACCATTTGTGGTGATTTTGGAGCCCCCCAAAATAAAGTCTGTCATTATTTCTACTGTTTCCCCATCTATTTGCTATGAAGTGATGGGACCAGATGCCATGATCTTAGTTTTCTGAATGTTGCGCTTTAAGCCAGCTTTTTCACTATCCTCTTTCACTTTCATCAAGAGGCTCTTGATTTCTTCTTCACTTTCTGCCATAAAGGTGGTGTCATCTGAATATCTGAGGTTATTGATATTTCTCCCAGCAATTTTGATTCCAGCTTGTGCTTCATCCAGCCCAGTGTTTCACATGATGTATTCTGCATATAAGTTAAATAAGCAGGGTGACAATATACAGCCTTGGCACACTCCTTTCCCTATTTGGAACCAGTCTGTTGTTCCATGTCCAGTTCTACCTGTTGCTTCCTGACCTGCATACAGATTTCTCAGGAGGCAGGGCAGGTGGTCTGGTATTCCCATCTCTTTCAGAATTTTCCTCAGTTTATTGTGATCCACACAGTCAAAGGCTTTGGCATAATCAATAAAGCAGAAGTAGATGTTTTTCTGGAATTCTCTTGCTTTTTCCATGATCCAGCGGATGTTGGCAATTTGATCTCTGGTTCCTCTGCCTTTTCTAAAACCAGCTTGAACATCAGGAATTTCACGGTTCACATATTGCTGAAGCCTGGCTTGGAGAATTTTGAGCATTACTTTACTAGTGTGTGAGATGAGTGCAATCGTGCGGTAGTTTGAGTGTTCTTTGGCATTGCCTTTCTTTGGGATTGGAATGAAAACTGACCTTTTCCAGTCCTGTGGCCACAGCTGGGTTTTCCAAATTTGCTGGCATATTGAGTGCAGCACTTTCACAGCATCATCTTTCAGGATTTGAAACAGCTCAATTGGAATTCCATCACCTCCACTAGGTTTGTGTGTAGTGATGCTTTCTAAGGCCCATTTGAGTTCATATTCCAGGATGTCTGGCTCTAGGTGAGTGATCACACCATTGTGATTATCTGGGTCACGAAGATCTTTTTTGTGTAGTTCTTCTGTGTATTCTTGCCACTTTTTTTTTTTTTTTTGCCACTTCTTAATATCTTCTGCTTTTGTTATGTCCATACCATTTCTGTACTTTATTGTGCCCATCTTTGCATGAAAAGTTCCCTTGGTATCTCTGATTTTCTTGAAGAGATCTCTAGTTTTTCCCATTCTACTGTTTTCCTCTATTTCTTCCCATTGATCACTGAGGAAGGCTTTCTTATCTCTCCTTGCTATTCTTTGGAACTCTGCATTCAAATGGGTAGATCTTTCCTTTTCTCCTTTGCCTTTCACTTCTCTTCTGTTTATAGCTGTTTGTAAGGCCTCCTCAGACAACCATTTTGCCTTTCTTTTTCTTGAGGAAGGTCTTGATCAATGTTTTCTGTAAAATGTCATGAACCTCCATCCATAGTTCTTCAGGTACTCTGTCTATCAGATCTAATCCCTTGAATCTATTTGTCACTTCCACTATATAGTCATAAGGGATTTGATTTAGGTCATACCTGAATGGTCTAGTGCTTTTCCTTACTTTCTTCCATTTAAGTCTGAATTTGGCAAAAAGGAGCTCATGTTCTGAACCACAGTCAGCTCCCAGTCTTGTTTTGTTTTGACTGTATAGAGCTTCTCCATCTTCGGCTGCAAAGAATATAATCAGTATGATTTTGGTATTGACTGTCTGGTGATGTCCATGTGTAGAGTCTTCTCTTGTGTTGTTGCAAGAGGGAAGGAAGGGATTGCAAAAAAAAAAAAAAAAAAGGAGGAGCTCTGAAGAAGCAGCGGTGCAGCAATGGGGCACGTTCCTGGTTCTGCCTCAAGGAACATACATAACATTATCTTTGAGTTCTTCTGTAGGTACTAAGGCTCCCATTCAGGTGGAGGGCAGTCAGGCTGAGCAAAAATCCCTGGAATGCCACTGTTACCTCACCTCCAGCTAATCTTAAAATAGTCTTCACACAGTGGAAGATAATGAAGACTCTGACACCCTCCCCAAATGATTCTCCTCTTAAAAACATTCATGGTTGAGCAGAATCTTCAGAGCTGGTTTTTGGACACAAGTCCACCTTCTCCCCAGTTGCCAGCCTCTTGCCATGCCTACCAGCAAACTTTTCATTTCTACCAGCACTTTTTTCCTCAAAAGTATGCCCTTTCGAGTAGTGAGCAGTCAAACCTGAGTTCAGTAACTTGGGGTCAGGAGTCCATACACCACCAAGCAATCTTGGACATCAACTGAGTTACCTGCAATCGCTTCAATTTTGAAACTGTCTACCTGGAGAGGAAACTCATATTTCAGCCACCTGAAGCAAAGAGCTGACTCATTGGAAAAGACCCTGATGATGGGAAAGGTTGAAGGCAAATGTAGAAGGGGGCGGCAGAGGATGAGATGGTTAGATAGCATCACTGACTCAATGAACATGAATTGGAGCAAACTCCAGGAGATAGTGAAGTATAGAGAAGCCTGGTGTGCTACAGTTCATGAAGTTGCAAAGAATCAGACACAACTTAGCATCTGAACAACAACAACAATCTGGAGATAGCATCAGATTTCAGAAGGCTCAGTCCTACAAGACTGCCATGCCACTTCAGATGCCAGTCACAAGTCCAGGTTTTTCTTACCCTTGGCTATAAAATTGGAGCTTCCAATGACCCCTTCCTTAAGGTTCCAGCAACCACTTTCTTGGGTTCTGATTAATTTACTAGACCAGCTCACAGAACTCAGAGAAACAGTTTACTTACTAGATTCCTGGTTATTATAAAAGGATATAATGCAGGAACAGCCAGATGAAAGAGATGCACACGGTAACGTGTGAGGAAAGGGCACAAGCTTCCATATCCCCTCTAGGCCAACACTTTTCACTAATTTCCATGAGTTCACCAGTGTGGAAGCTCTCCAAATCCCGTCCTTTTGGGGGCTTTTATGGAGATTTCATTGCATAGCCCTGCTTGATCAATTCATTTGCCATTGGTGTTTAAACTCAATCTCCATTTCCTCTTCCCTCTCCAGTGGCTGGGAGTGGGAAGGCGGTGGGTGAGACTGAAAGTTCTGAAAGGTTGCTGTGAACCATGTTTTACACAGGGCTTCATGACCTCTGGAGGAGAGGATTTCCATCCGGGGTCAGAGACAAGGCTTGACTATTCGAAGCTTTTTGCGTAGCAAAGTTTTATTAAAGTATAACAGAGATAGGGAAAGCTGCTGACATAGACATCAGAAGGGGACAGAAAGAGTGCCCGCTTGCTAGTTTTTAGTAAGGTGTTTTATGTTTGTTCAGTTCAGTCGCTCAGTCGTGTCTGACTGTTTGTGACCCCATGAATCAAAGCACGTTAGGCCTCCCTGTCCATCACCAACTCCCGGAGTTCACTCAGACTCACGTTCATTGAGTCAGTGATGCCATCCAGCCATCTCATCCTCTTTTGTCCCCTTCTCCTCCTGCCCCCAATCCCTCCCAGCATCAGAGTCTTTTCCAATGAGTCAACTCTTCGCATCAGGTGGCCAAAGTACTGGAGTTTCAGCTTTAGCATCATTCCTTCCAAAGAAATCCCAGGGTTGATCTCCTTCAGAATGGACTGGTTGGATCTCCTTGCAGTCCAAGGGACTCTCAAGAGTCTTCTCCAACACCGCAGTTCAAAAGCATCAATTCTTTGGGGCTCAGCCTTCTTAGTGAGCTGCTAATCAGATAAGAGTGATACCTCTAAGGGAGGTATCTCTGAGGGAGTTTCACCAGGCCCTTCTCCCACAATTTGCATTTTTGAGATAGGATGGCACAAGGTGTGTCATCCCCCTTCCCCACCCCCACTCCCACCCCCACCCCACCCCCTCCCTGGCCATAAAATACTTGACATGAATACTGGTTTGTTGAGCCATTATCAGTCCAAGGGCTGAGAAAAGGAAAAAAGGTTAGTCTTAGGCAGAACCGGTTTTATCAACAGAGAAGGGGAAAAAAATGAAAAGCCCGCCATTTGCAGTTTATTTCCTCCTACTGCTTGGGGGTCTCTGGCCTTCCTACCTGTTACTCTCTCAGTTCCAACCCTCTAATCACAAGTTTGGATACGCAAGCAATCTAGCCTGCCAGACTCCTCTGTCCATGGGACTCTCTAGGCAAGAATACTGGAGTGGGTTACCATTTCCTCCTCCAGGGGATCTTCCCCACCCAGGAATTGAACCTGAGTCTCCTGTGTCTCCAGCACTGGCAGGTGGACTCTTAACCGCTGGACCACCGAGGAAGTCCCTCCTCTTCACTTCTCTTGATGAAATCCAAATGGCCCAAACAGTAGGTGCTAATCTGAAAGCACAGTTTCTCCTACTTTTGAAAACTATTCTTGATCAACTATTCCTGAAACTATCTGATCTTCAGCTGACCCCTCCTGCTGAAACCCTATAAAACATTCCACTTTCCTTCCCTAAGGTAAAAGGGTGTAAATGGTCTTCTTCCACAATGCACTTCTTATGAGAAATTGACACAGTTCAGAAAAAGGTCTTCTATTTATCCCGAGAAAAGCTTCCCAAGGGGATGAGGAAGTTATGAGAGGAAGGGAGGATGATTCTGAAACTTGTGGAAGGATTAGGAAGGGTGTCAGGGAGGGTGATTCTAGAATAGAGGGGCAGGTCTAGCAGGCCCCACCCCCAGGGGCTGGCCCAGGAGCCCCTTCTCTGCTTCCCTCATTACCATATCCTCCCCTACCAGCCCCCTGGGTGGTTGGCTGCTCACCTCCCCCAACACATTGGGCCTCACTTCCCTCGTTCAGGACCTTTTCCTGTAGATCCACACAACTGCTTAGCATTCTTTGCTACAGTTTGCCTTGGAAAGCTGCTATAACTGAGGTTGACCAAGGAACTAGCGCTTCACAGTAGGAGAGAGGCCTCTGGAAATGCAAGCTCAGGGTCTCTAACCTGAGGGTAGCTCCTAAACTAGGGACTGTGCTTCGGGACCCCTGTATGGTTGCAGGTCCTGTTCTCTCTCCACTTGGTTCCTTGGCCCCAGCTCCATCTCTGTCAGAGCAGTTACAAAATGCCTAGGTGTGAGAAGGACCTTATCAAGGGCATCAGTGGAAAGCTGATAGCCAGGCCAGGGTTCACACTGCACCCCATGCTACAGTCGCCCCCATCTTCAAGGCCAAGGGGCCCCTCACTAACCGGTGCTTCCCACTCCTGCTTTCCCTGCATGGAATCGAAGTTTATTTGCAGAGAGGAAAAAGTCTCACAAGGCCAGGGTTCCATCAAAGGGCCTTTTGTCTCCTGAGCTAAACATTAGCTCATGGTTACCTTCCTGCCTGGACCCTTCCAGAGGTGGGAGGCTTTCCAGAGCCTCTGGTTTCAGTCTGTGGCTGTGAATGCAGTGAAACAGGAGGAGGAGAGTGTCCTGGCTCCAGGCCAGAGAAAACCCTGGGTCAGGTTGATGGGACGCACTTGCGCAGGACTTCCTATCTGGGCGTGACTGGGGTTCAGGTGGCTAACTGGACTCACAGTTTCTCTTCAGGACAAAGAGTTCTTACACCTTTTCCTTCCTCCCTTCTAAATTCAAACCTGTTAAAGACTTCTTTTCCCCTTGCTTTTCACGTTACTTTCTTCATCCTTCAAAATGGAGCTCAGTGTCCTCTGCTTTCTGTCAGCTTCCTCTGATCAGCCCCACCAGCCCTCTGTTGCTTGCCTTCAGCAGTGACACGCTTGTCTGTACTATGCCCCTCTGCCTTCCTCTTTCTGGGCACTGTTCATCTGTGTGCTCTGTCTCTGTTACCCGAAAACCGGGTTCCCTTCTTGGTAGATGTTGAGCCAGTGTTAAGTATTAGTCGCTCAGTCATGTCTGACTCTTTGTGACCCCGTGGACTCTAGCCTGCCAGGCTCCTCTATCCGTGGGATTTCCCAGACAAGAATACTGAGGGGGTTGCCATTTCATTTTCCAGGGGAATCTTCCTGACCAGGGATTTGAACCTGGTTCTCCTGCATTGCAGGCAGACTCTTTACCCTTGTGAGCCACCAGGGAAGCCCTTTGAGCCAGTAGACACACCCAAACCAAAGATTGGGGGAAGGGAGGATTTCCTACTTGCAGCAAATAAGGAGAACATTGGGGGTCTTTCCTGAAGGAGTATCCCCCTCCAAACAGCAAAACTGAGGAAGTTTTAAGCTAAGGGTATATATTACCTACTCATGATGGGGCTTGAGCAGAGGAGAATTCAGCATAAAATTGGGGCCAAGGTTGACAGAGTCCAAGTCTGGTTGATTGAGGTTGAGGGTAAACACCATCTTTCCATTCTCCACCTGGGAGGGGGCCTTAGCGCATGAAGAACTCAAAGATATATTATTATGTATATCCCTTGATGAGTCAGGACCCTGACCCAAGGTTGCACTCTTGTTTCTTGATTGCTCCCTTTTTGTTTCTGCATTCTCTCCTTTAAGATTGTTAATTATTGAGACAGCTCAATGCCAAGCACTATGGCCAGACTTAGATGACAAAATGGCTTAGGCCAAAATGGATTCTCATACGCTTATGAAAGCCAAACCTGGTTCTCTTTCTCCAGGGACCCTCTCTAACCTATCTGCTTACATTTCCTACATTGGAAGGCTTTCTGAGGGCAGAATCCATGGCTCGTTTGTCCCCAATGTGAAGCCTGAATTACAACACGTCATGTTCTTTAAATGTTTGTTAAATACCGATTCTAGCCAAAACTCTTCCAAGGACAAGTGTTAGAAAAGTTTGTATGGGAACAGACTCTCTCTCTCCTCTGTGTCTTTCTTAGGATTGGACTTAAGCTGGATGTTATTTTAAGCAGATCAATCCCCCACGCTTCAATAAGTTCCTGCCTTGACTAGAGTAACTGGTACAAAATGAGCTTAGTTAGATTGCTCCAAGCCTTGAAGGCTGTCACAGCAGGGGCGAGGGTTATTTAATTAATCACCTCCTCTCCATCCTGACACTCCCAGCTCCCAAGACTGAGGAGTAAAAACTTCAAAGGGAACAACTTACTCCCAGCCCGGGTTCTGCTCTACAGACCCCAGACCAGCATAATCCTGCCTTCACCAAGGAAGGATCTCAGCCCAGCCCACATGGAGGCTCCTTCACCAGAATTCCTCCACGCCCCACGCTCTCTACTAGACGCAGAGCTCTGCCGGATGCTCAGCATCTCACAGGCCGCTTCTCTGTCTCCTGCCCTAATTGAAGTATGCCTCCCCGCCCTCCCCTCCCAGCTCCCTTATATCTAGGGGCTGTGATGACACTGGGAGGCAGTGTCAGCGTTCTGCTTACCCCAGACCATCTTCAGAACATGCTTCTTCTGCCTTCCTGACCATAATACTAACCCTTCGTGCTTCCAGAGTAAACTTAAAGCCCCTTTTTAGTAGCCTCCAGGTACCTACAGCTTCTTCAGGTACCATCATTGGAGTGGTTCTCACAGGTTCTGAGGATGAGCAAGTGTGGCTGCAAGAGCTGTGGAAAGTGAAAGTGAAGTCGCTCAGTCGTGTCCGACTCTTTGCGACCCCATGGACTGTAGCCTCCCAGGCTCCTCTGTACATGGGATTTTCCAGGCAATAGTACTGGAGTGGATTGCCATTTCCTTCTCCAGCGGATCTTCCCGACCCAGGGACTGAACCCGGGTCTCCCTCATTGGAGGCAGACGCTTTACCATTTAAGCCACCAGGGAAGTGCAGGAAGTACAAGAGCTGTGGATTTACCTTAATTGTATGGAAAATTGGGGTAATTGTGTTTTCAATACAGTTGATTTCTGGTGGGGATGTTTGTATGTGGTAGGTGTATAACAGTGAGTGAGGGGGCCTCAGTCGAAGGATCAGGTTTGGAGGTACCCCTGTGCCTCCTCGAGCCTGAGTTGATCCAACGCCGCCTTCCTTTCTCTGCATATTCACTCTTCCCTGGGTCGTTTACCCGATTTGGGCCTCTAGTATCACCACACTTTCTTTTCTGTTATTGTTTCAAATGAGCTTTGGTGATGGACAGGGAGACCTGGCGTGCTGCAATTCATGGGGTCGCAAAGAGTCGGACACGACTGAGCGACTGAACTGAACTATCATCCTTGCCTCTATCGCTACTTTGTAAATACCTCCCCATCTTTTATTAAGCTTCTTACCCTGCCCCTACTTCCGTTGCTTTCAACAGTTGAGTCTGCTTCTGAATTAAAAGGGAAAATGCAATTTATTGAGGGAACTCCCTCCACTTCTCCTTCTCAACTCACAGTTTTTGTTTATTTCTCATCTCTTCATCTTTTCCTTCTTCTCTCTTGATCTGGAGAAGGTGCTGACCCTCTTTCCCAAGAATTCCTTCTTGTTTACCAGATTCTATCCCCTTTTCCCTTTAAAAACCTTGCTCTATAATGATGACCTTTCCTATATAGTTAATTTTTCCCTCTGCTGACTCTTTCCTCCTAGCATAGAATCATGCTCAAATTTATTTAATCTTAAAGCAAACAATTATAAAGTCCTCCTCAACCCTGATGACTTTCTGTCATTTACCTTTTACATTTTCCTTTTACAGCTAAGTTTAAATCTATACTGTCTTCACTTCCACTTACCTGCTGCTGCTGCTGCTGCTGCTAAGTCGCTTCAGTCATGTCCGACTCTGTGTAACCCCATAGACGGCAGCCCACCAGGCTCCGCTGTCCCTGGAATTCTCCAGGCAAGAATACTGGAGTGGGTTGCCATTTCCTTCTCCAATGCATGAAAGAGAAAAGTGAAAATGAAGTTGCTCAGTCATGTCCAACTCTTAGCGACCCCTACCAGGCTCCTCTGCCCATGGATTTTCCAGGCAAGAGTACTGGAGTGGGGTGCCATTGCCACTTACCTGACAACCCTCTAAAGTCAGCTTCCACACTCAACTCTCCACTGAAATTGCCTTTGCTGAAACTGTTGGTAGTTTAACTTCCAAATCCAGTGAAAGTGTTTTGTCATTGTGGTATTTGATGTATCAGGGGTGTTTGATACTGTTGACAGTGTCTCCTTTTAGAAGCTCCTTTTTTCTGCTTTCAGAATCTCTCTCTCTCTTTCCCTTTCAGCCTTTCTCCTTTTCTGTTTCTTTACTGTGTTTCAGAGAAATTCTTTGATATATTCATTAAACAAATATTTGTTGAGTGCTTACTCAAGAATTCTTCTACAATATAGGAAAGTCCTTGCTTCCACAGAGTTTATATTTTTGTTGAGGGAAAGAGAAAGTAAATAAAATAAGCAAACAAACAAGAAACAATGTTAATGTTAAACAATATTAAACAAATAATAAACAATGTTAGACTGTACTATGCAGAGAAATAAGTGCGATATTAGTAAAGATTGAGCACCATCTTTAGCTTGAACATTCAGTAAAGGCCTCTCATCATGAGAAACGCTGGAGTGGAAGAAACACAAGCTGGAATCAAGATTGCCGGGAGAAATATCAATCACCTCAGATATGCAGATGACACCACCCTTATGGCAGAATGTGAAGAGGAACTAAAAAGCCTCTTGATGAAAGTGAAAGTGGAGAGTGAAAAAGTTGGCTTAAAGCTCAACATTCAGAAAACTAAGATCA
This sequence comes from Capra hircus, assembly GCF_001704415.2. NCBI lineage: Eukaryota > Metazoa > Chordata > Mammalia > Artiodactyla > Bovidae > Capra > Capra hircus. The sequence continues at coordinate 4,176,283 of NC_030823.1, forward strand.
TGGCATCCAGTCCCATCACTTCATGGGAAATAGACGGGGAAACAGTGGAAACAGTGTCAGACTTTATTATTTGGGGCTCCAAAATCACTGCAGATGATGATTGCAGCCATGAAATTAAAAGACGCTTACTCCTTGGAAGAAAACTTTTGACCAACCTAGATAGCCTATTCAAAAGCAGAGACATTCCTTTGCCGACTAAGGTCCGTATAGTCAAGGCTCTGGTTTTTCCTGTGGTCATATATGGATGTGAGAGTTGGACTGTGAAGAAAGCTGAGTGCCGAAGAATTGATGCTTTTAAACTGTGGTGTTGGAGAAGACTCTTGAGAGTCCCTTGGACTGCAAGGAGATCCAACCAGTCCATTCTGAAGGAGATCAGCCCTGGGGTTTCTTTGGAAGGAATGATGCTACAGCTGAAACTCCAGTACTTTGGCCACCTCATGCAAAGAGTTGACTCATTGGAAAAGACTCTGATGCTGGGAGGGATTGGGGGCAGGAGGAGAAGGGGACGACTGAGGATGAGATGGCTGGATGGCATCACTGACTCGATGGATGTGAGTCTGAGTGAACTCCGGGTGATGGTGATGGACAGGGAGGCCTGGCGTGCTGCGATTCATGGTGTTGCAAAGAGTCAGACATGACTGAGCGACTGAACTGAACTGAACTGAAAGGCCTCTCTGAAGATTTCAAATTTTATCTGAGACTTGAAGGCTGAGAAAGCTAAGTAAAGATGAGGGGAAGAGAATTCTAGCAGAAGAAATAGCCAAGGCAGAATCCCAGAGCTGAGATAAAATTGACACATTTAAAGGATTTCTCCTTTCAATATGTAGATATATCTGAGTAGAATAACACCAGGGGCTCAAGAGGATGAGCAGGGCCAAGGCGACTGAGGGGGAACAGACAGAAGCAAAGAAGGAATCTTCAGGAAATTCCTGTGGTCCAGAGGTTAGGACTCCACAGGGGCATGAGTTTGATTCCTGGTAGAGAACCAAGATATTATGGGCAGTGTGGCACAGACAAAAAAAATAAAAGGAAGTTGTCAGTGTTAGTTGTGTCAAATATTACTGAAAGGTAAAATAAAATGAGAGCAAAGAGGACCCGTAGATCTGCCAAATGGTATAATGGTAACCTTGACAAGTGCAGTCTTGGGAACATAGGGGAGACAAATGCTTGTTTGAAAAGGGTGGAAGAGAGGTATGAGGTGAGAAAGGATGGGCTATCGTTTCAAAGAGCATTTCTAGGAGAAAGAGAGATGGACAGAGCTCTAGAGATGTGCTCTACAAATAGCCACAGGTGGCTGTTTAAACATTGTAATTAAAATGAAGTAAAATAAAAAGTTCAGTTCCTCACTCACACTAACCACAGTTGAAGTGCCATATAGCCACATGTATTTTGTGGTTACTGTTGACCAAAACAGATATTTTTATCATTGCAGGAATTTCTACTGGGCAATCTTGCAGTAGAGGATGTGGGGTTAAGAAAGGTTTTTAAATTTTATTGTTGCTGTTGTCTGTAGTTGTCTGCATTGTAGTTAATTTTTTAATGTAATGAATACTAGACACAACAGCAAATCACATAGAGATTGGAAGTGCATCTTTCTTCCTGAACCTCTCTTTCCTTATCTCTCTTCAGCTGCTGGTGTGGCCTGGAGACCCATCCATGACTCCCACTTTTCCGATTCTACACATCCTCCTCTGACTACCTTGTCCCTGCTGACGATCACCCTCATTATTATGTTTCCTCTCTGAGTAGCAGATCCATGGTCCACCTACCTGAAGACTGTGTCAACTTAGAATTCCCACAGCAATTTCAAACTCAGTCTTGTCCAAAATCATACCTCCAGCTTCTCCTGGTCCTGTTTCTATAGCACCTTCTTGAAACCCACCTGCTTGCCCATTCCAGCAATGTGAGAGTCATCTTGAACTCTTTTTCTCTTCCTCATTCTTTATAACTGGTCAGTCACTAAATGGCTAGTTTGATTTGGGAACATTCGCAGAACTGATTCTCTCCTCTCCATCTTCACTGACTTATTTAAATTCTTGCTTTGGGGACCATGTGGACTGGCCAGCAGGATACTCATACCCACCAGCCCCTTCTCCCAAGTGAGTGAAGTCGTTCAGTCGTGTCTGACTCTTTTCAGCCCCATGGACTGTAGCCCCCCCAGGCTCCTCTGTCCATGGGATTTTCCAGGCAAGAATACTGGAGTGGGTTGCCATTTCCTTCTACAGGGGATCATCCTGACCCAGGGATCAAACTTGGGTCTCCTGCATTGCAGGCAGACTCTTTACTATTTGAGCCACCAGGGAATCCCTTCTCCCAGGCTAGCCTCTCGTAGAAAGGATGAGGAAGGGATACATTCAGCTAGAGGAGGTTTGTCTCATGGACCTAAAATGGAGACTGTTGGAGAGTGTCCGGGAAAAACTTTGCTTTCCTGATTAAAAGGGACAGGTATAGCTGCTGCTCCTCTTTCTTTCTCTTCTTCCACCCTGACTGCTGACACCATGACTGTTACTGCTTTGCAATCACTGAGGAAAGGCAAAGAGAATCTTAGTGCCCCAAGCCCTGACTAGGGCCAGTAACTACCTACCCCTAGGTGTCTCAGTATGGAAAAAAATAAACCTTGAGTTAAGCCAGAGTGGATTCTTTTACGTGTGGCCCTAAGCATCCTTGACTGACAGTCCGCTACCTGGTTCCCCTGTTTAAGTCTCTCTGCAGTGTTCCATTCTTCACAACCTAGACTAGAATAACCTTTATAAAATGCAAATTTGATGCTGCTGTACTTCCCTAATTAAATCCTCTGCTGGCTCTCCTCTGTAGAGGATAAAGTTCAGACTCCTTTGCATGGCATGCAGAGCCTCCACAATCTCTGGCTGCCTGTTCTTCCAGCCTCATCCCTTGGCCCTGTACAGCACAGACTTGTCGCCAAGTAAACCACGGTCTTTCATGTATTCCTGGCAGGTGCTGCTGCTTCTGCCTGGAATACCTTCTTTTCTTCAAGTCTTTCACCCTCCTCTCTCAGAGCTCTATCTTTTATATCCTCATCCTTAAGGTTCCATTTCCTTAGTATTTTTTTTTTATCACAGTCACATTTTTATTGTCTTTTCTTCTCACCAGACTATGAACATCTCTATGATTTTTCTTATTCATCTTTGTCTTCCCAATATTGGGTAGAGGACTTGGATTCAGGGAATTGTTTGTAAAATGAATCAGTGCACTAAACCAGGGGCCTTGAGTCTCTCTGTCATTCTATTTCTCATAATCGCATGGGTTCTCTGAAATTCATCTTCATATGTAAAACGAGGGTAAATGATCTTACCTTGGTCTAGATCATAGGGCCATTTGGAGCGTAAATGAAATTATATGTTTTTGTCAGCTCTGTAATTTTAAAAGCAGCACTGACCTCAGTGACAGGCAGACACAGATGAAAATCCATGGATCTACTAATTTACAAATTTGAGCAAGTTAGGCAAACTCTCTGAGCCTCAGTTTATTAAATTGGTAGAAGCTTGTGTATAAATCTGTGGGGTTGTGATGAGGACTGAATGAGACACTGGGAGTGAGAATTTCTGGCTTATAATGGGGGCTCAGTAAATATTAGCTGAAGTGGAGGTAAGGAGGAGAGGTCTTCAACCTTGGTGAGATCCCAGTTGGGATGCCCAGCTTCTGAAATTAAGCAGGGCCCTGTGGGGGCTCTTGGGCATTAAAGCCTTTCTGTGTCCCCTTGCCTGAGTTCCAAAGAACTGGTTCAATCAGTTGCTAATCAGGGAAGGGAGAGGATGCAGAGATGAGCAGGGAGCAGTCAAGAAAAAACATGCAGCCTTGGGGCAGGGTTACGGTTCTACCTCAAGGGATATACCGAACATCTTTGGGCTCCTCTGTGGAACTAAAATCTCCACCAAATGAAAGATGGTAACTACTTGATGATACACTTCTTTCCACAGAAGGCCACAGTTTGCCTGTCACCTGACACCAGGTCATCTCTGGATTGAAGGAATGTGAGCTCTTAATAATAGTAATTATCACGGTGGTGTTTGCCCAACTGTCATTTTTCTATTCCGTCATTCTTTCTACAATTCTTGCCTGGAATTCTACTGTAACAAAGAACTGTTTTTTAACTCCACTTCATTATTTATTCAATCATTTATCTGTATCAGTATGGAATCAGGTATATATGGAATCACGACTATCTTTTATTTTGTTGCTCAGCTTACTCCACGCTTGGCTATTGAGAGACTCTTAACATTGGCTCTTTTGTCCTTCAGACATTTATTAAAAATAAATAAGAAAATGAGGAAGACTACAATGAGCCCAGTGATTCTGGACTGGAATTGGAGGTATCAGTACGAGCTCATGATTTTTAACATATATACAGATAGATGAATGCAGACGAAGATATAGATGTGTGTATGTTCTTACATTTTCTCTTTTCCCTGAAAGGATCTAGAAGTAATGGGCACAGCTAGAACCCAGATCTTAGTTTCTAAATATCACTTTGCAAAAAGATGATCCATTGATACTTGATGAGGAGTTCCAGGGTGAAGACAAGGAAAGAACCAATTGGCCTAAAACATCTTGTGGTGGTAAAATGTAAGGCAGTACTAAGAAAACGGTGGGGGCAAGTCAAGAGGACAGAAAAGTTGATGTGAATTTTAGAATTCCAAACAGTAAATGTAGAAGAAGGAATGGTAGAAATAGAAAAACGACAATTTGGCAAACAGCACAGTAGTAATTGTAATAATTGTTGCAGGCAAGTATCAGCAATGGATGCTAAAATTAGTGGAAGAAAGTATGTTAAGAAATAAGATATCTTATTTGCATAATCTCAGAGTACATTTTCCCTGTGTTTCTTTTTTTCTGACAGGGAGAAATATCACTCTTTTATACATAATATAGGTACTTGCTGCACTCAATATGCCAGCAAATTTGGAAAACTCAGCAGTGGCCACAGAACTGGAAAGGTCAGTTTTCATTCCAATCACAAAGAAAGGCAATGCCAAAGAATGCTCAAACTACCACACAATTGCACTCATCTCACACGCTAGCAAAGTAATGCTCAAAATTCTCCAAGCTAGACTTGAGCAATACGTGAACCATGAACTGCCAGATGTTCAAGCTGGTTTTAGAAAAGGCAGAGGAACCAGAGATCAAATTGCCAACATCCGCTGGATCATGGAAAAAGCAAGAGAGTTCCAGAAAAACATCTACTTCTCCTTTATTGACTATGTCATAGCCTTTGACTGTGTGGATCACAATAAACTGTGGAAAATTCTGAAAGAGATGGGAATACCAGACCACCTGACCTACCTCTTGAGAAACCTGTATGCAGGTCAGGAAGCAACAGTTAGAACTGGTCATGGAACAACAGACTGATTCCAAATAAGGAAAGGAGTACGTCAAGGCTGTATATTGTCACCCTGCTTATTTAACTTATATGCAGAGTACACCATGAGAAACGCTGGGCTGGAAGAAGCACAAGCTGGAATCAAAATTGCTGGGAGAAATCTCAATAACCTCAGATATTCAGATGACACCACCCTTATGGCAGAAAGTGAAGAGGAACTAAAAAGCCTCTTGATGAAAGTGAAAGAGGAGAGTGAAAAAGCTGGCTTAAAGCTCAACATTCAGAAAACGAAGATCATGGCATCTGGTCCCATCACTTCATGGGAAATAGATGGGAAACAGTGGAAACAGTGTCAGACTTTATTTTGGGGGGCTCCAAAATCACTGCAGATGGTGATTGCAGTCATGAAATTAAAAGATGCTTACTCCTTGGAAGGAAAGTTATGACCAACCTAGATAGCATATTCAAAAGCAGAGATATTACTTTGCCAACAAAGGTCTGTCTAAGTCAAGGTTATGGTTTTTCCAGTAGTCATGTATGGATGTGAGAGTTGGACTGTGAAGAAGGCTGAGCACTGAAGAATTGATGATTTTGAATCAACTGTGGTGTTGGAGAAGACTCTTAAGAGTCCCTTGGACTGCAAGGAGATTCAACCAGTCCATTCTAAAGGAGATCAGTCCTGGGTGTTCTTTGGAAGGACTGATGCTAAAACTGAAACTCCAATACTTTGGTCACCTCATGCAAAGAGTTGACTCATTGGAAAAGACTCTGATGTTGGGAGGGATTGGGGGCAGGAGGAGAAGGGGCCGACAGAGGATGAGATGGCTGGATGGCATCACTGACTCCATGGACATGAGTTTGCGTGAACTCCAGGTGTTTGTGATGGACAGAGAGGCCTGGAGTGCTGCGATTCATGGGGTCGCAAAGAGTCAGACACGACTGAGTGACTGAACTGAACTGATTGTTCAATCTAGTATTACACATAAAGTAAATTCAGAATGCTAATCCATAAACATGAAAAACACATTCATCAAGTAGAATTTGTCACTAGCCTTGACAACATATGGTAAAAATACTTTTAAAAAATCAGTCTTACTTAGATTAGTTCTTTTCTTCCTCATTCCTTTGAGTGTGGTTATGTTACTCATTTTTAATAAAGCTAGGTTTATTTTTCACAGTTTGTATTCCCATTTGGATCCTTCTACACTCCTCTTCCAAACACACACACACACCTTCTGCTTGTTACTACTTTATTATTTACATAGTAATTTTCTGGATATGTGAAACATTACCGTGGCTCTAAAATAAAATCTGAACTATACAGAAAAGGCAAACTCAGCTAAGTTCCCCGCCAACCTCAGCCGTACTCCCGACCCTGTTCCCATTTCCGTGCTTTTACGACAGCTTTCCCACTCAACTTCTGTAGGTATTAATCACACTAGTTTTTGGTTTACCCTTCCTGTATTTCTTTTCACACAAATGGCAGACACACATGCATTTTCTTAGGGTTTCTTTTCTCTTACATGAAAGGCAGTATCCTACAGATAGAAAGACCATTGTGGGTGCTGGGTGGAGAGGGACTGGAGAGAGGCTCGGGTGGACGTGAAGAGAATACTTGGGAGGCTGCTGCTGGGGACCAGGAGAGAGGCAGGGACACGGGTGCAGCTCCAGTGGTAGCAGAAAAGCAGAAAAGAGGGCAGGTCTGAGTGATGTTTTTGGAGGTGATGGTGTCATAATTTGGTGACTGATTACTGAGAATGATATCATGGATGATGCTTTGGTTACTGGCTGACTGATTGGATGGATGCTAGTGTGGTTCGCAGAGACAGAGAACATTTACAGGGTCAGCTTTGGTGAGAGGTCTCCCATGTAGGTCTGTGTTTGGACGTGTTAAGTTTGAAATGGAGCAGCTGAGGCATCAAGTACAGAGGGGAGGTCTGAAGAGTAATTTCTCAAGCTGTGAATTCTTCTCTGATCTTCTGGACACTCAGGGCAGGAAGTGAGTACAGTAGCGTGGGGAGCAGGATCCAGTATCTAATTCCAGTGTGACACCAGTGGGGTGTCTTACAGTTTAACCCAATCCTGACACTATCCACCCTGAGACAGCATCAGGTTCCACAGTCTGAGGGCTCAGCTCCACAAGAGTTAGCCCTTCATGTCTGATGCCAATCCCAAGCCCAGCATTTCACCTGTGCTTCTGACTGCCTGGCTATAAATCAGAGGTTCCGGTGACTTCTTCCTTAGGTTCCATTCATTTGCTACAATGATTCACCGAACTCAGGAAACCAGCTTACTCACTGGATTACTGGTATACTACAAAGGAGAATACGGGATACTGACCAACAAACAGATGAAGTGCTGCGTAGGGTGAGGTCTTGTACAAAGGAACTTCTGTCCTCATGGAGTTTGGGGCCTGGCACAGTGGCACTTGGAAGTGTTCTGCTTCACCAACCTGGGAGCTCTCTGAGACCCATCCTTTTGGGTGTTTATGGAGGCTTCATTGCTCAGACATGACTGGTAAATCACTGGCTAGATGTGGGGCTAAAAGTTGGTTCCTCAGGTGACCAAGCCCTATCCGTAGGTTCTATAGGGACTTTCCAAAAGTCACCTCATTAATAGGACAAAAGACACCCTTATTGCTCTCATCAAAGGAAATGTTTTAGAAGTTTTGTGACAGAAAAGGGGATGAAGACCAAATGAAAGTGAAAGTCACTCAGTCGTGTTTGACTCTTTATGAGCCCACGGACTGTGTAGCCTGCCAGGCTCCTCTGTCCAGGGGATTCTCCAGGCAAGAATACTGGAGTGGGTAGCTGTTCCCTTCTTTGGGTGTGGCGGGGGCGGGGGGGGGGGTGCAGTGGGGATCGAACCGGGGTCTCCTGCATTGCAGGCGGATTCTTTACCAGCTGAGCTACCAGGGAAGCTCAAAGACCAAATACACATTTGCAATAAAAAATCTCAATAGAAACCCCAGTTCTCAGCAGAACAAAAACACAAACAAAACCTTGGTAGTCATTCCAACTTCTTGCAAGAGGCTGGCTCCTCAGAGCAGAGTGCCTGCCAGAGGATGTGTTCCAGCGGGTGAGGTCAGAGGCGCGGGGCAGTCCCTGCCTCTCAAGGTGGAGGTGGGATGGCAGAAGATTCGGGGCTAGAACTGTACCTGATTTCCAAGTCTCAAAGAAAAAGTCAACTACTATACCAGTAGACAAAGGATGTTGCAGTCATCAAGCCATTACATTACAGCCACCCCTGCGGGTGAGCCCTGAGGAGACTCAGGGTGGAAACAGGCCCATCATCAAGTGGTCAGGCACTTCAGCCCCTCCCTCCAGTGATGGACCCTGAGGCGACCCAGGGTGAGAAAGCACAGGATGCTGGTCCCAGAGAACTGAGGTGCATGGTGAAGGGGTTATTTCAATGAGCCCAGATTCTTGCATCTTCCCATACACAGAAAAGTGCTACCTCTTGAACTCGAGATACCTAGTTTTCTTTAACTAACGGTAATCTTTTGATGTTCCAGCTAACTGGTCTTTGTTGCAAAAACTATGTATACTGCTTGCTCTCTTTCTTCTCAGAGCAGTCTCTCTGCACCCTGAGCTTAAGTCTTCAATTTCACCCACCAAATAAAATGCAATTGTCAACTTGTGGGTTGTGCAACTTTTTCAGTCAATAGAAGTCACCCTAAAATGTTAATGATACCATATTTGAGTTAACTTCAACTGGACGATATTCCCACAGCTCACAAGACCTATCTGGGGCCTTGGCTCACACTGAAGAGCTCCTACCTGAAAACCAGTGGTGTCAGGGGAAGAGGAGAACAAACTTCTCCCCTTATCCACAGAGAGGGAGCTATCTGAAGGAGGCCCTGCTGAACCCCTTAGGAAGAATGTAGTGGGGTCAGTGCGAGCTGGAAGCATAGATGCTGCAAGACTCTTGTGTTGTAGCCTCCCTCCTACCTTTTAGGGTGAAGGTAAGGAGGTAGTGAACACTGCAGTTTCCAGAGCTCAATAAGAAATTTGTTGAGAAGTCTCTTGGGGCAGATGCTCAGACCATGAGTACAGATGGAGGCGAAGGTTTCCTGAGTGCATTGTAACATAGCAGGAGGGACAGAGAAGGGGAAAAGGGAGCCACTGGGGTGGTGATGGGCAGTGTGCCTCACTTTAGGTCCCTTGGCATCTCACACTCAATCTTTAGCTAGAAACTCAGGAAACAACAAAAAGCGTAACCTTGGTTCTCCTTGGGAATCAGTAAGAGGCCTGGGCTTTGGGGACAGTGAGGGTGCTCCGGGGTGGGCAGTGTGTGGGGTGGGAAGGCAGGCAGGCGCGGGGAGGCCCAGAAGCAGCATCACAGAAGTAGAGGGAACATGGGGGAATCGGAAGTGGGAGACCTGCTGCAGGAGCTTCCGGAAACTGGACAAGGGCTTTTGACTGTTTGGGGTTGAGGAATTTAGGTGCAGGCTAGGATTAATCCAGTCCTCAAGGGGAAACCCTTTGGCATCTGAATTACATGTGTATATGATAATAACATTAGTCAATTCTATTTACTGAGCTATGTGCTAAGTATTTTTTAAATGTATTCTCTCATTTACTTCTATGCTCATAACAACAGCAACAAGCTTTGTTATTGCTTCTATGGGATTCAATCCATTTAAACGTCATTCTTTGTACTCCATTTTAAACTAGATGACTTTTGAGCTTTAAAAAAAAAAAATCCATTTCCGATTATTTTGAAATCTGGATACATGGTAAGTAGTGAATAAAGACAACGCTCCAGATAGGCAATAAGCAGGAGAGAATGATGGCTGGGATTTAGAATATCATCTGTTTTTACTCACTTGCATGCTAAGTCAGTGATGGTGATGGTGGTGATGACTCCTGAAATTCATAGGCCCTCATATCAGAAGGGATTTGGAGAGGTCTTCCAGTATATCTTCTTCAGCTAACGAAAGCCTGATTCATTCCTGAAAGATGTCTACCTTATTTTACAAAATGCCCCAAGAATCTTGAAACCTCTGTCTCTTCCTAATTTTCAAACATTGGTTAATTTTTGGCCATGCTGGGTCTTTGTTGCTGTGCCTGGGCTTTCTCTAGTTGCAGCAAGGCAGGGCTACTCTGTGATGGGGAGTGCGGGCTTCCCATTGTGGCGACTCCTCTTGTTGCAAAGCAGAGGCTCTAGGCACTTGGGCTCCAGTAGTTGTAGCAGGCAGGCTCAGTAACTGTGGCTCTAGAGCCCAAGGGCTTCCAAAGCGCAGGCTCAGTAATTGTGGCTCTAGAGCCCAAGAGCTTCCAGAGCGCAGGCTCAGTAATTGTGGTCCACGGACTTAGGTTTCCCTTGGCATGCGAAATCTTCCCGGACCAGGGATCAACCCTGTAATCCATGCATATGCAGGCAGATTCTGAACCACTGGATCACCAGGGAAGACCTTTTCCTGGATTTTAGCCAGAGTTTCCTTCTTTTATGTGTTCTTGTCCTCCATTTAAAAATCCAACAAATAACTATAGAATAGCACAAGGCTTCCTTCGTAGCTCAGCTGGTAAAGAGTGCGCTGCAATCAACCAGGGGTTCAATTCCTGGGTTGGGAAGATCCCCTGGAGAAGGAAATGGCAACCCACTCCAGTACTCTTGCCTGGAGAATCCCATAGACAGAGGAGCCTGGCGGGCTATAGTCTATGGGGTCACGAGTCAGACATAACTGATTGACTAAGCATACCGCACACACACATAGAACAGCATTTTGTATTTTTCCCCTGAACCACAGCAAAAGGAAGTTAAAGAAAGCATAAAGAAGTAAACTACATGGTCATGAACAACAAGAGATTGATGATAAATGGGAAGCTGGGTTTGGGGATAGAGAAGCTGGAAATAACTAGTTCAGCTTTCACCAAGACAGAAATGCCGATTCACTCTTGATTCTTTGTTTTCAAATTCTGGGAACCATGGTGTGGGTAAAGAGTCACTTGGAGAGTCTGCCAAAACCTACCTGTTTCTTTGGACTTTTATTTGCAGCAAGATTTCTCTGATTTCTTCAGAGCTGGACTGGGTGAGATCTTGGCTTCCAGCCCTGTATACATTTGCTCCCTTTGAGAAGGGATGTTACTATCACGTATTGGATATCTACACTATGTCCAGCACTGAGCTTTGATATTTCATATAGTTTGTTCATCTCAGCCATCTGGAAAGGATTATTACTCCTTCCTTGCAGATGAGAGCTCTGATGTTCAAAAATTAAAGTGTCACCCCCATGGTACCCTGACTGGTAAGTGATGGAGGTGGATGGAGCCCCGCTGTATATGCTTCAGAATCACTCACATGGAGATCATGGGGCCACGGTGTCTACCTGCCTCCCTGGATTCTAATTGAGGTGGTCATGCTTTCTCCTGAGCATCTCCCTGGTCTCCTCCTCTAGTTTATGAACCTACAGCTTTCCCTTCTGCCAAGGATGAAGGGGTTCATCTCACATATTTACACATATTTGAATCTTTACTGTCAGCTCTAACTCATAACATCAAGTTGGGCCTGTTCCGCAGTCTTTCCCTTGCCCTTCTTCCATGGAATGAACACTGACTTTTGCATACCCATTCACCCCCAGGGTGGCATCTGCCAGACCACACATTCCACTCTGGAAGGGCCATCTGAGAGCTGTCTGGGCCCATCCCTTGGCCTGTGTGTAGGACAGTGTGTGTGCCTGAAGAATGCCTGGGCGGCACACGAGCCGTGATTCAGAGGGGTAGCTGCCAACACACCTGAGGGCACAGAACCCACTCTGCTAGGCTGAGGAGGGCCAAACCCACTGTGCTGGGCTGACAAGGGGCCACCCCACTGTGCTGGGCTGACAAGGGGCCAGCTCCTCTGTCTGGCAGATGGTCTGTTTTTGGTAAGACTGCACCAGGCAGGGTATAGCGGAGAAATAAGGCCATGTGGAAACAGAGTTGTCACTGTGGCTTTTAAAATCAAATGAATAGCCGTTACAAACTTCTGCCCAAAATCCTTCAAAAAGGGATAAGAATAACCCTGACCCCACTTCCAGCTCTTCCTCAATCAGTTCAAGCTGAATGAAGAGCAATCCTATTTGGAATAAGAAGATGGATACAATTCAGGATGGTGGATGTCCTCTCTGAGTCCCCTCAACTTTCTTCAAAATGAGAACAACTGGCTTTGGATTTATTATCCAATTATTTATTGGATATTATTTATCATCCAATCATTATGCAATCCTTGAATCCCAAAGACCATCCTTAGAGCAAAACATTCTCTCCGAAGGCCAAGGACATGGGAAAGCATGGTTCTCCACAGGGAGGGGAGTAGGAGAGTCTCAAACTGGGAGATTTGGGGAACTGGGCAGGATGAGAATACAGAACAGGAGAGTAGGCTGTGTGACTCTGCTGTGTCTGGGAGTGAAGCTGCCCTCCCCGTAGTGGGATTTAACAGGAGGTGCCCCTGACCAACCGATGTTAGTCAACCTTGTGTTGGTGCCAGGGCCCCAGGTTCCTACCAAGTCATACTTTAGAGCTAGTCCCAAGCTTCCCTGTTTATCACAGAAATTAATAAAAAATAAAGTGAGCTTTCATCAGGTTGCATCTTAAGAAGCAGTTCAACCCAATGCATTGTGGTGGACCATGCAGGAAAGGCCTTCTCTCTTGGAGGCTGGGGTGGGGAGGTTCTGAGATAATACGTGACTGAGCTCGTCATGGGAGACCCCGTTGGCTGTGACAGGCCTGGTTCTCACCCAGGGCCAGGAGCAAGGTAGTAGGCTTTTGGGTGTGTGTCTGTGTGTGTGGAGTGTACACAGAAACTGTCACAGCCACACCTCACATGCACCCACACCCGACATGCCAGAGCAGGGCGCAGTCATTTGTTGTCCTTACCTTAACTCTCTCATCATTTTCAGAAACACTGAGCCTTGATGTGTTGGGTCCTTAAGGACATGGTCCAGAAATGCTCAGCAGACCTACAGGGTACATTTTCAACCTGCTTCCCTTTATCCACCCCCCATATTTGGGCATCATGGACTCCAACCAGGTCATGTCTCTGAACAGTATTTATTTCCTAAGGGGAAGCAGGGGCTATGTCCAGCTACGTCCGATCTTCAAGCTTGTATTCGTAAGCCCACACCGCCTACCCACAGTACCCTCTGGCGTATTTGCAAGTTGCACGACTTGGTCAGGGAATTTGGGATTCATATGAGTTATTAGACGGCTACTTTCCCAAATTAAATAAGAAGCCACAATACTAAATATGATCCTGAACATTTAATCTCTGCTGTTTCAGAATACACTTTAGAGCTTAAAGACCTTTCAGGTTAGACTTCTGCTGGTGACTGCCGGTCCTGAGGGTGCTGTGTGGATGGACAAGGGGAGGGGAGGGGTCTGCAGTGTGGGTGGAAATGGGAGCCCCAGCTCTGATCTCAGCTCTGTCACTAATGGCACAGTGACCATGATGAGTCACTTCCCTTCCCTAAAAGGACTGGATTAGAGTGTCTCTATGGCCCCTCCCAGCTCTGACAGTCTATAAATAAATAATTAGCAGAGAATGTAATGTGCTGATTTTCCATAGGAATTGAGGAAATCAAAAAATAACTTGCAATCATGTAGACAAAGGCTTTCAAGAGTTTCTCAGTATTTACAATGTCTCTAGGCTTGAGTTCCTAACTCACTGTTGACCCAGCCCTGGCTTCAGTCCTGTGCAGATGGGAGATCCAGAGCAGGAAAAACAGGGATCTCGGAGTCAGGGCCTGTCGTAGTTTATTACTGAGTTTAACAAGCCCAAGGACAAGACCCTTCCCAGGGGAAGTGTGATGTGTAGACATTCATCCCGCCTCCACAGACCAACAAGAGTGTCAGGATGTGTCTGATCCTTGGGACTAAGGACAGTGTGAGAGGGCCACAAACAGACTCCTTGGCTGTGGGCCCCTGTCCAGAAGGCCTGAAGCGAGAGGGGACTCCAGCAAGGGCTGAGCCAGTCTCCATCCACTGCAGGCATTCTGGGGGCACCACATTTCACGTGACCCTGCATTTGCCTAATGTCACAGGTACATCTACTGTCTCATTTGACTATTTTTCTCAGGCTCAGCCATGCCTCTCCACTCAGTTCTAGGCTGAACTCTACCCGACATAAGAAAATTTTCAACCAGAGCAGAATTCTGAGCAATGACTTCTTGTGTCATATAAATAGCATCAGTGATATATACAGCCTATAATACACACACACACACACACACACACACACACACAGCCATTTGCACAGGCACTGCAATGCAGGAGACCCAGGTTCAATCCCTGGGTCAGGAAGATCCCCTGGAGAAGGCAATGGTAACCCACTCCAGTACTCTTGCCTGGAGAATCCCATGGATGGAGGAGCCTGTAGTCTCCTCCGGGGTGCAGTCCACGGGGTTGCAAAGAGTCGGACACGACTGAGCGGCTTCACTTTCATTGGCACAGCTGCTCTGAATATAAATGTGTGGTCCAGTCTCTCCCCCAGCGAGAGGAGACCACTGGAGAGGAGCTGACCCCGTGCAGCTCCTGAGTCACGCTCTGGGTCCCAGCCTGAGCAGTGGGGTGCGGGGAGGGGCTGTGCGGGTGGGGCTGGTGGCCAGCGGCCTACTCCTTCAGCAGGCCCAGCTTCTTCAGCGCCTCCCTTCTGTGTTCATCTGACGCTCCCTTTGGGGAGATCCTGACACTGACCCAGGGGGGCCGGGGCAGCTTGCCTCGGCTCTGCCCCTGGTGAGACAGGCGCTTGGGGGCCCCCTCCTGCTCCAGGTCAGCCAGCTTGCCCACCTGGATACCCTCAAAGTCCTTCCCAGTGCCCAGGGAGGCCGGGCGTGGCCGGGAATTACGCAAGATGCTGGGCGAGATCCGGTCCAGGCAGGAGCCTTTTTCCAGAGAGGTGCTGGTTTGGGGGCTGGGAGCCTTCTCGGCTGAGAGGTAGCTGCTCAGCCCAATGCCTGACCGCTCCAGGGTGTTGGACTTGAAGCTCATCTGTCTGAGGCCAGGGACGCCACTCTCCTGGAGGGTCAGCCCGGAGTCTGGCTTTTGCTGAGTCAGGGGACTGTGTGCCCGCGGGCCCTCTGGGACAGGAATTGGCATGGATTTGGCAGCTGGAGCTGTCCCTGGAGTGGGTTCCTGGGTGGGAACCAGAACCTTGCCTGGAGAAGGCGGTTGGGCCAGAGCTGGTGCTTTCCCGGGAGGAGGGCCCTGCTTGGGTGCAGGGGCCGGGGCCCTTCCGGGGACCTGAGCGGGGGCCGGGGACTCGGCCTGAGTGCCAGTCTCCTTGAGCCTGATGGAGGGCCTGCTTAAGCGGAGGCTGGGCTCCTCCTGGTCCTGCGGCAGCCCCAGCTTCTCCAGCGCTTCCCTGCGTGCCTTCCTCTGCTCCTGCAGCGAGGACGAGGCGGGGCTGGGGTCCCCGGGTGCAGCCTCCGAGCGGCAGGACAGCCGGTTCCGGGGGTCGCTGTGGAGACTGCCTCGGCTGCTCTTCAGGACAATGTTTGGTGGCAGTTTCCGGGGCTTAGGGGCCGTGAGGGGGGCCGGCCGGGCACTCGGATGGCCCCCTGACAGGACGGCCGCATCTCCAGTGCCTGCATCCTGAGAGGACACCAGGGGAAGAGGCCGAGGTGGCGCAGGTTCCCCGGTTGAACCTTTCTCACTGGCTTTCTGGGACATGGCCTCTGGAGAGGGCTTCCTGTTTCTCTGGGAGCTAAGTGATGGGTGGACCTGGGGCCTGGGGCTCAGCTCCCCTGGTCCTCTGGGCAGGCTGCCTTGCCCACGCTGCTCGGGCTGGATGTCCTGGAAAGCCTCCGGTGGGGGGATGAGCGCTCCGTCCAGCTCAAGGGCAGCGTCTGGGGGCGCGGCCAGTGCCTGGCTGGGCTCACGGCTCTGGCTGACCCGCTCTGTCTCAGGTGCCGAGACAGGTCCCTCGGATCCCCCTGGATTATGGCTGTTAGTCGGGGTGGTGCTTTTTCTGAGGTTCTGGTTTCTGCCGATGTGGATATTTCTGGGGAGGCTATAGGAGCCAGACCTGAGGCCCAGGCTTTGCGGCCCGGGTGGATGAGCTGAGCTGAACGGAGTCACTCTTTTTGGCTCTGGTCCTTGGCCAGTTGTCTCCTTGGGATGTCCTGTAAGAGTCAGGGGAACAGGTGAAGAAGAGTAGGCAGTGAGAACCCTGCTGTCAAGGGGAAAGGAAACACTTCCCACACTCTCATCTCCAAGTCGCAATGGACGGGTTTTGTCTGCTTGTTGTTTCTTTGTTCTTGAAGGACAACGCTTTTGTCTGGATATCATTTAGACAACAGATCAATCCTAGCAGATTTCCTTCAACCAGGGATTAGCATTTCCTGGTGGCTGGGCAAAGGGCAGCCCAGACAGCTCTGTGTCCCTGACTCAGGCTCTTCCTAACCTCTACAGATACAGGATGGTTGGGATTCAGGACAGTCCCTCCTGCTGTCCTGGGGCTCCCAGGTATCTGAGTCCAGTGGAAGCACTGAGCTTGAACAGCATCAACAGGTGATTTGCTCTCGCCCCACCAGGCATCTGCCTTCTTCCACCTCCACTTCCTGTAAACACCTGGATGACTCTGTAATGGCCACAGCTGTCCCTGCGCCACAGGGTGATACGGGCTCTTCCCTTCCAGTGAGTAAGCATAAGCACCAGGCCCACTGGGCCAGGAAATCAGCCTGCTGTATCACCACAGACAGTGGGTCTAACACATTGTCAATAAATATTTCCCAAGTGTATGAGGTGATGGCAGTCCTAATACCAATGGGACTGTCTTCCTGGGATCTGTGGCCACACTTACATGCCATCTTTGTCTCCATCTACTGAGCCACAACATCATTCCACACTCTCTCACAAGGCCCTCAAGGTGCCACCCACTGAAATTAAGGGAGCCCCTCCCTCTGCTTATCTCCTGCAGCCTCATCCTCTGGGTCACCCAGATTAGCTCCCTAGACTGACTCAGGTTTTCCAGAGCCACCCACCCACCCCTCACTGCTTCTCTCTCCCACCTCGGTGGTCATATGGCTTTAGAATGTCTCCATAAGAGAGTGGGAGCCGGTCAAATCCCCTTCCCTCCCAGACTTTGATGCTTCGTACAAAGACACAAGAAGCTGTCTTAGACAATCCCTCCTTCCCTCCAAGGACAAGGCTTTATTCTAGCCCCAAGTAGAGAGGAGAGTGCTTGTTCCTTCTTCTGCCCATGACTCAGAGCAGAGGGCAGACAAGAGGGAAAGCGGCCAGGAAGATGTAGTATTTTTTTGGTTTTTTAGACAGTCTGTCTTACCCTGGGGGGCAGGCTGCGTCGTGGGCAGTGCTCGGGGACCTCGGGGAGTTGTGGCTTGCTCAGACTCGTCAGTGGACAGCCCGCTGTCAGCCTCAGTGTCCAGGGAGCCAATGGTTTCCTCCAGGAAGAGCAGACACTCCTTCTCTTCAGCGGACAGGAAATCGTAGCTGCTGTCACTCTGGAGTGAGGAGAGGGCGGGGGGCTGTGACAGGCAGCTCTCCAGAAACTGGTGGGGCCCGAGAGCCGCCCTGCCTCGGGGAAGGAATGCCGAACAGCCAGACACCTGCCCACCACTCCACTCTGCAGACCTGCTGGAGCTGCTTCCTGGAGCCGCAAGCACCGGGCGGGCAGAGCCTGTCGGACTGTGGTCCCCTTGGCATCCAGCTCCGACAGCTGGGCAGGCAGACTGCAAAGGGCTTTTCATTTGCTAAGTCTTGGGTGGAATGCTTCCAGGCACAGATTAGAAGGTCCCGGGTTCTAATTTTACTTCCTCTGTGTGACCTATGTCAAGTACTTCAACTTTGTGTGTACCATAATGATTTGATCTTAAACCTGAAGCAATACCTAAAATGGCATTACTTTGAACTTTTCAAAGCACTTCTGCATCCTTGATCTGGCATGTCAAGGACAGCATGAGAACAAACAGGAAAGAGAGTCAACTACTCGCTGACAGGCCAATAGGAACAGTGGCACGACGAGTCACAGACAAATTCACTAAATAATTTATACTTGACTTTGAAATGCATTCCATGCAGAATTTTTTTTCCCCTTGTGTATGTACTCTCCTGACGGCATTTGGCTCTGGCTAACGTTAAAACAAAGTGTGCATTTCTTCAGCAAATATTAACTTAAGGGAGGAAGGTGGACAGACTGGTATGGGGAGAGGGGAGAGCAACTTAGCATTAAATATTGTGCAGAAATTGAGATACATGTTTTTATTATGAAAAAGCACGCAGGCATGTTTGGGAGAACAGGTTATGGCCATTTCAGATGCTTACTGCCGTGTTCTGCGAGGCCAGGAAGATCCATGGGATAGTTGTTCTCCAACGCTGAAGGTTGAAGGGAGGACAAAAACGGGAATACAGGAGATTTGGCCTGAGTCCCTTCCTAGCGTCTCTACCCGTCTTCCTAATGTTTCAGTCCCTGCAGAGATATATATTCTTCAGACTCATTCAGATGGCCAGGAAAGATTTCGAGAAAACCCTGAAGATATCTCAGGTGGAGGGGAAATGGTTGTTGGAATGACCTTTCCAGTCCCTCAGGCTCCATAAGGAGTCATCTGTCAGTTGATTGAGGGAGACCTACATGTCAAGGGAAGTCCGAGATATAGCCCTTGGAAGCCTGGATGACGGCTCTGGAGGTTCTGTGAACAAAATCTTCTTTACTGCCCTCTTCTTCCTAAAATAGTCTTGCCAAGACTCCATCTCTGATTTTCTCCTTTGTGGATGATTCATTTTGGCAGCCTTTAACTCCTGCCACATTCTGTGTCCAGTGGTATGTAACTATTCATGTTGGTCTCTGCCTAACAGACAGAAAGCTATCTCTGTTGCCCCATCATCTAAGGTCAAAAAGAAATTCTATACAGATTGTCTGCACTTTCAGCTTTTGTACATTAGGTGCTGCTTTTTCTACTCCATTTTTGCATATCAAAACTCACCAACTATATTAAACATCTTCAATGTTCAGTAGAGGTCATTATGATCTTTTAACTTTGAAATATCTCTACATACAGGATATAGAGCAATAAAGTATACATTATCAAGGGTTATCATGTATATGATGAGTACCCATAACAAAAGAATGCTTACATTTGGACATAGGGCAGACTTATTTTTTGACACCAATCTTATAGTAATTGAGATTTAAATCCATGCCCAGAAAAACTATAATTTATTACATGTCACAAATAAACACAATGATTTTGGAAGATTCTCAATCTCTACTGACAGACAGGCTATTTCTTTTCTAGATAGAGGCAGGTACTAAATGCTTCAGATGTGTTTCATTTATTCCTCTCAAGAACCCTATGAATTTGGTATTAACATTATCCTCATCCTAAAACTGAAACTTGGAGAAATAAAGGAATTTGCCCAAGATCATGGAGCTTCTAAGTAGAGAACACAGACCTGCTTGGCTCCAGAACCCAGGCTCTTAACTGCTCTGTGCTCTTTGATCTTTGTGGAAGACTGAAGTGAGGCTGCTCATTGCAGAGGACTTGAGGAATCCACAGGGATCTACATTCTGTTTCCACTGTGGCCTGAGATCACTGACCCATTCTCTCATCTCAGTTATACCTCCCAACCTAATGAGAACTGGGAAAAAGTCTCATTTGTCTTATTATTCTCTGGGGTTGTCCCACCCTATTCTCTATAGAAGCGGGGGTGACTCAGAGGCAAAATACTGCCTGGCGTGCTTCACACTCCCTGACGAGGAAGATGAAAGACAAGGAGCAGTAAGCAAGGACGGTGGTGGGCAGGGCAGGGCAGGGCAGGGCAGGGCAGGGCAGGGTGCAGAGAGCAGGCCAGGCTGCAGACAGAGAGTACGTACAGATCCAGAGCGGGTGGAGGTGGTGCTCATCATACTGTCGCAGCTGCCGACGCGGGTCGTGGGTTCCAGGCCAGGCCCTGCTGGCCACAGCTCCCTCTCGGGCATCGCCTGAAGCAAGATGCAGGGGTGGTGAAAGGGGCTCCCAGAGGGGAAGTGAAGGGAAGTGAAGAATGTCCCAGGCTGGGCCTGAAAAGAGAAGAATCAAAGCCATGTGTGAGCTGAGCCAGGCTCCAGCGAGGCTCTGCCCGGGCCCTGAAGCAGCGTGGCGCCCGGGACGCCAAGCAAGCAGAGAGCTGGAAGGGGCCATGCTCAGCCATGCCCAGACCCTGACCCCCAGCCTGCACCAGGGACACACAAGCTGGACACACACATGCAGGAGGACGGACTTAGGTGGTGGAGAAGCAGTTCAGCAGAAGGGAGACTCCATCATTTCTCTCAGTCACTTTTTTTCTCTGAACCAGGGAACTTAACCTAGATTTTCATTACTAGCATTGGTATTACAGGGGTTAAACCTTGGGTTCTAGAGAGTAGCTGGATCTGGGTTCCAATTCCAGTTTCAACATTTACAGTGATGTGATTTGAGGCAAATTACTCTGAGTCTGTTTTTCCTCATTAAATAGGGTTAATAAAAGATTAAATGAGAACAGTTAGCATAGTTTAGTTGGTAGTAAATTAGCAAGTGCTTAAGGAATAAATGAGTAACTACTACTGTTTTTGTAATACGAAAAAGACAAGATCCAACTTGGATCAAAGTAGACTGAAGCAAGGGAAACAAAAGTTTTTTTTTTTTTTTTTTTTTTAAGGAACAGGGCATAATAGTACCTACCTCAAAGGGTTGTCATGAATTTATAATGAGATACTCCATTTAAAACACTCCGTGCAGTGTGCAGCCCTGTAATTGTCAGCTGCTACCATAGCCATGTCATCAACACCATCGTGATGACTCCCAGCATAGCCACCATCATTGTCCAAGTCTGGGAGGTGTGTGCACAGCACCCCAGGGGTTGACACAGACCTAGTTCCTCTCTCACGCATCACCCCCCGAGGCTGCACTTATTCCCAATGAGATTCCCTAACCTGTCTCAAATGAACAAGAGCAAACTCCTAGGTAGCTTCCTTCCAACTCCAACTCACAGGGAAAGAACGGCTTCAATTTCATTGTGCCAGCAGAAATAGCAAAGGAAGGTTAGTGCCATCTATCTTCAGGAAGTCCCGGGGGTTTTCATATGCTCGTTTGTGGGGAAAACTCCACCATAGTTGGAAAGGCCAAAGGTGACTCTCCCATGTTAAAATGAAATTCTAGAAGAATTAAGATTAAAAGACAGTTCCAAGATCAAGAACGGACATGGGGGAAGAGTTTAGAATTAGAATATAGTTTGTTGGATTCTGAATCCATGTTTTCCTCACAATGCTGTGTCTTATTTTCTACCATCTTTCCTATGCTCCCAGTACGAGGAAAAAAGTCCTGGAAAACTGAATTTGATTTGACATCTTGAGA
Organism: Capra hircus; assembly: GCF_001704415.2. Lineage (NCBI taxonomy): Eukaryota > Metazoa > Chordata > Mammalia > Artiodactyla > Bovidae > Capra > Capra hircus. The sequence goes on from NC_030823.1 coordinate 4,197,930, forward strand.
TTTGGGGTTCAGATTCTAGGGCAGGTTGTCTTTTCAGCCTGTACCAACAATTGCTTCCAATGCCAAAGTCAGGTTTGGGCTGTGCTGGGGGAGTCAGCCTGCCAACCACCTCGAGCTGACAAGTGCAGGGCCTCCCAGAGCTCCTCTCCTGCTGGGGAGGAGGCCTTCAAGTGCCACAGGCAGGGAGGGGCAGAACAATGGAGGAGGAAGAGGGACGATCCCTTATGAGCAAGATATGTGTAGTTCATGAGGGGCCAGAGCCTCTTAGGAGAGACAGAGGGGACCACAGGGGACAGAGATGAAGTGCAGTGATGAACCAACATGGGTGAAGATAACTCCTGGGTTTCCTTCACGAGCTCCTTCACGAGTTTCCCATTATCCAAAACCCCAATGAAACAAATGTGAGAAGTCACGTGAGATGACGTTCAGTCACCTCAGCTAGCCTCTCCATTAATGACTGACTAGGTCACTGACTTCCAAAAGTACTAACTCATTTCTAACATTCTGTAGGGTTGAGACCAACAAAGAGAATCCATCTCTCATCTCTCATCCATTAGCCAAGGCACACAGAAGGCACTCAAAAAATGCTAGATAAAGAAACTTGTCGTTCATTCTGGAGTCTACTGAGTTGCACTGTCGGAAGGTCTCTTTTTTGGCTTCTACACTATTACTGCAAGCTCTTCTTCAAATATTTTATTTCCCAGAAAATATATGGCTTAATGGAATTTTGGGAAACACTTTCAGTTACAGTAACATTTATTAGCCCTCAGGAGGCCCAGGGCATGCAAAACTTTATTAAGACAAAGATAATGTTTCCAAGAAGTCAGTGTAGATCCAAGGGTCTGTTTTATTGGCTCTAACTTTCCTATCGGTAACACTGGGGCAGTAACTGTTAAAAGTGACTCACTGTAATTAATGGAATGTTCTCTGTGAACAGATGAGCAGATGCTGCCTTTTCCTTTCAGAGAAAAATGACTGCCTTGTTCTTCCAACCATGCATCGGACTTTACAGGGGTTTGCTAACATCTCCTTCCTTCCAGGGTGGCCTATCACACTCTCACTTTGGAACCAAGGATGGCTTGAAGCAGCTCGAAGAGATAGAAACAATATGAACAGCATTGCTTCAAAAAACACAGCAGGGTATAGTTGATAAAGTGCTTTCAGATATGCTAATTGAGTTTTTTAAAAAAACTGCTAGCTTAGGCAGGATGTGACATTTTCTCCATTTGACAGCTAAGAAAGCTGGGGTTCTTTCTAACCCCTTCCTATGGGAAGTATGAAACAATCTATATAACTGCATGTATGGGACAGCCTGCGGCTCCCAGCCCTTCTAGAGGGTATCACAAAGGCTTTCCGCACGCAAGAGGGCCATGTACCTAAAGAAGGACCATTGGCCACCCTTGATTAAACACTGAAAACCCCAGGAACATCCTCTTTTGATTCAGCTTTATGCATCCAGGCCAGCTTTTTGTCCCAACAACAGATATTTCCAGAGTAAAGAAATGACATTAAATGCCGCTGATGCTCAAGTAAGCACAACAGAATCACCACAGAGATTAACTTGAACCTGAAACCAAAGCTGAATGAGCCCCAGTGTGCTTGCACCCCCTCTCCACACCTAGTGTTCTGATCCCCAAAGTCTGAACTGTGAAGACGCCTTCTCTTCTTCCTACTCCCTCTCCTTCCCTCACCAGGCTGACCTGACCTGGATGCTGCATTTCCTTTCACCAACTTTACAACCTTGAAACTTGGGGGCTGTTTCAGGTCAGCCATTGAAATCTGAGGTATTTCTACTTGATAAGTGGAGCAACAGGTGCAACACTCAAGGTGAGAGTTTGGTATCTTTGAACACTTGACCTCTTTGGGCAGCTTGAGGGGAGAAAGGAATGGATTAAGAGATGTACACAGCCTGTATCAGGGTCACCCATGCAAAGGCATATTAAATATTAACTACTCCCTGAAGCCAGCCAAGCCTTGGAGGAGAGTAAAAAAAAAGGCATGTGGCATTCTGGCATCTGGACGGGGTGGGGTGGGAAGAGGGTTTCAGCCTCACTCCTATTTGGTTTCTCTGTACCTCCTGAACAATCTGAAGGCCCCCTTGCCACCTTCCTCCCATGAAACCACCCCCAAATCCTCTAAGAACTCATCTCTCTCCCCAGTGGTCAAAGAGATTTCCTATCTCCAGGTCTCCAGGTCTCCTGCTGACCTTGGGCTGGAGAACATCCTAAGGAGGCCAAGAAGACTAAAAGGTGCGCTGTATGTGTATCCCTCTCCACAAGCACATGGGCAGGTTTCCATGTAAGTTTAGGCAATTTTACAATTGCCTATTTCACCAGTGGATTTGAGAGAGAGTGGGGTGGAAACATCCCCTGTGCAGAAGAGCTTTGCTTGACACTGCAGCTCATCTTTATTGCTGACAAGGTCACCATCTATGGCAGCCTTTAGTCAGTGAGCTTGGCGGGCTGGTTCTGGGCTGTGGGCTGAGCTAGAGCCTAAGGGTTCAGGTGCCAGGAAGAAACCCAATATATTCATTCAGGGCTTGTGTACCAGGCTCTGGGATCCTGACACTAGAGCTTCCCACTTCCCTTTTTCTGGAAGCAGGAGGAAAAGGCATGAAGTTAAGGAAGAGAGTGTTAACCCCCACAAGCTAGATGACGGAGAGCTGACTTGTTACTCTGACTTGGCTTCTACACCCAGTGTCCCTGTGTGGGGAGATCTGCCACACATACTGCCAATCAGGACACCTGAAGGAACGCAAAGCAAAACCGCGACACTGGTCTGGCTCTCCTCTCTGGACCCCGCCACACTGCTTTGGCCTGAACCCCTCCCGGAATTCCTACTAGACTTGACATGCTATGGTGAAGTATTAATGTGGGTGGGGCCCTGGCACAGTTGAGTAGCTTCCAGTTTGCCAGTCCTTGTGTCTATTAACAGGCAAAGTAAGAAATTTAATGAGGTTGAACTCAAATAGGCTTGACTTTGCAACCAGATTATCCGTGGGTTTCCAAAGATGAGCTGGTAACCTGACTTGGAGTTTTTTCAATGTAACCAAACCTCACATCGCCTTACAAACAACCTAGCATGGCTCACACCTTCCACACCCTTCCACAAGGAGCTCATTATCACACACACACACACACACTGCACCTTTTATTTAAATAAAGATAGACATTGAGTTGATAAAGCTGTGGGAAAATTTCTTGTTAGAAATGCAATGGAAAACCAAAGCACTTTTCCTCCCCTGGGCGATTTTCCATTTCTACTCCGTTTACTCCAACTATTCTCTTCCAAAATCACAACTCAATTTCAACTGCGCAGAGATGGAGATTTCTAAAGCAAACCTGTATTCTTTTCTTGTCTGCACACTATGCTTTATCCAACCTAAACAGGCAGATTAATACAAAACAAAAAAAAAAAACAAAAAAAACCCCAAATGCGTCTCAGCCCCGGTCTCCAGAAAAGCACTCCCGTCTCCAGCTATCAACCTACTCTGGTGCACTACTGGACTCAGAGAGTTGAGGAAGAGAGAGGAAAGTCCCCCAGCTGCGTTATAAAGGGCTCAACTCTGCAGTTCTGACTTCCCACGAAGACCCCGACTCTTGCTGCAGAGTAAGCAATAGTTGGTTAGTAATTAACTCACCTTCAATGGGCGGGTGACTGAAGAGAGGAAAAGAAAATACCCTTGTATTACAAAGGGCAGAGACGGAGACAGAGACAGCGTGCCCAGTCGCCTACTGCTCTCTTCTTGTGACCTCTTCCTGACTCACCTGGACAGGTAAAGGCTTCACCCGCGCGGCCTCACCCCACCCTGCCCGGCGCCCAGCCAATCCCAGGCCTCCCTCCCCTCGTCGGCTTCCAGCTGTTTCCCCGGGGAGGGCGCGGGCGGGGTCGGCTCACTTGGCCAATCGCCTCTGGCCCTCCTTCCCTCGCTGAGAGCCAATAGAGAGCCTTTACCCACAGCCGAGGGCCGGGAGGAGGAGCCGCTAGTTTGGGCTGCGGCTTGGACAAGCGTTGGCCTGTTATCCCTTTTAAAAATCTTGATACAGAGACACGCAGTCCACGGGGCAGTGTGCTTTTCCGTGCGCCTGTTTGAATCTTGAGTTTCTATCTCTAACTGCCTTCTTCCTCTCAAAGTATTCCCCTGAATTCTTCAAGGTAAAAAATCCTTTGTGACCAGTTTTGCTAGTCGCTTTTCTAGTCTTTCAGAGTCACTGTCGTCCTTAAGTGTTTTCCCAGCAGCTCATAATCCTAGCAGCTCCACTCAGGACCACGGATGAAGGCGTCTAAGGACAGGGACACTGGCGCTGAGACACCGTGACAAAGACCTTCTGGGGGAAATAAAACTGTATTCTCTCCTCAAGAGATCCCTATTCTGATGAAAAAACGGACCCGACAGCCTTGAAGGAGAGAACATGTACGCCGTCGTTTGGGTCTCTGGTCTTTTAGCTGTGTGTGGAAGGTAGCAATGAATATGAAGAAATAAAAATGAAGAAGCTACCAATCAGCTCTGCAACTCCTATCTCCTTCCAATGGCAGATTTCTGGCACCTGTAGTTAAAAGATCCGGAAGAAAGTAGGCCGAAGATAGTAGGTGAAAAAATCCAAAGCTTTCAGGAAGGAATCTTCCTCTAGGAATGGCAATCACTTTCACCAGATATACCTTTTGCTTGGAAAATGGATTTTCCTGGATATATTTTATCCTCGATACCAAAGGGCAGGAAGAAAAATTAAAATCAATGCACATAGTAATTGCCAACATTTTGTTAAAGCTCTTGCTAGGCACTGGGAATTGTGCTGTGCTAATCACTTTCATATATAATTTCATTTATTCTTTATTTGAAAAGTAGTCGCTATTAATATACAAATTTTTACAAAGAGGAGAAATGACTTGCTCAAGATCATGTGGCTCGGACGTGGCAGAGCACGGATTTCAACTCAGGCAGTATGATGTCAAGTTTGCCTTGTATTAATATGATGCCAATCATTCTCTATTTTGGAGAAAAATCCTAAGTAGGAAACGTCAAGTACACAGATAATGTGCAGGTCTAATTCTAATAACTAGATTCACCCTTCTTGACTCATTTCTGTCTTGTAGCTGTTTCTGTCATTTAGAATGACACACGACTTTCATCTTTTCCCTGTGCGATCTCTGCAGTTGTGATCATTGCAGAAGGGCAGTGATCATGGGGCTAAAGTACAGAAAAAGCAGGGCAGGACTAGTGAGGAGAAAGGACGTTTGAGGGAGCCTGGAATAACTCAGCACCTATCAGTGCATGTGGATAACAGAGCTGCCTGAGCATTTAGTCAGCTGACTGATGATCTCTCTTCCTGATGTGTCATTCAAATATGTATGATGTCATAATACTAACAAAACAGGAAGGGCATCTCCAAATCAGTTCAATGCAACTAGAGTTACACCCAAGGATTCAGTCACTGAAGCTGATCCAGCTTCATAGGTGTGTGATTTGAATATTTGCTAAAAAAAAATGCATTGACTTGTGAGCATTAACCTCAAAGATGAGAGGAGGCATAGTCTTGTTTGTGAACAGTTTTTCAGTTTATAGTAAAATTAGAATAATTAGGAAGAGCCCCTATCTTTTCCCAGGTAGAGGTAGGGACATAGACAAATGATCTTACTATTGCTCTCTTCCCTTTTTAAAAAAAATTTCTTTTTGAAAATTATGAAATATTTCAGATACTTTGGCATAACAAACAGCACTGTACCTAATAGAACATTAACATTACAGTAGAGGTTGCTTACAAACTTTGCTCCTCCATTCCTTCCTGCCTCCTCAAAACAGACATACAGTCTAGCTGAAACAAATTGCTATTCTGAATGTGGTGTTTTTCATTCTCCATATCGTTAAATGTTTTCCTTGGAATCTTGTTTTGTTTTTATTTGCTTTTATTACTTTGGTGCAGGAGAAATATCAGGTCTCTGAGTTTCCAAGAGAATTGGGAAGGAGGTCTGGACTATGGGAAAGAGGATTTCCAAGGTTAAAAGCACCTGAGAGACTAAGGCTCCGTGGTTGATGTAGGTCATCACTTGAGAGGAGCATATGTTGTTTCTTTGTATGTGAATTCCTGTTTGATGACCTAACTGTGGAATCTAATTACAGTCCAGCTCCTCTGACTCATCCGTCTCCTTACTTCTCCGTCCTTGCATGCTGCTGCGGTACAGTCATCTTCTCCACTGTCAGAAACTAGTTTATTTCCTTTTTCAGTACAGCTTCCTCGCAGAGGAAACTCACTCTTTCCTCTTTGGGCTCATTGTAAAGTTGGACTCTCTGTAAAACACAGTGGACCTCCATCTGACCATTCATGATACTTACTCATTCACATCACAGTCACATCAGTGACTAGCAGTGCCTTTCCTCTCCTTTTCCTCTCCAAAGGGGGGGGAAAAAAAAAATGAAGTCACTTTGGACATGTATTATCACCAGCCCTAGGAAACACTGGGTGCCCACTATGTTCATAGTGTAGGGCACGGTACTCCATGTTAGGTCTCTGAAAGTACTTCTATCAGGGAGAGAGAAGGTTTTATTCATCAAGTAGTAGCTAGAACTTGCTTTCAAGAGAAAATGGTTGGGAAAGGATTCAGATGAGGATGACTATAATTTGGCTATGAGCCAAGGAATTGATAGGGAATTCCATGTGGAATTAAGGGATCAAGTAGATCACCAAGTTCTCACCAAACTGATATTAGTGTTAAGCCTGAAATAATTAGATGGGAGCCAAAAGGCATAATTAAGCAGATTTGGATGAAGTTTTGAAATGACTTAGTTGTTAAGTAATTGCTCATAGTAACTTTTTTCCCCGCTTGGCCCACCTACCATGAGAACTTAGAGGATTCAGTAGTCCTTTTCTTCCCAGGACTAATAAAAGTTTGGGGGCTGAGATCATCTAGTAGCATCAGTGAGTTTTGTAAGGAATGCCAAATCTTAACATGTTCGGAATGGAACCTGTCTTAGCCCTGGCCTCTCTGCTCTATCCCCATGCCAGCTAGTTGCCTCACCCGGACTCAGTACTTCAAACCGTCCCCTCATATCTCCTGTGAGATCACTCTCATAACTGCCTGCAACTCTTCTCCACTCTGATCAGGACTTCACTATTTGTAGGATCACAGACCACTAAAGGTGGAAGAAACTATAGAAGTTCCTTGTTTCCTGTCTCTCATTTTATAAAGGCACATTTGAATTGCCATTTTTCTGATTAAAATACTTTGGGGGTATTTTCATAGCATTCAGAATCAAATTCAAGGTCCCTGTGTGGCATAAAAAGACCTTCATAAACTGGGTCTACATGTTTTTCCCACCACATATTTGTCCATTTTCTTTATTACAGTCACATCTAATTTTTCTGAAACTGTCATCCTTTCATGCTACTGGCCTGCACCCTTTGCTTGGACCCATTCCCTATTGGGAATATTGGCAATATTGGACCCTATTCTCCTGGTTTACTCTCAGCCTTCCTTCAAGTTTCAGCCCAAGCACCACCTTTTGGAATAGAATGTTGGAATGTTGGGTGCTGCTTCATTGTAATCTGTTAACAAAATGAACATTATTTCTTGATTTAACCCACTAGGATGTAATTGTCCTCTTTCTCTCCATGAAAAATTTGAACTGATGATATTTTACACTGCAGTAATTTAAAACATATCTGGTAATGGGCTGACTGATTTCCATTCTCTTTCTGAAAATGCTTCTAACATTCTTTATGTTCTTTATTTATTATTATAGATACCTATACTGAAAAATTGTTTAATGAATAAGAAATATCAGGTTTAGCAGTATTTACAAAGAACTGTGGTTATTGCCATATTTAACCCTGGAAAATGCTAGGGGGCATAAATGGATAATATTTGGATCTCCCAGCAAGCTCTTAATAGCTCTATACAAAATCATTTGTTGAAATTGTCAATTTAAGAATTTATTTTCTTTCTCAGACTTATTATTTCTTGGAATACTTTTCACAGAATTTGTATTAAGTATATTATAACTATAATTTAGTGATTTTTTTTCATTGTTCGCAGTATGGAATACATACTTATATTATGGTGACAGTTATAAGCCAGACAGATGGATTAGACTGTAACCATTTCCCTCTGATCTGCTAGTGTCTAGGTACTCAGAAACGTAAACTTTAACTTTCTACTCCACGTGTTAGAATTTTCTGCTCTTGCTTTTTAAAAATTTTTAATCATTGGATTCCTTCAAGTCACTAACATCTCTTCACAAGAAGGTTGGCATTGCAGATCAATCAACATGGCAGAGTAGGAGGATGGGGAACTCCCCACCCCTTGTGAACACATCAAAAATAAATGTACATGTGGAGCACTTCTTTCTGAAAACTAACTGGAAGTTGGTTTCTTCAATGCTGTAAGAAACACACACACATAATCAGATAGGAAGGAAAGAAAAGTGATCATGTCTGAACCTGTGACAGGGGGAAAGGGAGATTATGCAGGCAGAGACCCACCCTGGGGAGTAAGTGGTTTGGGCCACAGATTGGGCACCCCAGTCCTGGGGTCCTACCCAGGGGAGATGAGACCCCTTGGCTGGTCATAGGAATAATGGGACTAACAGGAGGGCGGAGGAAACCCTGAACTCTGCTCTTGAGGCGTGCATGCATGCTGGCTTGTCCTCAAGGCACAGCTAATAGGATGGAATGAAGACTGTCCTAGTGTCTGCTGGGTTTCCCCTGACCACTTCAGCACGTGCCCCAGCTTGAGCCAAGTGAATGGTTCAGTCCTGTTTACTCCAAGTTGGAGCTTGGCACAATCACAGAAAGAAAAATAAGAAAAGCACAAACACATGGATACTAAATAACTTGCTACTTAAAAACCAGTGGATCAATTAATTTATCAAAGAGGAATCAGAATCATTTAAGATAAATGAAAATGGAAGCAAAGCTTTCCAAAATCCATGAGATGCAGCAAAAGCGTTCTAAAAGGGAGGTTTATGGTGATACAGGCCTTTCTCAAGAAACAAGAGAAAATCTCAAAAAAACCTACCATCTAAAGGAATTAGAAAAAGAAGAAAAAGCCCAGAGTCAACAGAAGAAAAGAAATAATACAGATTAGAGAAGAGATAAATAAAATAGAGATCCCAAAACAATTGAAAAGATCAGTGAAATTAAGCTATATTTTTTAAAGATACAATTGATAAACCTCTAGCTAGACTCATCAAGAAGAAAAGAGAGAACACTCAAAATCAGAAATGTTGGAAGAGAATGATATGAATTGTTATATACCAATGAACTGGACAACCTAGAAGAAATGGACAAATGTCTAGAAACATATAGCCTGCCAAGACTGAATCAAGAAGAAAGACAATTTGAACAGACTGATTACTAGTAGTAAAATTGAATTTGTTACCGAAAAAACTCCCAGCAAACAAAAGTCTAGGACTGAAAGGCTTCACAGGGGGAATTCTACCAAACACTTAAAGAAGAGTTAATACCTATCCTTCTCAAACTATTTAAAAAAAAATTGAGGAAAATAGATCACTCTTAAATTCATTCCATGAGACCACCAGAATCTGGTTTCTGATACCAAAAGCAGACAAAGACAGTATGAAAAAGAAAATTACAGGCCAATTTCTCTGATGAATATAGATGCTGAAATAATCATCAAAATATTAGAAAACCAAATCCAACAATATATGACAGGATTGTACATCCTGATCAACTGGGATTTATTCCAGAGTTACAAGAATGGACAATATTCACAAATCAATCAATGTAATTCATGATATTAACAAAAGGAAGAATCAAAATTACATGACCATCTCAATAAATGCAGATAAAGCATTTGACAAAAGTCAACATCTGTAAATGATAAAAATGCTCATCAAAGTTGGTCTAGAGGGAATATAGCTCAACATCTAACAGCATATTCAATGGTGAAAAGTTGACAGATTTTCTTCTAAATTCAGGAACAAAAAAAAGATGCCCATTCTCACTATTTTTATTGGAAGTCCTAGCCACAGAAATCAGATAAGAAAAAGAAATAAAAGGAATCCAAACTGGGAGGGAAGAAACAACACTGTCACTATTTGCTGGTGGCATGATAGTATACGTTTGAACAGTTCTATGAAGACCTACAAGACCTCCTAGAACTAACACCCAAAAAAGATGTCTTTTCATCATAGGGGATTGGAACGCAAAAGTAGGAGGTCAAGAGATATCTGGAGTAACAGGCAAGTTTGGCCTTGGAATACAAAATGAAGCAGGGCAAAGGCTAACAGAGTTTTGCCAAGAGAATGTACTGGTCATAGCAAACACCCTTTTTCAACAACACAAGAGATGACTCTACACATGGACATCACCAGATGATCAATACCGAAATCATATTGATTATATTCTTTGCAGCCAAAGATTGAGAAGCACTATACAGTCAGCGAAAACAAGACTGGGAGCTGACTGTGGCTCAGATCATGAACTCCTTATTGCCAAATTCAGACTTAAATTGAAGAAAGTAGGGAAAATCACTAGATCATTTAGGTTTGACCTAAATCAAATCCCTTATGATTACACAGTGGAAGTGAGAAATAGATTCAAGGAATTAGATCTGACAGACAGAATGCCTGAAGAACTATGGACAGAGGTTCATAACATTGTACAGGTCACAGTGATCAAAACCATCCCCAAGAAGAAGAAACTCAAAAAGGCAAAATGGCTGTCTGAGGAGGTCTTACAAATAGCTGAGAAAAGAAGAGAAGCAAAAAGCAAAGGAGAAAAGGAAAGACATGCCCATCTGAATGCAGAGTTCCAAAGAATAGCAAGGAGAGATAAGAAAGCCTTTCTCAATGGTTAATGCAAAGAAATAGAGGAAAACAATAGAAAGGGAAAGACTAGAGATCTCTTCAAGAAAATTCGAGATACCAAGGGAAATTTCATGCAAAGATGGGCACAATAAAGGACAGAAATGGTATGGACCTAACAGAGGCAGAAGAAACTAAGAAGAGGTGGCAAGAATACACAGAAGAACTGTATAAAAAAGATCTTCATGACCCATAGATAACCATGATGATGTGATCACTCACCTAGAGCCAGACATCCTGGAGTGTAAAGTCAAGGGGTCTTAGGAAGAATCATTATGAACAAAGCTAGTGGAGGTGATGGAATTCCAGTTGAGCTATTTCAAATCTTGAAAGATGATGCTGTGAAAGTGCTTCACTCAATACGCCAGCAAATTGGAAAACTCAGCAGTGGCCACAGGTATGGAAAAGGTCAGCTTTCATTCCAGTTCCAGAGAAAGGCAATGCCAAAGAATGCTCAAACTACTGCACAATTGCACTCATCTCACATGCTAGCAAAGTAATGCTCAAAATTCTCCCAGCGAGGCTTCAACAGTATGTGAACCAAGAACTTCCAGATAGTCAAACTGGATTTAGAAAAGGCAGAGGAACCAGAGATCAAATTGCCAACATTCATTGGATCATAGAAGAGAAAGAGAATTCCAGAAGACCTCAGACTTTTGCTTCATTGATGCTAAAGCCTTTGAATATGTGGATTACAAAAAACTGTGGAAAATTCTAAAACAGATGGAAATACCAGACCACCTTACCTGCCTCCTGAGAAATCGGTAGGCAGGTTAAGAAGCAACAGTTAGAATGAGACATGGAACAACAGACTGGTTCCAAATTGGGAAAGCAGTATGTAAAGGCTGTATATTGTCACCTTGGTTGTTTAACTTATATGCACAGTAGATCATGCAAAATGCTGAGCTGGAAGAAGCACAAGCTGGAATCAAGATTGCAGGGAGAAATATCAATAACCTCAGATAAGTAGATGACACCACCCTTATGGCAGAAAGCAAAAAGGAACTAAAGAGCCTCTTGATGAAAGTGAAAGAGGAGAGTGAAAAAGCTGGCTTAAAACTCAACATCTGGAAAACTAAGATCATGGCATCTGGTCCCATCACTTCATGGAAAATAGATGGGGAAACAGTGGAAGCAGTATCAGACTTTATTTTTTGGGGCTCCAAAATCACTGCAGATGGTGACTGCAGCCATGAAATTAAAAGACGCTTGCTCCTCGCAAGAAAAGCTATGACAAACCTAGACAGCATATTAAAAAGCAGAGACACTACTTAGCCAACAAAATTTCACCTAGTTAAAGCTATGGTTTTTTCAATAGTCATGTATGGATGTGAGAGTTGGACCATAATGACTGAGAGCTGAAGAACTGATGCTTTTGAACTGTGGTATTGGAGAAGACTCTTGAGAGTCCCTTGGACAGCAAAAAGAGCAAACCAGTCCATCCTAAAGGAAATCAGTCCTGAAAATTCATTGGACGGAGTGATGCTGAAGTTGAAGCTCCAATACTTTGGCCATCTGATACGAAGAAGTGACTCCTTGGAAAAGATCCTGCTGCTGGCAAAGATTGAAGGTGGAAGGAGAAGGGGATGGCAGAGGATGAGATGGTTGGATGGCCTCACTGAGTCAGTGAACATGAGTTTGAGCAATCTCCAGAAGTTGGTGATGGACAGGGAAGTCTAGTGTGCTGCAGTCTATGGGGTCACAAAGAGTAGGACATGACTGAGTGATTGAACTGAACTGATACTATACGTAGAAAACCTTAAAGAATTCATACACAAAAAAACTATTAGAATTAACAAATGAATTCAGTAAAGTTTCACGATACAAAATTAATATACAGAAATCTGTTGCACTTCTACACCCTAACAGTGGACTATCAGAAAGAGATAGGAAGCTATCTAGGAAGCTTGAGTCGCCATTTTTCCAAGGCCACCCTTTCTTCTTTCCTCACACTTTCTATTCTTCTCTGTTTCTTATATTTTCAGATAACTTTGCCACAAAATTAGAAAAATTTGGTAAGAAAACAGCAGCCAATGGGCAGGAACTCCATATTTTATCACCAAATTTGTGAACTTACCTTTCTTTGCAACAGTTTTCTTCCTTTTTGTTACAACCAAAGAAGTGTTATTCCTATAGAATCCAATCATGTACTCTGGATCTCATCTTATGAACTCTATCCCTATGATTCTATCTTATACATCATCATTTTGACCTTCCTACTATGGTTTTAGAAAAGGCAGAGGAACCAGAGATCAAATTGCAAACATCCGCTGGATCATGGAAAAAGCAAGAGAGTTCCAGAAAAACATCTATTTCTGCTTTATTGACTATGCCAAAGCCTTTGACTGTGTGGATCACAATAAACTGTGGAAAATTCTGAAAGAGATGGGAATACCAGACCACCTGACCTGCCTCTTCAGAAACCTATATGCAGGTCAGGAAGCAACAGTTAGAACTGGACATGGAACAACAAACTGGTTCCAAATAAGGAAAGGAGTACGTCAAGGCTGTATATTGTCACTCTGCTTATTTAACTTATATGCAGAGTACATCATGAGAAACGCTGGACTGGAAGAAGCACAAGCTGGAATCAAGATTGCTGGGAGAAATCTCAATAACCTCAGATATGCAAATGACACCACCCTTATGGCAGAAAGTGAAGAGGAGCTAAAAAGCCTCTTGATGAAAGTGAAAGAGGAGTGAAAAAGTTGGCTTAAAGCTCAACATTCAGAAAACGAAGATCATGGCATCCAGTCCCATCACTTCATGGGAAATAGATGGGGAAACAGTGGAAACAGTGTCAGACTTTATTTTTGGGGGCTCCGCAATCACTGCAGATGATGATTGCAGCCATGAAATTGAAAGACGCTTACTCCTTGGAAAGAAAGTTATGACCAACCTAGATAGTATATTCAAAAGCAGAGACATTACTTTGCTGACTAAGGTCCATCTAGTCAAGGCTCTGGTTTTTCCTGTGGTCATGTATGGATGTGAGAGTTGGACTGTGAAGAAAGGTGAACGCTGAAGAATTGATGCTTTAGAACTGTGGTGTTGGAGAAGACTCTTGAGAGTCCCTTGGACTGCAAGGAGATCCAACCAGTCCATTCTGAAGGAGATGAGTCCTGGGATTTCTTTGGAAGGAATGATGCTAAAGCTGAAACTCCAGTACTTTGGCCACCTCATGCGAAGAGTTGACTCATTGGAAAAGACTGTGATGCTGGGAGGGATTGGGGGCAGGAGGAGAAGGGGACGACAGAGGATGAGATGGCTGGATGGCATCATGGACTCGATGGACGTGAGTCTGAGTGAACTCCGGGAGATGGTGATGAACAGGGAGGCCTGGCGTGCTGCGATTCATGGGGTCGCAAAGAGTTGGACACGACTGAGCGACTGAACTGACTGACTGACTGACTAATATAATTCCTGCGAGCATTCAAGTATACAAACCATAGTATAGTATCTCTGAAGCCCAACTGCCTAATTTTTTCCCCTTCTTTTGCATTAAATAAATGCTATGGAGAGTTAACGCCTTGAAATATACTATGTTTACTCTTCTTTTTCTATACATCTTTTTTGTCTCTCCACTCCACCCATTATGTAAATCTCCTCTCAAAACATTCAGGTATAGTAAGTAGTATTCTATGCATTTCATCCTTAAGAAATGTTTCCCAGGGCATTCTGATCTACTTTCATTTGGATAGCTTGTTGCATGCTTGTCACTTTAATATCTGCCTTTATCATCCTACTGGGAAAAATCCTTTCACTTCTTTCTTTTGTTATATTACCTAGATCTCATATATTCCTCTTTCTTGAGTTAACTCCCTACTTTTGGCAAAATACTTTCTCCAGTAGCTTCCTGAGAAAGAGTGCATAGGCTCCTATATATCTGAAAAAAGATCTCTGTTCTGTCTACACGGTTGCTAATTTGGCTGGGTATAAATTTTAGGCTAGCTTTAATTTTAGGCTAGGCTATAAATGTCTGCTAGCTTTCAGTGTTGCTGTTGAAAAGCCCAAAGGATTTGTTTCTAAATTTAGGGCTTTCTCTTTGTTTCCAGAATTCTCAAGTTTTCATGATGATGTGGTTTGGAATGGATCTACATTGTATGTTGGGTACTCAATCAATCCTTCCAATCTAAAATCTCTTGACCTGCAGTCCTGGGATATTTTGTTGAATTATTTTTCTGATGAATTCCTTCCATCCATTTTCTCTGTTCTTTCTTTTAGGAACTTCTACTGTTTGGATGTTGTATCTCCTAGACCTCTATCTCTCTCTTTGCTACTGAGAGCTTTCTTAAAATTTACCTGTGGCTTTCTGTTGCATTTTCTTTCCACTATTGTATTTTTATTTTCTAAGAACTACTGTTTGTTTTTGAATTTTGGTCATATTTTTCTATATTTTCATTGATGCAAAATCTTCTCTTACTACTTTAAGAATTGATATATAAATATTATGTTAGTATTTTTCTGTCTCCACAGACTCTGGTTTCTCCAAGGTACTTTTTTCTCATTTGTTTTCACTTTTGTGTTTCTTTTTAAAGAATATCTTCAGTTGTCTGATGATTCTTGACTATCCAAGAAATAGATTCTTATCAGATTTAAGAATCTGGCAAAAACTGACTAAATTTTGTGGTGCAGATGGAGCTGGTTTACTTTGAAGGTTACTATACAGTGACCATGTAGGGCCATCTAATCGGAAAATCTTTGATGTCAATATCACTAGTCTTTTTTGTTGGTGTGCCTCCTCAGAGAAGAGTTTTCCAAAATCATGACTAAAGGGCATAATTCTAGCAGCTAGCATTCTTGGAGCCTAGTGATAGAAGAAGGTTGTTGGTCTCAACATTTAGATATAATAACACTGCATCATCTTCTTCATTTTAGTACAGAGACCCTGAGGACTTCCCTGGTGGCTCAGACTGTAAAGAGTCTGCCTGCAGTGCAGGAGACCCAGGTTCCATCCCTGGGTTGGGAAGATCCTCTGGAGGAGGGCATGGCAACCCATTCAAGTATTCTTGCCTGGAGAATCCCGTGGACAGAGGAGCCTAGCAGGCTACAGTCCATGGGGTTGCAAGGAGTCAGACACGACTGAGCAACTTCACATCACCCCAGCATCGGAGGGGACATAGCAAGCTCTTAGTTGCTCAGAGTGAAAGAGACCTGAAAGATCTATTTTTAAACCAGATTCTCCATTTTCACGATTTTTTCCCACACTTCTGTGTCTAGCAGTATTAGTACCACCAGTTTTTGAACTGGTGGTGGTGGGGAGCTCCATGGGAAAAATAGAATTGCTGGCTTAACATGCAAGTTTTTCAAATCTGCTATGTCAGTTTTGTTCAAAGAATGTTCAAACTACTGGACAATTGCACTCATTTCCCATGCTAGTAAGGAAATACGCTCAAAATCCTTCAAGCTAGGCTTTAGCAGTACTTGAGCAGAGAACTTCCACATGTACAAGCTGAGTTTAGGAAAGGCAGAGGAACCAGAGATCAAATTGCCAACATTTGTTGGATCATAGAGAAAGCAAAAGAATTCCAGAAAAACATCTACTTCCGCTTCATTGACTATACAGAAGCCTTTGACTATGTGGATCACAATAAGCTGTGAAAAATTCTTAAAGAGATGGGAATACCAGACCATCTTACCTGTCTCCTGAGAAACTTGTACACGGATGGGTCAAGAAGCTACAGTTAGAACCAGCCATGGAACAACTGACTAGTTCAACGTTGGGAAAAGATCACAACAAGGCTGTATATTGTCACCCTGTTTATTTAACTTATGTGCAGAGTACATCATGAGGAACACCAGGCTGTATGAGTCACATGCTGGAATCAAGATTTCTGGGAGAAACATCAACAACCTCAGGTGTGCATATGATACCACTCTAATGGCAGAAAGCAAAGAGGAACTAAAGAGCCTCTTGAGAGTGAAAGAGGAGAATGTAAAAGTTGGTGTAAAACTCAACATTCAAAAACTAAGATCATGGCATCTGGTCCCATCACTTCATGACAAATAGAAGGGGAAAAAGTAGAAGCAGTGACAGATTTTTCTCTTCTTGGGCACCAAAATCACTGCAGATGGTAACTTCAGCCATGAAATTAGAAGACATTTGCTTCTTGGATGGAAAGCTATGACAAACCTTGACAGCATATGAAAAAGCAAGGACATCACTTTGCTGACAAAGGTCCATCTAGCCAAAGCTATGGTCTTTCCAGTAGTCATATACAGAGGTAATGTTGGACCATAAAGAAGGCTGAGTGCTGAAGAAATTGATGCTTTTGAACTGTGGTGTTGGAGAAGATTCTTGAGAGTCCCTTGGTCAGCAGGGAAATCAAGCCAGTTCATCCTAAAGGAAATCAACCCTGAACACTCATCGGAAGGACTGATGCTGAAGCTGAAGTTCCAATACTTTGGCCACTTGATGCAAACAGCTAACTCACTGGATAAGACCCAGATGCTGGGAAAGACTGAAGGCAAAAGGAGAAGGGGGCGGCAGAGGATGAGATGGTTAGATAGCATCACTGACTCAGTGGATGTGAACTTGGGCAAACTTCGGGAGAGTGAGGGACAGGCCTGGTGTGCTGCAGTCCATGGGGTCATGGACAGCTGGACACAACTTCATGACTCAACAGCAACAGGTCAGATATCACTTATCCAACCTCTGGCTAGCTTCCATAATTTTGTTGCTAATATCTACCATTTCTTTGTCTTTGAGGGTTTATGCCTTTTGAAACCCCATAATTATCATTTAATGCAGTTTTGAGAGAACAGACAATCAATAAATATGTTAAACCTGCTCTCTTTAAGCAGACATCCTGTTTACTCTAAGCCACATCCATCTGCCTCCTTTCTTTATTCCTCTGAAATAGCTCTTGTGAAGTTCATCAATGAGTCATAGATTGCCAAATTTTACAGACTCTTTATTTGATTTCTTCCATTCTTGTATCTTCTAACTATAGGTCAAGAAGTCCAAAATTTATATTTTGATCTTTGGACATATTTTTTGAACTTCAGTCCTATAGTTGCCTATATGACATCTCCTTTCAGAGGATGCACAAACATCTTAAACCTAACATGTCCAAAGTCTTATTTTTTCTATTCCTCCAAATATTCTTCCCTTCCATCTTCCATGGGTCAATAAATGTCACTTTCATCTACCAGATACTTGAGTAAAAGCCTTGAGAAACATTCTAGATGCTTCCCTACTATTCCTCATGTCACCAAGTCTTGGAGAGATCCTATCTCTAAAATAAATCTTAAAACAAGCCTCTTCTGTTGACATTTATCTGATTCAAGCTATCATCCATTTATTAGCTTTTGATTCTTGAAGAAGTTTTCAAGCCTCTCTGATCCTCAGTAACCATACCTACAAAACACAGAATAATAACATCTATCTCATAGAGCTATTGTACATGAGATAATACATGAAAATGTTCTGTACATTGTCAGTATTCAACAAATGCTATTATAATTATTACCACTATCATCATCACTTATGTAGGTTATGGCAGTTCAGTTCAGTTCAGTCGCTCAGTCGTGTCCGACTCCCTGCGAACCCATGAATGCCAGCACGCCAGGCCTCCCTGTCCATCACCATCTCCCGGAGTTCACTCAGACTCATGTCCATCGAGCCAGTGATGTCATCCAGCCATCTCATCCTCTGTCGTCCCCTTCTCCTCCTGCCCCCAATCCCTCCCAGCATCACAGTCTTTTCCAATGAGTCAACTCTTCGCATGAGGTGGCCAAAGTACTGGAGTTTCAGCTTTAGCATCATTCCTTCCAAAGAAATCCCAGGACTCATCTCCTTCAGAATGGACTGGTTGGATCTCCTTGCAGTCCAAGGGACTCTCAAGAGTCTTCTCCAACACCACAGTTCTAAAGCATCAATTCTTCAGTGCTCAGCCTTCTTCACAGTCCAACTCTCACATCCATACATGACTATTGGAAAAACTGTAGCCTTGACTAGATGGACCTTAGTCAGCAAAGTAGTCTCTGCTTTTGAATATATTATCTAGGTTGGTCATAACTTTTCTTCCAAGGAGTGTAGCTTCCTCTTAACTGGTCTTCCACTTACAATGTTGCCCCCTTAATCCATTTCCTACAGAACAATTACAATAACTTGGATAAACATAAATCTGATCCCTTTCCTAAAGTGCTTTAATGTGCTCCCAATGCTCTTAGCATATTCCTAAATAACACAGTAACATCATTCATTGATATGTTCATTCATTCAAATAAATATTGAATGTCTAATATAAATCCAGCAACTTATTAGGTGTTGAGAATACAATGGTAATATGAAAGAACTGATCTCTGCCCTCGTGGACAAGCTATTTGGGGACACAAATATAAAATAAGCAAATAAAATGTAAATATGAATTAGAGTATTGCTTAAGATAGCTTATAGATACTGCAATCTCAATGCTTGCTGCTAAAACTTGATCTCAAATTCCTCTTTCCCTCTTTACAACACTATGGCCACACTGGTCTGGAAAATTTTTCATTTTCTCCAGTAAATAGTGTTTGCAAATGTTAAAACCCCTACTTGGAACAATGTTCTTACCCATCAACTGACTTAAACTCCTGTTCATGCTTTTGGTTTTAGCTTAAAAATGTCACTTCCTCAGAAAGACTTTCCCAGATTAATCACTTTTGAATTAGGTTCTCCTACTTCATTATTCTTATTTCATTTCTTTTTAACACCAAAAACACTTTGTATTGGAGTATAGCCAATTAACAATGTTGTGATAGTTTCAGATGAATAGTGAAGGGACATAGTCATACATATACATGTTTATGTTCTCTCCCAAACCCCACTGCCGTCCAGGCTGGCACATAACATTGAGCAGAGTTCCACGTGCTATACAATCGGTTTTTGCTGGTTATCTATTTTAAATATAGCAGTGTGTACATGACCTTCCCAAAGTCTTCAACTATCCCTTCCCCCTGGCAAGCATGAGTTTGTTTTCTAAGTCTGTGAGTCTCCATCTGTTTTGTAAGTAAGTTCATTTGTATAATTTCTTTTTAGATTCCACATATAAGGAATGTCATATGATATTTCTCTTTCTCTGTCTGGCTTACTTCACTCAGTATGACGCTCTCTAGGTCCATCCATGTTGTTGGAAAATGACCTCATTTCATTCTTTTTAATGGCTGAGTAATATTCCATTGTGTGTGTGTGTGTGTGTGTGTGTGTGTGTGTGTGTGTAAATATATATACTACATCTTCTCCATTCATTCCTCTGTCAATGGAGATTTGGGCTGTTTCCATGTCTTGGCCATTGTAAACACTGCTGCAATGAACATTGGGGAGCATGTATCTCTTTGGGCCATATTTTTCTCTGAATATATGCCCAGCAGTGGGATTGCAGGGTCACTGGTAGCTCTATTTTTTGTCTTTTAGGGAGCATCCATATTGTTCTCCATAATGGCTGTACCAATTTACATTCCCACCAACAGTGCAGAAGGGTTCCCATTTCTCCACACCCTCTTGAGCATTTGTTGTTTGTGGATTTTTTGACGATAGCCATTCTGATTGGTGTGAGGTGATATCTCATTATGGCTTTGATTTGCATCTCTCTAATAACTAGTGATTTTGAACATCTTTCCACGTGCCTATCGGCCATCTGTATGTCCTTTTGATGAAATGTCTATTCCAGTCTTCTGCCCATTTCTTGAGTGGACTGTTTGTTTTGAAGCTATTAAGTGTCATAAACTGTAAATTTTGGAGACTAATCCTTTATCAGTCACATCATTTGCAAATATTTTCTCCAATTCTGTGGGTTTTGTTGTTGTTGTTTATGCAGAAACTTTTGAGTTTAAGTAGGTCCCATTTGTTTATTTTTGCTTTTATTTTCATTATTCTGGAGATGGATTAAAAAAAAACAGATTTTGCTGTGATTTATGTCAGAGATTGTTTTGCATATGTTTTCCTCTCAGAGAAAATTTTATAATGTCTGGTCTAATATTTAGGTCTTTAATCCATTTCGAGCTTATTTTGTGTATGGAGTTAAGGAATGATATAATTTCATTCTTTTACATGTGGCTGTCCAGTTTTCCCAGCACAATTTTTTGAAGAGACTGTCTTTCCAACATTGTGTAGTCTTGCCTCCTTTGTCATAGATTAAGTGACTATAGGTGCATGGACTTATTTCTGGGTTTTCTATCCTATTCCATTATCTATATTTCTATTTTTGTGCCAGTACCGTACTGTTTTGATGATTGTAGCTTTGTAGTATAGTCTGAAGACAGGGTGCCTGATTCCTCCAGTATGAGCTTTCTTTTTCAAAATTGCTTTGGGTATTCAGAGTCTTTTGTGTTTCCATGCAAATTTTAAGGTTTTTGTTGTTGTTGTTGTTGTTCTGGTTCCATGAAAAATGTCATTGGTAATTTGACAGGGATTGTGTTAAATATGTAGGTTGCCTTGGGTACTATAGTCATTTTGACAATATTGATTCTTCCAATCCATGAACATGGTATATCTTTCCATTTGTTTATGTCTTATTTGATTTCTTTCAAAAGCATCTTATAGTTTACAGAGTACAGGTCTATTGTCTCCTTAGATAGGTTTATTCCTAGGTATTTTATTCTTTGTGATGCAATGGTTAATGGAATTGCTTATTGAATTTCTCTTTCTGATATTTCATTGTTAGTGTGTAGAAATGCAACAGACTTCTGTGTATTAATTTTTCAACTGTTCAGTTCAGTTGCTCAGTCATGCCTGACTATTTGCCACCCCATGAACCATGCTACGCCAGGTCTCCCTGTCCATCACCAACTCCTGGAGTCCACCCAAACCCATGTCCATTGTGTCGGTGATGCCTTCTAACCATCTCATCCTCTGTTGTCCCCTTCTCCTGCCCTCAATCTTTCCCAGCATCAGGGTCTTTTCAAATGAGTCAGCTCTTCGGATCAGGTGGCCAAAGTATTGGAGTTTCAGCTTCAACATCAGTCCCTTCAACAAACACCCAGCACTGATCTCCTTTAGGATGGACTGGTTGGATCTCCTTGCAGTCCAAAGGACTCTCAAGAGTCTTCTCCAACACCACAGTTCAAAAGCATCAATTCTTCGGCACTCAGCTTTCTTTATAGTCCAACTCTCACATCCGTACATGACCATTGGAAAAACCATAGCCTTGACTAGACGGACCTTTGTTGGCAAAGTAATGTCTCTGCTTTTTAATATGCTGTCTAGGTTGCTCATAACTTTCTTTTCAAGGAGCAAGCGTCTTTTAATTTCATGGCTGCAATCACCATCTGCAGTGATTTGGGAGCCCAGAAAAATAAAGTCAGCCACTGTTTCCCCATCTATTTGCCATGAAATGATGGGACTGGATGCCATGATCTTCATTTTCTGAATGTTGTTTTAAGCCAACTTTTTCACTCTCTCCTTTCATTTTAATCAAGAGGCTCTTTAGTTCTTCACTTTCTGTCATAAAGGTGGTGTCATCTGCATATCTGAGGTTATTGATATTTCTCCCAGCAATCTTGATTCCAGCTTGTGCTTCCTCCAGCCCAGCATTTCTCATGATGTAGTCTGCATAGAAGTTAAATAAGAAGGGTGACAATATACAGCCTTGATGTACTCCTTTTCCTATTTGGAACCAGTCTGTTGTTCCATGTCCAGTTCTAACTATTGCTTCCTGACCTGTATACAGATTTCTCAACAGGCAGGTCAGGTGGTCTGGTATTCCCATCTCTTTCAGAATTTTCCACAGTTTATTGTGATACACACAGTCAAATGCTTTGGCATAGTCAATAAAGCAGAAATAGGTTTTTTTCTGGAACTCTCTTGCTTTTTCAATGATCCAGCAGATGTTGGCAATTTGATCTCTGGTTGTAACTGAAACTTTACCAAATTTATTGATGGGTTCTCGTGGTTCTCTGATAGCATCTTTAGAGTTGTCTATGTATAGTATCATGTCATCTGCAAACAATGACAGTTTAGCTTCTTTTCCAATTTGGATTCCCTTTGCTTCTTTTTCTTTTCTGATTGCTGTAGCTAGTACTTCCAAAACTATGTTGAATAAAAGTGGTGAGAGTGGATGCCCTTGTCTTATTGCTGATCCTTGAGGGAATGCTTTCAGCTTTTCGCCACTGAGTATGATGCTAGCTGTAGGTATGTCATATATAGACTGTATTATATTGAGGTATATTCCCTCTATGCCCACTTTCTGGAGAATTTTTATTATAAATGGGTGCTGAATTTTGTCAAAAGCCTTTCCTGCATCTACTGAGATAATCATATGGTTTTTATTCTTCAATTTGTTGATATGGTGTATCACTTTGACTGATTTGTGAATATTGAAAAATACCCCATATTCTCTTCATAGCACCTGGATTTCTATTCCTTTATAACATTGTTTCTCTACCCCCACCTCATGTATTACCATCATCTAGTGCATTTCCTAGAACAAAATTACCATTAAAAAATGCGTATTGAGTGAATGACTATCTTTGTAACCCTGATAGGAGTGAAAGTCACTCAGTCGTGTCTGACTCTTGTGACCCCATGGACTGTAGCTTACCAGGCTCCTCTATTCATGGAACTTTCCAGGCAAGAATACTGGAAGGGGTTGCCATTAGGTAGTCAATATCATATTGTACAAGATGTAGAACTAGAGAAAATTGCTTAACAATTTACTTTAGCTGTGTCTTGCCAAATTTAAGATCATTTTCTCAGTCTTCATTGTCTAAGAGTAAAAAAAAATTGGCGTTAAAGGAATGTTTAGGGGCTTCCCTGGTGGCTCAGACAGTAAAGAATCTGCCTGCAGTGCAAGAGATCTGGTTTCCATTCCTGAGTCAGGAAGACCCCTTGGAGAAGGGAATGGCGACCCACTCCAGTATGCTTGTCTGGAGAATCCCACGGACAGAGAAGCCTATCCCCCTCCTCCATTGTTGTTAAAATTGTTATCAAATCATTTGCCTCATACCTGGTACTTTCATTTCCAACAGTATATCTTTTTATAAAAACAAATTTTATGGTATTTGGCTTTTGATTATCATAAAAAGATGTTGCTGAGGACCTCCATTTCCAGTGATGTTGGACTAGGTAGTTCACACAAAGCCTTCTTGCTGAAGCAGTGTGAGCCAAAGATATGGTGAAGAATTTGAAGAACTGCCAGGCCTGTATCAGGATGAGGATAGAAGTCAGGTGTGATGCAATCAACATTTGGGATCAGTTTTCTTCTGGAGACGTTCCTCTATTCAAGAATGGGTGGCTGAGATGCTGAGGGATGCTATATGTAAGGCCTCCCCAGACAGCCATTTTGCTTTTTTGCATTTCTTTCCATGGGGATGGTCTTGATCCCTTCTGTATACAATGTTATGAATCGCCATCCATAGTTCACCAGGCACTCTATCTATCAGATCTAGTCCCTTAAATCTATTTCTCACTTCCACTGTATACTCATAAGGGATTTGATTTAGGTCATACCTGAATGGTCTAGTGGTTTTCCCTACTTCTTTAAGTCCGAATTTGGCAATAAAGAGTTCATGATCTGAGCTATAGTCAGCTCCCGGTCTTGTTTTTGCTGACTGTTTTGCTTCTCCATCTTAGGCTGCAAAGAATACAATCAATCTGACTTTGGTGTTGACCATCTGGTGATGTCCATGTGTAGAGTCTTCTCTTGTGTTGTTGAGAAATGCTGGGCTGGCTGGAAGAAGCACAAGGTGGAATCAAGATTGCGGGAGAAATATCAATAACCTCAGATATGCAGATGACACCACCCTTATGGAAGAAAGTGAAGAGGAACTAAAAAGCCTCTTGATGAGAGTGAAAGTAGAGTGAAAAAGTTGGCTTAAAGCTCAAAATTCAGAAAACAAAGATCATGGCATCTGGTCCCATCACTTCATGGGAAATAGATGGGGAAACAGTGGAAACAGTATCAGACTTTATTTTTTGGGGCTCCAAAATCACTGCAGATGGTGATTGCAGCCATGAAATTTAAAGACGCTTACTCCTTGGAAGGAAAGTTATGACCAACCTAGATAGCATATTCAAAAGCAGACACATTACTTTGCCAGCAAAGGTCCGTCTAGTCAAGGCTATGGTTTTTCCAGTGGTCATGTATGGATGTGAGAGTTGGACTGTGAAGAAAGCTGAGCTCCGAAGAATTGATGCTTTTGAACTGTGGTGTTGGAGAAGAGTCCCTTGAACTGCAATGAGATCCAACCAGTCCATCCTAAAGGAGATCAGTCCTGGGTGTTCATTGAAAGGAGTGATACTAAAGCTGAAACTCCCAATACTTTGGCCACCTCACGCAAAGAGTTGACTCATTGGAAAAGACTGATATTGGGAGGGATTGAGGGCAGGAGAAGGGGACGACAGAGGATGAGATGGCTGGATGGCATCACTGACTCAAGAGTTTGAGTGAACTCCGGGAGTTGGTGATGGACAGGGAGGCCTGGCGTGCTGCGATTCATGGGGTCGCAGAGTTGGACACAACTAAGTGACTGAACTGAACTGAATGCTGACATTATCAAAGATTGACTAAGTTCTCCCCAAGAGATGCTGCAGTTTCCACATGGATCGAAGTTCACATAGACCTCAGTCTGTTATAAATGAAAAGGAACATTCAGCCTTTCCCCAGACATTAAATTACAACTTTCTGGAGCTGATTTATTAAGACTCCACCTACAGAATGAGATTTGGCAGATATTGGTACAGAAGTCAAAGCAGTGATGATAAATATGTAACTTGAGTGTAGCAGCTGTTCAGCAGCCCTCTTTCCTCCCCAAAATATGCTCAGACAACAATACTTTCACTTCATTTATTTCTTCAAAATAAGTCATTTCATACAGAATTTGGGTATTTAATATCATACACCTCACAAATAATATCAATGCATTTTAATGACAATGGTAAAACCACATAAATTATATAAAACAAAATTAGGACTCTCTCAGGTAGTAGCAGTAGTACATTAACTTGAAAAAATGCTGGCAAATCAACAAAATGTTTTTAAACCAAGGAAGCACTGTCCATCTTCATTAAGAAAAAATATTTTATGCCAAGAGAAACAGAACTTTGTTCTATTTGTCCTTCTCTATTACTTTTAAGTCATATTTTAAAGCTCTAAATTTGACAGTTTTGTAGGTTTCTCATTGTTTCAGGAATTTCAACCTCTATTGCATTAATACAGGAAATATATGACTACTGCCTTTCTCTATTCCTTTTGACAAATTATATTTATTCTTTAAACTTAATACTCTTTTAAAGGGAAAACATTATTTTTTGCTAAGGAAATTATATTTCCTGTAAACAGTTTATGTGATAAATGGCACCTAGTTGAACTGAAAAACAAACAAGAATCAGGTGTCCTGGTCCTTTAAGTAACTTATGGGAGACAACTAACTACATATCCTATACCAGTCAGGCTCATGTAATCTGAGAGGAAATTGTAAACCTTTTCTAGGTTAACCTGTTTGCCTACAATGTAACTAAATCATATTTTCACTATCCCCAAACTCTTTAGATGTAGGTGTGCATTTTAAAAAACAAGTATAAAAAGGCATCATAGCAAAATGTTTATAGTCATGTTTTAATACTTTACTGACAAGCCTTTCTGTTATGGCCTTGCTATAGTCTATGCCAAGAAACGTGAATGGGTTAAGATGACACAAAGGCATTGCCTGAAACATTTTCTGAAAAGCATAATTCAAGAATAGGAATGCATTCATTTGAGAAGCTCTTCTGCTTATGTGGCACTTTATCTTCCTGCCCCTTTCTTCCTTTATTCTAAAGCAGCATGGGAGGGTTATTAATCTCCTCTAAATTCTAGCAACCAAGACTTAAATCAGCACTCCACAATTCAATATCAATGTGATTTTTTCAAAATCAAATATTCAAAGCACTGTAAACAAAACGCAAGCTAAGTTTTGGAGGTGGAAAATTAAAGAAACTTTCCCCCACAATCAGCATAGTTTTATAATCCTTATAAGTTGGATGAAATGTGCTAAATGCTAAATATCATAACTCCTAGTAAGAAAACATCCTTAGTTAATAAACTAGCTTATTCAAGTGTTTCACTTTAGACTTAGTGATGTTGCTTATATGTGACTTTTAAGGCCTCTGACTCAAAAATCAGCTCAGAATCAAAAGCTTGCTTAGAAACAAATGAAGGGTTTTAAGAATCTAACATTTTCAAAGTTGCAGTAGTCATCTTTGAGCTACAAGGACAAATTTGAATACTGCATTGTACAATGAATAAAGAACAATCACATTATAGAAATAAGTAACATTTTGAATGCTAGGGCACAGAGCATGCTCCTAATAGTTACTGAAATGGAGTTTTATTGTTAGAGAATTACCAGAATGTTGTACCACTGGATACACTATTCACTGATGGTAACTTTTAATTAAGAAGAGCTGATTGTTGGCAGCTCAGGAACTATATTTTAATGTCTGACAAGATCATCAGAGAGGGCTAACATGTAAACTTTTATTTCATATTTTTAAAGTGCTGCAAATAATAACAGATTTGTGTTCTCAATACATGAAAAAACATGAAAATCCTAATATATGAAAGTTTAGGAAGGCCACCTGACACATAAAGAGAAAAAAAAATCACTCTGCTGTTAATCTTGTATATTCCCCATTCAATTTTTTTCAAAAAAGACATAGAAAACTATGTTCAGCTAGAGGGGAACTTACAACATTCCTGTTTTAATGCCTATACAAGACAGAAAGAGTAAGCTGAACATGCAAATTAGGCATGGGCATTTACGGGAACGTATAAATATGTTCATTCATTCCTGATTAAGATTTCACTGGGACTTGAACTTCATGGAATAATCAAGTGGTATGTCAATATTAGTTTTTGCCAACAGGGTCAAGATGACCTGCCCCCAAACTTGCAAGGGTCTCACTTGACTGTGCCCAAGATCCACTCATGAGAAACAAGAAATCAACCACGAACTACTAACAGTAATTGTACCACACTGATATCGTCACATGGCTACCACATCACAAAATTCCCGAGACATTAATTTTAATTTCTGAAATCACTCTATCCAGAAGTGCATTCATAGCCCTACATCTAATCTTTAAATCCAAAGAAGAGTAAGGGAAAGGAGTTAAGGAAAGGAGGACTAGGGGATAGGAAAGCACAATCTTGATTCATTTTGCTACTAATATAAACTAACCTCATTTTAATAAAAAAAAAAAATTCTTGCATGGCAGTCAAAACCTGAATGAATAGGAAGAAAGGTTTTGCTCTGCTCAAGTGCAAATGTAAGAAAAAGTTTCTTTTCATCTTGGTCCAATGTTTTAAATTTCTCAAGACTAGAATTTTCTTACATTAACTAACTTCAAGTATATAGTGTTAGGCGCTCAGTCATGTCTGACTCTGAGACCCCATGGGAGTCTGCCAGGCTCCTCTCTCCATGGGATTCTCCAGGCAAGAATACTGAAACGGGTTGCCATTCCCTTCTCCATTCAAGAGTATAAGTGCAATTAAAAAAATCTTCTGTGAGGCTTACAAGCTTGAGTCTGAGTAAGCACAAGTTTAGGTTTTTAACCCTCCACAATTACAGTGCTTCATCTTGAATATACCATGATCAGAACATTACTTTAAAAAGTCCGATTGCTGAATTTCAGCAGCTGATTAATTTTAAAAAGTTGTTACTGAGAGTGACCTATCAGTGTCCAACTGAGAAATGCACAACCTAGTTAACAGGTATAATAGAATAAGATCCCCTAAATA